>NC_140209.1:62946497-63283997 GCF_951802725.1 Rutilus rutilus
GGGGGAATTTTTTTTATTTATTTTTTTTATTATTATTATTTGAAAGAGATTGTGAATAAAACTACTGTATATTGTAATGGCCAAACTAATTAAAAGAAAATAGTTGACATCGTTTCTGCTTCTGGGTTTTTAAAATGGCTCATTATTAAAATTGCTTTTATTTTATAAACTTGTTAATTTTATGAAAACACAAAAAATAATAAACACTGGCTCTCAAATTTAACTTAAAGGGATACTCCACTTTTTTCGGAAATAAGCTCATTTTACATCTCCCCCAGAGTTAAACAGATGAGTTTTACCGTTTTAGAATCCATTCAGCCGAACTCCGGGTCTGACGGTACCACTTTTAGCATAGCTTAGCACAGATCATTGATTCTGATGAGTCCAGTAGCATTTCTTTCAAAATGACCAAAGAGTTTCAATATTTTTCCTATTTAAAACTTGACTCTTCTGTAGTTAAACCGTGTACTAAGATCGACGGAAAATGAAAAGTTGCGATTTTCTAAGCCTATATGACTAGGAACTACTCTCATTCCGGCGTAATAATCAAGGAACTGTGCGGCTGTACCATGGGTGCAGCAGGCGTAATGATATGACGCAGCGCCTGAAAATAGTCCCCAGCTCGGTAACTTCTTCCAACGTGACCGGGACTAAGTTTGTCTAACCTATTAGACCTATTTTCAGGCGCAGCGTCATATCATTACGCCTGCTGCACTCATGGTACAGCCGCACAGTTCCTTGATTATTACGCCGGAATGAGAGTAGTTCCTAGTCATATAGGCTTAGAAAATCGCAACTTTTCATTTTCCGTCGATCTTAGTACACGGTTTAACTACAGAAGAGTCAAGTTTTAAATAGGAAAAATATTGAAACTCTTTGGTCATTTTGAAAGAAATGCTACTGGACTCATCAGAATCAATGATCTGTGCTAAGCTATGCTAAAAGTGGTACCGTCAGACCCGGAGATCGGCTGAATGGATTCTAAAACGGTAAAACTCAACTGTTTAACTCTGGGGGAGATGTAAAATGAGCTTATTTCCGAAAAAAGTGGAGTATCCCTTTAATGGATGCAGGGATGACAAAAAACTAAATTAATCAAAAATGTGCTTTATTACTACATTTGTTTACAAGTAACTTTATTCAAGTTAAAAACATAAAATCAGTAGGATTTACGTAATATAGACTACTGTAGAATTTAGCTTTCTTTTTTTTTTTGGTCACTGGCGGCCACCCCGTTTGGAGGCAGTGCCCCAGCATGGCCCCCCCACTGAAAATGCTCTAGACACGCCCCTGGATATCTGGCAACCCTTCAGTGGAGCTTTAATGAAGAGAGGGAAGGAAGAAGACAGAAGAGTAGAAGAAGAGAAGAAAAGAAGAAGAGAGAAGAACAGCTGCTGTTACTGCACTTATTTAATAATGTAGTTTAAATTCTACACACTTATAACCTCATTATTATTTTACTGAAGCCCAGTGGAGACTGAGACGCCGTCGCTAGAAAAACACAATATTCTGTTGATCTCAGTATTTAGTGATTTAGTCTCAGATACAGGATATGATCATTCACTTTACAAGCAGGTGTTGTTCGTTACCATGGCAACCACAGGTGTTGTTCGTTACCATGGCAACCACTTGAGTGTGTGTAAAAAGTTCACAAAAGCTTGACGTGTGTCGTAATTATACATTATCTAAGGTTATTTAATTTTTGTTAAAATATTGATATACTGTAGGAATGAATTTGTCCCTCGATGCCGATGTCAACTGTGTGTGTGTGTGTGTGTGTGTGTGTGTGTGTGTGTGTGTGTGTGTGTGTGTGTGTGTGTGTTTTCTAGTGTGGATCACGGTTCAGAAGTTAAAGAGTTCATGATGAAATCAAGACTACACAGATGTAAGTCCTCAAACACAGTTTTAGTGTGTGTTGTTGTAAATGTTGCTGTTGTAATGTGTGTGTTCTTGTGTTCTTGTGTTCAGATGCCGTTGATCTCACACTGGATCCAAACACAGCAAACACTGAACTCGTTCTGTCTGAGGAGAACAGAAAGGTGACGTGTGTGTCTGAGAGTCAGTCGTATCCTGATCATCCAGAGAGATTTGAGTATCATCCTCAGGTTCTGTGTGGAGAGAGTCTGACTGGACGCTGTTACTGGGAGGCTGAATGGAGTGGAGCTTATCCTGATATATCAGTGTCATATAAAGGAATCAGGAGGAAAGGAGGGATTTATGACTGTGAGTTTGGACATAATCAGAAGTCCTGGAGTCTGAGCCGCTATAATCACAGATTCATTGTCTGGCACAATAATAAGTCCACTGATGTTACTGCTGGTCCAGTATCCTGTAAGAGAGCAGGAGTGTTTGTGGACGTGTCGGCCGGCACTCTGTCCTTCTACAGCGTCTCACGCGACACACACACACTCACACACTTACACACATTCACACACACATTCACTGAACCACTCTATGCTGGATTTATACTTAATAATGTTAACTCTTCAGTGTCTCTGTGTCACATTAAACAACAAACACACTCTGACTGACACACACACACTCTGATTGACACACACACATACATGTGGTACCATTTAACACATTAGAATTTTTATTAGAAGTGTGAAATTACATAAACACACACACACTAAATTGACATTTCTCCAGTTGTGTAACTGATTGTGTGTGTTACTGCATTATCAGCGTTATTGATATTCACACACTTTATTTGTGCACAATGTGTTATTAAAATCCTTCAGATGATCTGATTAAAACTGCTGGATCTCACAGGATTATTATGATCAATAATGTGAGATGAATAACACATCATCTATATAATTATAGAGATAACTGTAAAATGAACATTAATCTACTGTCACCTCCAGTATTTCACTGTTAATTCACATGTTTTATTACAGTTTAATCATGTTATTGTAGTTTATGGTCAATAAACGCTTGTTCCTGTTTCAGTCTGAACATGTTTCTTCAGTTGTTGATCTTTGACTGTTATTTTCATTCATGATAAACGTTTGTCACCCTGAGTTTCACTGTTTTTACACGTTTGCTTTTTAATGTCCAGTTTTGACTGAATCACTTTATGAATCTTCATCAAAAGAGAGTTTGGACTGAATCTAATACAGAAGAACTGTTGAACAGGAAAGTAAATGAGTCTGGGACAAATAATCAAAGTCAAAGTAAAATTAAACACTTTATTTTAATGTGTAATTATATATTTAAAGGTGCAATGTGTGATATTTCTGAGGATCTATTGACAGAAATGCAATATAAGATCCATAACTATGTTTTCAGTGGTGTATAAAGACCTTACTTAATGAACCGTTATGTTTTTATTACCTTAGAATGAGTCATTTATATGTACATAACCGCGGCCACCCCCTTCTATGAAGGTCGACATATCGTGACGTCATGTTTCTACCGTAGCCGACAGCGAACAGACAGCGCTACAGAGCGCGTTTCATCACTAACTTGAATGAGAAGCAGCAGAAAAAGACGCGGCTTCCTACGTCGGCCACCGTAGCCTCTCATTCGAGTTTGAAATTTCAAGGAAAGGCCGCGAATTATTGACCGGTTGCAATTCGCAAATCTCACCACTAGATGCCGCTAAAAATCACACACTGCACCTTTAATATTACTCAGTACTTAAAGGTGCAGTGTGTGATTTTTAGCGGCATCTAGTGGTGAGATTTGCGAATTGCAACCGGTTAGTTCCAGTCGTTGATTCTGATTTCAGAGTAACACTGACAGACACTGACTGGTTCAATCACTACGATTCAAAATGTAAATTATTAGCTCTATTTCACATGTACAGAGTTTCATCAAATGAACGGTTGTTGTTTTCAATGGAAAGAGTTTCTCATTCCCCCAGATTAGTGTGTCAACATGCCCCATTACAAGATCAGTGTGTATTGTTAATAATGCGCTGTTTTCCCCTGTGTAATAACAGTGAACATGAGAGTGATTTGTGTGGAGAAATGAAGCAGATGTTGACTGGAGTAAAGTGTGAGTTCTGCTCTCGGCCTCATATCTGGTGTCGTCAGACCTCAGGTGTGAACCCAGCCAGCACAGCCATGTGGGGCCCAAATGGGTTTGACCTGGGCTATCTAACTGGGACCCAGCCAGTTTTGTCCTCGGTTTCCATGTAGGCCCCACATGGGTTTGCCCAGATGAAATGAACACTGCTTAGTGTGCACAGTACAGGCTGTTTAATGTAACACTGAATCAGTGTTGGAGGTAATGAGATAATTAAGTGATTGAATAATGATAGTGCATTATTGATGAACACCTGCTGTTAACAAGCATAATCACTGAAGGAAAGAGAAACACAAGAACTACTTCCAGCCACAACCTTGGATGAAATCAACTGAAGATAAAATACATTACATCTCTCCAGATCTCATTAAACAACTCCACAAACAGCATTACCAGCTTCACTTATTAGTAACCAGACTGACTTTATTTCTGTCAGACGTCTTCAGAAATTCTTATTAAGAATTAAGAAGAGGCTTAGATGTTGATTACTTATTTGAAAGTAATAGTTTGGTTTGATGTTACCATTGTGGCGATCAGTGTGTGCTTTAGTCAGGCTCTTGACTTTTTAACATTAGTTTTTCTCTGGCAGCTGTATCTGTTTGTTATGGTGAGAACAGCAAGAGAAAATATAATCAGATGCTGTAAGCTGATTGATGATAAGAGTATAATCATCATGTAGTGTTAGCGCATTGATTATGTGTGAGCTTTACACGGGTAGTATGTTATTCATTTTGTTTTATTGTTGTGATTCTACAGCAAGAGAATAATAGAACTTAATCAGAACGTCAAATGTTTTTTAACCCACCATTTACATATTTTGGGCTCCTGTGAGATTTACTCGCTAGAGCCCTGCACGGGCCTCAAATCTAGGCCCGAGCCCGGCCCTGGCCCGAGACGCTCAGGCCCTAGCCCGACCCGTGTCCGACAGCTCATCAGAATTATCAGCCCGAGTCCGACCCGAGCCCGGTTTTTTTTTTTTTTTTTTTTTTTTTTTACAGCGGCAGCCTGCCCTATTTGCAGCCATTAAAATATGTCCGTTTTGTTAGTTAGGTTTCTTTTCTTTTCATTTCTTTATTAAGTTAATTTAGACAAATGTTTGGAGCATTTAAAAAAAAAAGAAGTAATAACTCAGTGAGTGTTTTAGCGCAATTTTCTGACGTCATGGGATCACAACACTAAGAGATAGTAAATCTTTTCCTGGATTTTTTTTGTGCGTTCCCAAGATTAGACCTTCCTTAACATAATGCCGAAAACCCGAAGTCTCTAGGGGGTCTGGTTGAGGAGTAGATAGAAGTGCAAGATTGGTGCGCACAGACAGAACAGAAATCATGAGTTAACAATCGCAATTTTGTCCGGTGGAAAATTGCGCTAAAAATTACGACCAAAGCAGCCGAGCCAACAGCGAGTAAAACATGTTTGATCAATTTAGCCTCTCAAATCAACGCTAATACTTTACTTGGCTACAATAAAATCCATAGATATAAAACACTTCAAGCATATCACAGACAGTTAGTTTAATGTTTATTTATTAAACCACAGTGAGTAATTTTTTTTTTTAAATACTGAGGCAGGCTCAGGCTGCTCGCAACAGCGCTCGCAAACGAAATGAGCAATAGAGCAAATTAAATTAAAAAAATCAAAAACAAACTTGCAGGTTATCTTACCTCAAAAATGCACCACAGAACATGGCCATTTTTTTTTCCAGTAGTTTCCAACAGTTAAACGAAAATAAAGTCCAATCAAACGAAAAACGAAAAACATCAGTAGCATAGTTTCCAACAGTTAAACGAAAATAAAGTCCAATCAAACGAAAAGTTAGAACAGTTTCTTACAGTGCATCGTGGAGAAAAAGAATAGCATCCACAGTGGGAGATTTTAACCCAGTCCTCCTCTCTTCTATCACTCTGCGATTTTTCTCTTAATATTCTCCATTATTTGCAAGTGAGGTGAATCGTTGGTTGCGCTGACGGGAAACCTTCTGTGTGTGCGCGTGCTTGCGTGCGTGAGACTGTCATGTCAATCATATGTCAGTGTAATTATAAGATTATGAAAGTTATGAGGTTATTAAATGTCTTTCTATGTTTGTTCTTCTATCGTCGACGTCAACTTCTCATATTTTTTTAATTAATGTCTAAAAATATAAAAAGAAGGATAACCCAAAAAAGGCCCGAGGCCCGGCCCGCATGTGAACTATGACGTGAAAATTGGCCCGAAGCCCGGCCCTAGGGGCGTAAAAAAGTCGGGGCCCGTCGGGCTCGGGCTGAAATGCAGGGCTCTATTACTCGCACACAGACATCAAGAATCAGCATATGAATCTCAACAATGGTGACATGCTTCATGGTGCAATGCATTCTGGGAGCTATGGATAAGTTTCGTATGATGCACTCAGAATTAGGGCTGGGCGATATCGCACGATATTGTTATGCGCATCTCATCAGTAAAGCCGGTTCCTTGATTAGTAGTAAATCGCAATCACCTGCTTTCAGATGGAGCGGCATTTACTACAAAGAGCCGTAGTTAACTGACAAGCTGAGCCATATCGCATCAATATCGTGGACGTATCGCCAGCGATAATTAATGCGATATGGCTCAGCTTGTCAGTTAACTACGGCTCTTTGTACACAGCAAAAACTCCAGTGTTAATTTAACACTCCTGGGAGTGTATATGAACACTCAAGAGTGTTGAAGTTAATGAGATAATTAAGTGATTAATTTAGTGATGATTGAACATTATTGAAGACACCTGATGTTAACAAGCAGAATCACTGAAGGAGAAAATCACAAATTGTAAGCCACCGTTATGGCGATCATTGTTTGCTTTAGTTGGGCTCTTGACCCTTATATGTTTACTTTAGATTTTGTTTGACTGCTGTATCTGAGTTATAACTGCCAGTTGAACAAAGAATAAAGTGATCAGATGGTGTTGGTTATATTATGACTATCATCATTTGAACTTGATCACTGAACTCATTAAGATCCTTCTTTCTGACTTCGATTTATGTTGTTGGTTACAGCATAACTGTGAATCTGCATAAATGCCCAGAATTTTTAATATAATATAAAGGATTTCTTTGAAGTTGTTTAAATTTTTTTTTTTTTTTTTCTTTATTTTAGGCACACACAGACATCAAGATTCAGTCTATGCATCTCAACAATGGTGACGAGCAGAATATTCAATTAGGAAAAGTAAATTACATAGACAATTCAGATCATAATTTATTCATACCGCAATGCATGATGGGAGCCATTAATGAGTTGTGATTGGTGGCAGCAACTGCAACATGCTTTATTATTGTCACCATTGTTGAGATTCACAGGCTGATTATTGATGTCTGTGTTTCTAAATGAATTTATTTGAGAGTGTTTTGATCAGAACTAGTGATGTTACGTTCGTGAACGAATCGTTCTTTTTGAACGAATCCTTTAGGTGAACGAATCGTTCTCGTTCACGTAATCCATTGACTCATATTTCTCGTTCACTGAAATCCCTCCCTCCACAGCAGCGCGGCGCTATTAGCAGCGCATGCGCAGCTCAGTGAACCGGTGTTTTCAACCTGTCAAAGAATGAACCTCGAGCCAATAGCCTTCGAGTATGAGATGTGACGGAGCATGTGATTTGTTGGATGTAGTGAACGAATACGCCCTTCACTGACTGACCGAGTTTGAGTCTGAACCATAGGTCTGAACGAGAGAGAGATCTTATCGTTTGTGTACGAGTTGAACGAACTGGTATGTCGTTCATGAACGAAAATAACCAGTTGTTTGAACGATAATGATGGCGAACCGATAGAGCTAGGTTTGTGTAGTTAGCATGTTTGCATCAAATAAACAAATTTACACTTTACTATTGTAATGAAAACAGGTTAATAACGCAATATATTGGTTAAATATAACAAAGACAAATTAACATCGTCATTTTTTACTTGGTTTGAGTTAAGGGGGGCGCACTTGACTGTTTACTTGATTTAAATTTACACTTCTCGTTAACTTACCTGCTTTTCTTATATTTTGGTTGTGTGTTTTAGTCTTAGTTTTGTGGTATTTTGCACTTTGAACAATTTACTTGACTAGGCTACTTGTGTTCATTTTGTATTATCAAAATAAATTCATTACGTTTTATTCATGTATGCACTTCTCTAAAAACTAAAACAAACCAAAAAAATATGACAGTATTATAGGTCTCATAACGTCAGCAAATAGCATTTCAGTTCGGGCTGTGAAGGGGCATGTATTTGGTTGGATCTACTGAACGAATTTGCCTATCACTGCTGAGATCACTCTGTTTTGAGTCTGAACGAGAGGGAGAGATCTCGTTCGTGAACGAATTGAACTGGTACTTTCGTTCGTGAATGAGAGTACTGGGTAGATCGGTCATTTAGCATGTGATTTAATCTCATTCAAAGCGCAGTTATAGGTGTGCACATAATTGTTTATATTCATATTCAACATACAGAACATCAACGTTTAATATAATCCCAGATTTATGAATGTGTATGTCTGACTAAATAATTAAAATGTTAATTATGCAAGAAAACCTTGGTTTGGTCATCTGAACCACTTATTTAGACTTATGTTATTAATTTAGTAAATAAGGCACACATTTTAACAAAGCCAAATCACTTTTTTTTGTAACAAGTAAATACGTTCATTAAAACATAACATAAAATACACTCTTTTTCGCCACCTGCTGCAGTATATATCTAATATGAAGAAATTATCACTGAACGAATCAGTGAACGAGTCTGAACGAATCATTTTGGTGAACGAACTGAAAATGAACGAGTCTCTGGAAAGAATCAAACTTTCCACCACTAATCAGAACAATGTTTATTAAATATATTGGATTATAAGTAAAGTACTGATAATCATATGCTGTAGAAACACAAAGCTGCTGCTAACAAGCTAAACTAAACTATCTCAATAAGTTTCATTTTTCAGATCACAGCATGATTATGTCAAAACATAACCAACACTATCAGATCACACTTTACTTTGTTCATTTAACTGTTATAAATCAATATCAGCAGACAAACAACAGTAAAATTTAAAGTAAACGTATAAGGGTCAAGAGCCCAACTAAAGCAAACACCCATCACCATAATGGTAACTTACAATTTGTGATTTTCTCCTTCAGTGATTCTGCTTGTTAACATCAGGTGTCTTCAATAATGCTCAATCATCACTAAATTAATCACTTAATTATCTCATTAACTTTAACACTCTTGAGTGTTAATTTAACACTCATATTTTAACACTTTACACTCTTGAGTGTGGACTCATATACACTCCCAGCCCCAGGAGTGTTAATTTAACACCGCTCCATCTGAAAGCAGGTGATGGTGATTTACTACTAATCAAGGAACCGGCTTTACTGACGAGATGCGCCTAACAATATTGTGCGATATATCGCCCAGCCCTACTCAGAATGCATTGCAGCATGAAGCATGTCACCATTGTTGAGATTCATATGCTGATTCTTGATGTCTGTGTGCAAGTAGAACTTTCAGTAGTCCAACATGTGTAAATGGGGTTTTAAAAATCATTTGATGTTCTGATTAAACTGTGCTGGATCTCTTGCTGTAGAATCACAACAATAAAACAAAATGAATGACATATTACCCGTACAAACCTTACACAAAATATCAGTGAGTTAAGCCACTACTTGACGATGCCTATATTCTTATCATCAATCGGCTTACAGCATCTGATTATATTTTGTCTTGCTGTTCTCGCCATAACAAACAGACACAGCTGCCTGAGAAACACAAATGTTAAAAAGTCAAGAGCCCGACTAAAGCACACACTGATCGCCACAATGGTAACATCAAACCAAACTATTACTTTCAAATAAGTAATCAACATCTAAACCTCTGTTAATTCTCAATAAGAATTTCTGAAGACGTCTGACAGAAATAAAGTCAGTCTGGTTACTAATAAGTGAAGCTAGTAATGCTGTTTGTGGAGTTGTTTAATCAGATCTTGAGAGATTTTATGTATTTTATCTTCAGTTGATTTCATCCAAGGTTGTGGCTGGAAGTAGTTCTTATGTTTCTCTTTCCTTCAGTGATTATGCTTGTTAACAGCAGGTGTTCATCAATAATGCACTATCATTATTCAATCACTTAATTATCTCATTACCTCCAACACTGATTCAGTGTTACATTAAACAGCCTGTAGTGTGCACACTAAGCAGTGTTCATTTCATCTGGGCAAACCCATGTGGGGCCGACATGGAACCCGAGGACAAAACTGGCTGGGTCCCAGTTAGATAGCCCAGGTCAAACCCATTTGGGCCCCACATGGCTGTGCTGGCTGGGAATAAAGCTGAAATGAATGAAATACTCAGCTGATGTTTGTCTCTCTACTGGAATCACACACAGATCTAGTTTAGCAGAAGGAAAATCTAATGCAAGTGTTGCTGGAGGAGAAAGAGGACAGTCACTGTTTTAACTAGTTGTCTGTGAAGAACTCAATATTCTTATGATGTCTGAATGTTAATATTAGTTTTGTTTGATTTGCTAAATAATAGTTGAACAGAAAATTATTGCTGTAAAGTTTTGACATTTAGGCCGAAGCTGATGAAAGGTAAATTGTTCAGGAAGGAGTTTACAATGTGAATTAATAAAGTTATTTAAGTACAAGCAAAATTATGAATATATATGAGAAAGAGAAGTATCTCATGTGTATATATAAACACGTGTATATAACCTCAAAATATTTATTTTCATGTTTTGCACTTATTTATTAAGATTTTGAAATGAAAAGGGTGAATCAGTTTAAATCATCCATTAACATCTAATTATCAAAAACACAACGCTGACAAAACATATTACAGTCAAATAAACAGACTTACAAAGAGTAATAATCAAATCAGTTTGACCTGAAACAAAGATCAAGTTAAAATCAAGCGGAGCGCACATGAGTTTCACTTCATCATTTACTGTGCTCTGTTTGGACCCGGAGGAACGTGAGCTTAGAAAACACTCAGAACTTTGTTCAACTTAAACCATATTGCATCTAATCAGTGACTTCTCATTAATGAGTGAATGCACTAAAGTTGTAAAGTTTTTAATGTCACCACGGTTTTAAAATGCTTTTACTTCATTTAACCCCTTTTTATTAATAAAAAAAAAAGAGAAATTCTTAGAAATTAAATTTTTAGAGCAAAAACCAGAAAAGATACATTTGTATCAATATGAGACATTTTATTTGAATATATCATTAGATGAAATGTATGAGAACATATAATAAGAGAATTACCAGTATGGACTTCATTGACTTCAATGGATTTAATTAAATTCATTTGAAACTTATAACTCATGACTGCTCAAAACAGTCTAAATTTATGAAACCCACATATTCTTTTTCCAACAAAACAACATCAATATTACTCAGTAAAATGAACATTTTGATTGTAAACATTTCATCAATAAACTTTTACTTCCATATGAAAAAATGAGATGATAAACAGCTTGAATCTTTTCATGCTGCAATGGTTCATCAATAGGTGGCAGCAAAGTGAAATGTGGACTTTTGTGGGAAATGTGGGAAGGATCAAATGTGTTTGTGTAGGAAAGAGGATAAATGTATTTTACAGAATTCATTTTTAGACAAATCTAACCAATAGATGAAAACCATCAGCATAATTTCATGTGTAAAGCTACAGTTCACTTTCAGGTCAATACAGACCCGAACGCAAAAGCCACAGTTTAAATGGTTGATATTTCTTACATAAAATCAGATTTATATTTTATTTTGACAGTCTTAACAAACCTACAAAATTCCATCTTTGTACTAAAAACTATAGATTTATTAAAAAATAAATAAAATGCTTGTACCTCTTCTGGGTCAAAACGGAGCCGAATGCAATAAGAGTTTAGACAGACGTTTCAATAGAGTCTCTCATTTCAACTTTAGTTTAGTTTAAAGAGTTTGGTGAATATAAATGATGATTCTCCCTTGCATTTATTTAGTTAAAGACAGTAAAACAACTTTTAAGGCATTTCAGAGAAACTCCATGAAGGAAGATTAATATCTAATATTGTAAAAGGCTGAAAAACAGCTTGTTTTAAAGGAGCAGCTCTAGTTCTCTGGTGATTTTGGACTTGATTTGGTAGTTAGTCTTTAAAGAGACAGTGCAGTCAGCATCAGTGTTGCTCGCCCGCACGGCTCTCTGGAAGCGATGGCAGAAGCCGTGGACGATCACACAGGCCTCCTCCAGTTTGAAGGACTTGTCATCTTCACAGAGGAACTCCACCATAGCCTTGCTGCTCTTCTGTGAGCTTTCCAGCTCATCCTGAGCTTCCTTCAGCCTCACCTCACAGCCTGAAGGAAGAAGTGATGGACTTACACGCTGAACAGGAGCATCAGCATCTGTGAACATGATCTGGACACACACGCACCTCTAGAAATGTTCTGGTCTGCATCTGGATTTCAGCATCTGCCTGAGCTCTGACTCTGAGCTCTGAGACTCGGCTTTGTAGTCGAGAAAGATCCTCCAGCACAGACTCTTCTGACGACCTGACAACAAAAACAGCTGATCGTTCACTCTCTAATATTATCCACTGAGGAACATCATGTCCTACGAGCACGGCTTGTTTTTGTGGAAAGCTGATGAAAATGACGTCACAACAAACAAAGCCTATTTTTAAATCTTTATTTTCTACATTAAATGTAACATATAATTTGTGTTGATGTTGGGGTGAATCTGACCCAGACTGGCTTCATGACACTCATCCGCTGATATTCTTCTAGACTGATCTGAGAGGTTTGTTTGTCTCCTGATCGTGAAGCTGGAGCGACGTGACTCAAGCGGCTGGGAAACATCAGCAAGTCTTTATCCTTCTTCACAGACTTAGTAGTGAGAAGAAGAAAAATCACTCATGCTGAATTTGATCTAGAATTCTGTCCAACTGATTCCATCCCATCATAATGACATAATCTAGTAGTTTCCTTTCATTTGAAGTGGCGTAATGAAAGTGAGGCTCTTGTGACATCATCACGACACTCACCATGGCAACAAAATGGAGGAGGTTCACGCCTGGTTTGTTGGCTTTGGTGTCGGTCAGTTTGAGTAAAGAAGAAATCCTGAATCCAGCAGCATTCCCAGCGTAACCACCCTGCCAGATTTAATAGTGATTTATTCACTTACATTTTTACTTTTTAATTAATAAATTGTAGGGGTTTAACAGTACACAAACATGACGGTTCGGTACGTACCTCGGTATTGAAGCCACGGTTCGGTACAGCAGGGGGAGTAAACTAAACACAAAATTGCTTCTTTTTTCTTTCTTTTTTTAATTAAACTGTGTGTTTTTTTTGTTTTTTTTTAATGTGTATATGCGCTGTTGACGTAGTAAACAGTATTGTATTATATACTCAGTATTGTGTCAGCATCACACACATTTGGGGACTGTTCCTACACTGTTAACCCTTGCTGTAAAAAAAGGCGTAATTCAGACAATATCATACCATTTTCCATTAAAACAGTAATATACCGTAGAAAACAAAAAAAGCCTACAGGAATATACTGTAAATGAGCAGTGCTTAAAGTCGACACTCAGAGGCTGTTTTCCCAATCACACCCTATACCCTCATTCACTATTCCCTACATTAGTTCACTAATATAATCCACTTGACAGAGTGAATGAAAAGAAGTGAGTGAATTGAGAAACTGATGAACACCTGATAGAATCACTGAAGAACAGAGAAACAAGAACAGAAAAAAGAGAAACACAAAAACTACAACTGACTTCCAGCAACACTGAGTGTGAAACCAGTTTACAAACCAGTTTATGATTATTTCTTTCATACATGTACAAAAGTTCTTGTTGAGAATTAACAAAGATTTAGTTAATAATAAAGTTTGTTGTCACCATGATGGAGATCAGTGTTTGCTTTAGTTGGTCTCTTGTCCCTTAACTTCTTACCACTCATCTCTCTCTGACTGCTGTAACAGTGAGTTTATAAAACACATTTGTTATGGCAAGAAAAAGTCAAGAGGTAGTTTATAAAGTGTTTTATTCTTTTGTGATGATGTCACAATCATCCTGTACTACCTGATTATCAGATTATTCCTGTATATATCCATTGAAATTATGGGTATGTCATATTTAGCATAAATCTGTGAATCTCCGAAATGAAATCAATATTTCTGTTATCAGGTCTTCTGAAAAACAACAATCATATAGTGCATTCAATTTTATTTTACTCCTGTTTGACTCAGACACACACAGATATAAACAATCAGCATATGAATCTCAACAATGGTGAAAAGTTTCATGTTGCAATGCATGCTGGGTTCCAGGATAATATAAAAATCCCAGCATGCACTGCTGCAGGAATATTAATAAAAAAAAAGAAAAAAAGAAATATTGCTACCATTGTTGAGATTAATGTGCTAAATTGTGATATCTCTGTGTTTCTAAAACATAGTGTAGCTCTGGTTTATGCATTTTTTGGTTTATGCATGATGTGTTAAAAAAAGAGTCATAGTAATTTATTGCTGTAGTTTCACAGTGGTGCTAATGTAACACTTTTGATCGAGGATAAAACTCTGAATGAATAAGAATTAATTCCTTAGTGAATGAACAGGCAATATGATGATTTTGTCATCATAAGCATTACAACCACAATCATTCATAAACTGTGTGCGCACAAGTGTGATTTGCAAAAACACAGCTCAAGCAGTAAAAGAAAGATGAATGTTTTAGCATCAACATCCCAACTAAAGCAAGCACTGATCTCTATAATGGTAACTTCAAACAAACATTTTCAATAACAACTTCTGTATGACAGAAATAAAGTCATACTGGTTAATAATAAGTGTAATAATGTGTAATGGCTGGAAGTCAGTCGTATTTATTGTGTTTCTTTATTTTCTGTTCTTGTGTTTCTCTTTTCTTCAGTGATTCTGCTTATTAACAGCAGGTGTTCATCACTAATGCTCAACAATCACTTACATATTCCCTTAATTAACTCACTGCAACACTGTCTCAATGTTACTTTTACTCTTTGTAGTGTGGATTTTCCTGTGGGGTTGAAAGGGTTAACAGTGTAAGATAAAAAGACACACCCACAAAATGTTTTTTAACAGTAATAAACTGTAAGTTATAAAACAGGTTTATACTGGCAACACTGTTGCCAGTAGTTTACTGTAAAATTAATTTTTTGGGTCACCATTGTGCTGAAGAGTAGAGCCTGTGCTTCAGTCCAGGAGAAGATCTACAAACATTGATGATATGCTGCATGTTGCTTTATTTAACAGGCGGTGACTGTGTAGTTGCTGGTCCAGTGGACATCTTTTTATGTACAATAGTTTATTAGTGGTCTCAAATGAAAGAAGTTCACAGTTTTACTTTGCTCACATTATTAATGCATTATAAATTTTAGTTAATACATTTAAATGACAGTTGGTCAATTTAAGGCAGTCGGTTTCTGCAAGTGTAATTAGTTCATTTGAATTAGAATTTAGTGCATTTTTACATAAACAAACTAGACCACAGTAAAGAACTGTACAATTAACAGTATTTTACTGGCAACAGTGTTGCCAGTATTTTACTGTAAAAAAACCCGGTAAGGTCTAACAGTGTACTTTATACTTCTGTACAAAAAAGTGCTAAACTTTTACAAAATTATATTTCTTAAATGTAGTGATTTTAAGCAGGCTATAGTCTAAATATAAATTAATAAGCAAAATGTGAAAAATTAGGGTTTCAATGAGCCAATAGCTTCTCATTTGCCACAATCTGGTTATAGTGGTAATTTCATGTTTAGCCTTTATTTTTTTAATAACAGTCATTACATATTTAGGTTGCAACTGCATCTGTCTACACACACACACACACACACACACACACACACACACACACACACACACTTTTTCCATCTCAGATTTGTTGAAAGCCTATTCTGAATGTGAATGCAGTTCCACGTTTTCCATCTGCAGCACAAAAATAAATCAAACATTACTAAAAAAATAAATCAAGATGTGCAGTCAAGAAAAAATGTGTAAAAGGTTACTACTGAAATAAATACTAAAAAACTAAAACTGAGATGACTTATTACTCATATGGTCCACTAATTGATCTAATATTGAAAGCATCTGGTCCATCTGCCGTTCTGCTCTTAGAGACTCCGGTTCCTCCTTTGCTCTGCTTCCATCTGACGGCGGTCTTGCTTGGCTGCTATTTCTCTGATAACTTCAAGGGAGGTTTCCTCACTACGCCTCTTTCTATTTGAGGGTTTTTTTCTCCATCCCTGCACTTGGCTTTGTGGACGGTGTAGGAATCCCCTCTGGTGTTGTAGATCCACAGGTATGATCAGCCTCTGAAGGCCCTGCTTTCACAGTTCCTCCATTGCTGCTGGTCCTGGCTCAGGAAAGGTGGGGAAAGGCTCCAGTAAATCAGCATCAACAGCACCAGAGGGACCAGCCTTGCATTCTGTCGGGGTGCTGATCTGGGAACTGTGACCAGATGAAAAGGTGTCCACTGGCAGCACATTCGGCCTCATGCATAGCTTCAATAAATGGCCATGATGCTGCAGTTAACTTTCCTTCATCTGTCTCAGATCCTTCTTAGGCAGGCACAAATCCTATAACAGTATTAATCTGATTCTTAACAAACAAATGCATTAAACTTAATACTTTTTTTACACTTTATTTCACGTTAAATTGATTCCTGTTACAATGTAGTGTTTGTAGTGTAAATACCTTGTATTTCCTTTTGAGGTTTTCCCACTTTTCTCTGGCTTGTTGAGGTGTGAGAATGTCTTGCAGTCCCATTGCTTTAATAATCTCTCTAACAGACGGATTACAAAAATGGGTACGCAGTGATTTATTTCTTACAACTGCATATTTGCTAATGCAGAACACAGACTTGCTCAAACCCTTGAGCAGAGGTGTTCCTCACGCCTGTAAAGGCCAAATCTCTCTCAACACGTAGCCGAATAAACTGCAGTGTCCTCTCATCGCCCCTTTATCAGATAAAGACAAACACATGGCATGTAGCATCAAGAACAGTTCCCCACACAGGCTATATCCACCTTTAGTGGAGGACTATTACCTTTAATTGTTGTGTATTTGCATGGTTTTAACTTTTTATGCCACAAAGATACTTCTATTTTTGCACACGTTTATCCATATTTACTTGTACATTTAATAATTGAAATTAAGAATAATTTGAAGAGTTCAGATGCAAAAACCTCTAAATGCCATCTGAAATTTTCTTCTAGAATTATCATTCTTATCAAGCTCGTATATTTAATTTCAATAATTTCACTTAAATGGCAATTAATAGGTAATGTTCATTGCCATTTAAGTGAAATTACTGAACTTAAATATACGAGCTTCATAAAAATGGTCATTCTAGGAGGAAATTTCAGATGGCATTTAGAGGTTTTTGCATCTGAACTCTTCATTTATATAAAACTACAATAAATTGTCATGGGTGTATAAAACCTCAAATTACGGTAACCCGATAGAGATTCTTGAACATAACAAAATTCCTTGCATTAAATGGTATTAAAATAATGGACTATAATTGAATAATGAAATCATACCTAAATAATGGGAAATGGAATTGCCTTAATTACCCACTATAAGAGTATTCATTTTCAGGCAGTAGTCCAACATATATGTTTAAATGTGTTCATTATCAATTGTGCTATTGGTCAAAGCCATGTCTGGGTGATTTATGATGATAATCTCTGTAATTAAATCTTAATAAAACTTACACCTAAAAATCTTCTTCTCTGCCATGCCACCGAAAGTCAAACAGCCACGAAACTCCTGCCCTCATTTATCTGATTGGGCGTTCGCAATGATTTCTGGGTACACTGTAAAAAAAAATCCTAATTTTACAGAAAATAACTGTGATTTTTTTACGATCATTATCTTTCATTTTAAATTGTACTCAAAACACTGTAAAATTACAAAAAATATCTGTAAAATAAAAATTCAGCTGTTATTTTAGGTATTGTGACATTAATGACAAATTACAGTAATTCACATTTTTTATACAGAACATTTGATGTATTTTTCATACAGTATTTTTTCTGTTTTCAAATGTATGTAAAATTACAAATATAATCTGTAATTTAACAGAAAGAAAACAGTTAAATGATAAAATGGTCAAATGACTGTCAGCTCCCCAAAAATCTGTAAAACATCCTAAATTAAATAAACTGAAAAACACTGTTATTTTACAGGTATTTCCTGAATAATCACGATCAAAAACCTTCATTGTAAAAAAAAATCTTAAAAAAAGGGTCAAATGACTGGCAGCTGCAGCTGCCAAACAAAAACCTTAAAATTAAAGTCAAATATGGTAATTTAAATAAACCGAAAAAACACTGTTATTTCACAGGTATTTCCTGCATTATTATGATCAAATACCTTCATTGTAAAAAAAATCTTAAAAAAAGGGTCAAATGACTGGCAGCTGCGGCTGCCAAACAAAAACATTAAAATTAAAGTAAAATATGCTAATTTAAATAAATTGTAAAAAACTTTAAAATAAATTTGATGTCACCATGATTGAGATTAGTGTCTGCTTTAGTTGGGCTCATGACTTCAATTTTTAACTTACGTTTTTCTTTGGCTGCTTTAACTGTGTATTTCATGCACATTTGTTATAGCAATAAATGCTGGAGAAAATTTCAGATGATTTTGGTCATTCTTTGATGATGTCATCATATGATGGCTTGATTCTCTGATATGACAGTCAAAAATATGAATATATTAACTTAAATTACATGTAGATGGAATTTAGCTTTATACAAAGTCTATAATGTCATAATTTCTCAAATTCATATAGTTTTTTAAAATCGTAATAATTCAGGAAAAAGCTGTAAAATAAGTGTTTTTCTGTAAAACATTTAAGGAAATTTTCTGTAAAAGTTTTTTGCACTTCTAAAATAGGATATTTTACTTTATTTTTACGGTTTTTGTTTGACAGCCGCAGCTGACAGCTTTAAAATAAATTTGATATCACCATGATTGAGATCAGTGTCTGCTTTAGTTGGGCTCATGACCCGTGAGTTTTTAACATTAGTTTTCTCTGGCTGCTTTAACTGTGTATTTAATACACATTTGTTATAGCAATAAATGCAGGAGAAATATCAGATGATCTTGGTCATTCGTCAGTGATGTTACAGTCATTGTGATGATCTGATTCACTGATATGACAGCCAAATCTCTGAATATATTAGTTTAGATTACATAATATGTAGATTGAATTTAGCTGTATACAAAGTCTATAATGATTTTTATTATATTTTACATTATTATCTATAATGATAATTTCTCACATGATCCTTGGCAACAATATTGTAATAATCTGAAATTTAAAAAGATATGTATTATATGGAAAAAGTTTTGAGCTGGTTAATTATTATTATTTTTTGTAGTATAGACATCAAGAATCAACATATGAATCTCAACAATGGTGACAACCAACAAAGCCTTTTTGTGACTTTATAGTAGTTCAGATTTTTTTCCGTTGTCACAATTGTTGAGATTCATACGCTGATTATTGATGTCTGAGTGAGTCTATATAATCCTGTCAAAACATTTTCTGTATAATGACTTCATAAAATCTGAGTATCACAGCACTGCAGGATCTTATATAGCAGTTTTATCATGCAAAAATTAACAACAAATATTTAATTACTTAATCAGATATTACACTTCAGGTGGTATCAATGAAGCAGGACACTACATGATGACTATTATCACTAAAAAGAGACCATCATCATCTGATCTGAGTTTCTCTTGGATTCCTACCATAACAAATATGCATCAAAGACACACAGTTAAAGCAGCCAGAGAAAAACATAAGTAAAACACTAAAAGGTCAAGAGCCCAACTAAAACAAACACTAATCTCCATCATGGTGACATCAAACTTTATTCTTTTCAATAAAACTTCAACTTCTAAACCTCTGTTAATGCTCAATAAGAATGTTAGTATGAAAGAAATAAAGTCTGGATTGTAATAAGTGAAGATGCTGAGATCCTGAGAGATCTGGTAGTGTTTAATGTTCTGTTGGGGTTTAAAGTGTTTCTGTATGGTGTGTTTTGTGTGTCACCATTGTGTTGAAGAGTAGAGCCTGAGCTTCAGTCCAGGATGAGCAGAGAAACACTGATGATATGCTGCATGTCACTTTATTTAACAGACAGTAACTGTGTAGTTGCTGATGTAGTGACATATAGTCACAGCAAATCATGCATATAATTAACTGCATGTTTTTCAGTAAAAAATCAGAAAAAATGTGAATTAACTGTGTTTTAACTGTGTGTTTCTGTTAAAAAGATTAATGAAGATTTCTGTAAAAGTATTTTCCACTTATTTAAATTAGGATATTTTACATTAATTATACAGGTTTTGTATGGCAGCCATTGCTGACAGTCATTTGACTGTTTTTTATGGGATTTTTTTACAATGAAGGTGTTTGATCGTAATAATTCAGGAAATAGCTGTAAAAAAAACACTGTTTTTCCGTAAAACATTTAAGGAAAATTTCTGTAAAAGTTTTTTGCACTTAATTTAAATTAGGATATTTTACATTAATTTTACGGTTTTTGTTTGGCAGCCGTAGCTGACAGTCAATGACTGTTTTTTTACGATTTTATTTTTTACAGTGTAGGTAACTCGTGTGTAGGGAGCGAAAGTGCGAGTTTGGCTGAAGTCTGCATCGGGGGCACAATTTAAGGCCACGAGACCGCGAGTCCACATGAAGTGTGCCGTTTGGGATCCAGCCTTGGTAGTGGCACATTTCACCCCTCATACTGTTAAATGCAGAGCGCGCCTCTCCTCGGGAGGCTGTTCTGAAATATTCGGTGTCTGAGATTTTCTGTCTCTTGCCAAGGCCAATATCACTATAAAGTGCCTTTGGTGTCCTCATCAGAATCGCTCAGTCATCATGAACATAATGCAAAATAATGAAATTCTGAGGTT
The DNA here is from genome assembly GCF_951802725.1 of Rutilus rutilus. Taxonomy (NCBI): domain Eukaryota; kingdom Metazoa; phylum Chordata; class Actinopteri; order Cypriniformes; family Leuciscidae; genus Rutilus; species Rutilus rutilus. Next base: position 62,967,484 of record NC_140209.1, read on the forward strand.
GTATTATAAATGGCCAAACACTTACACACATACAAGAACAATGATACGTCTCTTGAAATGTGTTTTTCTGATTTTATACCATTTTCTTTGATTGGATGTATGTGATTTTGGCATGTCCCACACGCTGCTCAGCTAAATTCAGTGAGTGTAAAAAGTGGTTAAATTACATAAAATTAAAATAAATACTTATTGTCCTCAGCAAGCTATTTAATAAAACAAGTCATTTTGATTATTTATATTTTATTTTCATAATAATATTAAGCAGTTTGCATGTGTCCCTGAAATTGCTGTCCACCCTGTCATTATGGGGTAAACGCCCCTTTAAGAAACCAACTGATGTACTCAGTGACATCCCCTCCCCCATTTGGTCTTTCTTCAGTGGATGTTAAAACATCTGCAACACACACAGTAAGAATCTACACTTATATTTCCTAATTTTCATCATATTGTGTTTGTAGTTGCGTGTTGTCAAGCTTAACATCTCCACCCTTGTCATTGTGAAATATTAGTTAATATAAAAACTTTTCATAAATTCTAAATATACATTTTAAACAGTGCACAGTCAGCTTCAACAGTGAATCACTTTGCTAACTGCTGTACACCATGTGCTCATTAAATACTAACTTTAGCCAAAAAAATGTCCACCCTGTTCCATGACATGGACATTTGCAACTCCTGAAAATCAGTCTGAGCCAGGCCCCTCCTTCTTCTATATTGGTTAAGGGTTTCTTGAAGTTCCTGTTGTTTTTAAAATGTTCCCCCGTTCTAGTTCCTCCATTAAAGCATTTGTCCACCCTGTCATGCCAAGTTCCACCCTGTCACTTTGTTGTCCACCCTGTCATTTTCAACTTTTATGATGAAAATGATCTAATTATTTTAACAAGTTAACAAAACCTTGTGTGTGGTTTCTTAATAAACAAATGAGGGCAGGTTAGTATTGTTTTAAAGTTTGACTAAATATCTTTGTTGTTAGATTTTATTTAGAATAGAATGTGCAACTATCGCATATTTTATTGGGCAATACATATTTAAGCAGTAACTTCATTATTATCAAAATACTTTTACCATTAACTAAAATGTTTTGTTGGGAAAGGGACACATTCTCTTTCCTCAGATCTACATTTTATAATCACTATGCAATGAAAATGTATTTATTCTACTATGAATTTGTCCATGACAGGGTGGACATATTTTATGGTTTGCTCTTATATTGTCAGCTTGCAGTTAATTTATAAAAAGTGCTGGAGCTTGACCAATATGCATTTCTAACAGCCTAATGTCTCCTTAATACAACACATATAAAGTTAAATGGAAAATCTCAGATTTTTGGGGGGAAATTGTGAAGTCTCAAAGGCACTTTATGGTGATTATTAGTGCAAGTGTAGCATGTCTGGACCGGACACACACAAGGACCACACAACTTTTTTTTTAAATCCGTAAATAAATATAGATCAACAGTGGATCAACAGGGCATTGGCTTCTCTCTCTCTCTCTCTCTCTCTCTCTCTCTCTCTCTCTCTCTCTCTCTCTCTCTCTCTCTCTCTCTCTCTCTCTCTCTGTCTCTCTCTCTTGTTCACACAGTGATATTCACAGAGAGAAGCAAATAGTGCGTGTGCTCATCAGCCTCGCACACAGGTAGACTGTCATTATTACCAAAATTAAACAAACAATTAAAAATACATGTAAATAAAGAAATAACTTATTACAATGAAAATGTATAATCTTCCTTGTGATACATCACATTAATACTCTTATACATTAATACAATAGTGTATGGTTTACAATTTTTACATAAACCATTTCAAATGCACGTTTATTAATGCCAAACTTTGTGTTTTTTTGACAGAAGACGCAACAAAATTAGAGACTCTTTGACTTTTTTTTTTACTCTTTTCTTTTTACTTAGTCAGTAGAATGTCTCATCACAATAAAGAGTAAGCAGATATTAAGCAGACTGTCTACTAATACTCTAATGACTGATAGTTGACATAAAGTTGCAAAGTTACTTAGTCAACAGAATGTTCAAAAGAGACAGCATCAAAATAAATTGTTACCAAAATTCTAAATTGTAGTACTTTTGTTTGTGTTTATACTGTCCATTAACAAATTAATCCCCAAATGTTGTTTTATTTTTATTTATATTTTTTCGCATTTACCTCAATACAAGTGTCCCTGCTGTAATTTATTTCCTCGTTCCAAACCCGGAAGTGTGCAAGGAATCCATTCGAGGAGGAGGAGCTGTATATTTACCTGTGACATTTGTGAAACCGAAAGCAGCCGATGACTGTAAAGACGCCATTTCGGAAGATGGAAAATCAGCACATGTGACAGTAAGTTCGTTAAATTTTCTATAGCTGTAAGTATTTGCGTCTAAACAGACTTTATGACGAACTCAAACTCAAACACATGATAAAGTGGAAAATTACTTGCGTGATACTTCACGAAAATTGTTAAACTTGCACTTTTTTTCCCTTTAACAGGAGAATTTTTGTTTAATGTTTAAATCTTTGGTTGACTTTAAACTATTTAATTATTTATATAATCTATAGGCTATTGTAATGTGTGTTCAGTGATGACTGGGGAAGGAATTGTAGTCGTAGATATACACACAAACGTGTAAAAATAACATCATATTTGCTTAATGCGAGACGAAAAACGGATTGTGAAAAACACCTGCAAGAGTTCAGCAGTGTCATTAAAGTGAAGGCGAATCCAGTGTTTAAACGCTGTGTTTGAAAGTGTGGCCGACATGTTGCTCTAAAAAAAAACATTTACAATAACTGGAGAAAAACTGTTGATGTTAAGTTAAAGTAAAATAAATGCTATTTAAATTAAATGTGTCAATGTGTTTTGTGCATGTTTTCTGTGTCCACGTGCAGGTCTGGAATCAAGTCTCATCAAGGAGGAAGAGAAGGAACAAACTTCCTGTAAAATGAGGAGGAGAACTGTACCTGTAAAATGAGTGTGTGTGGGGAGAGAGAGGAGGAGGCGTCTGTTCACACTCAGAGAGCAGCATCTCCAGTATTCAGCTGTGTGTCCATGAAGAGTAACATCTCCATGGATAATCCCCCTAAATTCAGTGATGGACCATCTTCAGTATCCAGCTGTGTGTCCATAAAGAGTAACAACTCCATGGATAATCCCCCTAAATTCAGTGATGGACCATCTTCAGTATCCAGCTGTGTGTCCATGAAGAGTAACAACTCCATGGATAATCCCCCTAAATTCAGTGATGGACCATCTTCAGTATCCAGCTGTGTGTCCATGAAGAGTAACAACTCCATGGATAATCCCCTTAAATTCAGTGATGGACCATCTCCAGGATCCAGCTGTGTGTCCATGAAGAGTAACAACTCCATGGATAATCCCCTTAAATTCAGTGATGGACCATCTCCAGGATCCAGTTGTGTGTCCATGAAGAGTAACAACTCCATGGATAATCCCCTTAAATTCAGTGATGGACCATCTCCAGGATTCAGCTGTGTGTCCATGAAGAGTAACAACTCCATGATGAATCCCCCTATGTTCAGTGATGGACCTGCTGTGACCTCTGACCCTGTGTGAGTATCATGAAGTTCAGGGCCTGTCCAGATTCTGTTGGCGCCATAGACAAGATATTATATTATATTCACTGCCCCTAAAAACTACAATACTGGCAATAACACACACAAACACAAGTGTGTTTATGGGTGCACAAATAGTTGTTAAAATAAAGGGTAAAAAGGCTATATTAAATATGTATTCAAATTGAATATATTTATAGATGATAGTCTTGGAATCCAGATAATTAGTTAGCCTCATTCGCCTCTTACCTGGCGATCCTATTCTTAAACATAGACTGGAAAATTAAATCCAACAAAAAAACTAAAAAAATCCAAACTTAAATGGATGCTGAACTTAATGTGCTGCTTTACATTTATTTTTATTTTCTATTAATATAAAACATGTGCCTGGGCACCTAAAACTGCAAGTCAAAGTGCCATTGTTGTCCAACCATTGTTGTCTTTCAAATTTGTCTCAAACTATCAATATGCTCTGGGAGTTTTAGGCGCAGTAGCCAAAATGGCCGCTAGGTGACATTCAAACTCCATTTGGTGATTTAAAAACTTGAAGGGTTTTAATTTCATGAATGCTTTGGACTACTGGCCTCTTTTGATAAAAGACACATAGGGTTTTATTGCTGAAGTGAAAGCAAGCAACAACAGAAGTAAAAATAAAGTTTTACATTGAACTTGCATTAAATGTAAATAAAATGAAAAAGTTTCTACTAGTGTGCCGTTCCAGTTAAAATATTCTAAAGTCACTCCTCAAAATATTAAATAAACATCGACGACTCTAATAATTTATAGTTATGATTCTTAGTTTTATATTGTTTTTTCTGCTCTTCTTCTTTGCTTCACTTCACCAGTGGTCTGCGAGTTTATTGACCGTTTTAAAAAAGTAGAAAAGAAAAAAAAACACACCTGTAACTGACAAAAGGCAATTGACTAATTCACCGTTAATAAATGAAGAGCTCATTTGCAAAAAAACGATAAACGCTACGTTTAAAATTTGTTTTAGTTTTTTTTGCAAAAACAGATATCTGATATGTTTTTGCAAATGAACTCTTCAAATTTAAGTTTAATTTACACTATTTTACATTAAAGGGGTCATATAATGCCATTTTTGTACAAGCTAATATGATTCTTTAGATGAAAGAATCTAAATGAAAAGTTTGTAATATACTTTAATTAAAAATTCTCATTAGTATTGTAAGAAAACACTCATTTTACCTGGTCAAAAACAGCTCTGTTTTCAGCACGCCGTTTAAGTGCATGTGTCTTTAAATGATAATGAGCTTTGCTCACCCCGCCCCTCTATTCTGTGCGTACACCGTTTGTTATAACCATAACACAATAACCATAACGCGTTGTTCATTATAAACGTGGGATTATGAATTATATTGAGAACGTCGTACATAGAAAACATGCCGTAATGTACCCTGAGTGTAAACAGCCGCATTCATTGTGAAGCGTGCAGCAAGCGATTTGCAAAGATTAATATAAAGGTTAATAAAACGTTACACTCACTTCAGTTCTTCTGGAGATGCAGCAGGAACACGAATAGTTGGTACCGATCCTTTTTTCAGGAGCAGTTTCTTAGCAAAACCAGCTTTACTGACCCTCGTTTGTAAAGCAGTCTGGTGTGTGAAATGATTCGCACAAACATGAAAGCATTGCTGTTGATCGTGGGGAATATTCCCTTCAAAAAACTCAGCCACTGCGTCTTCAGCGGTTCGGATTTAGGAACATCAGCATGACTGCTGTGTTCGTTATTACACCCAAGAACAGAACACCACAATCGCTTAGACGCCATTCTGCTCATAGACAGTGCTCCAGCGTATCAACAATGGCGGACTATGATTGACAGCTCGCTCACGAGCGAGGGCGGGTCTGTGTTGAAACGCTGCTGTCAATCAACAATCGTGGGAGGGGCGTCCGACCGTGTGACGTCACTAGGTCGAACGGCTTGATTTGAGACGGGAAAACATATAAGGAGATTAAAGCAACAACATGGAACTTGTCAACCTTCATAATATATTTCCAAGATCCTTGTGATGGTACATCGACTTACAATAGGTTGAATGACACGTCTGCCATAGCCTGACAGGGTCTGTATCGTTTTTACTGGCACTATGTAACTTCAGGGTTCAGGTAGTAACCAGAGCACAAAAAGAACTACAAAATTTGACTGCTTTACGGCATACGTCACTTCCCCCACCATTTCGTCAAATTTGGACGTGAGCGGTCAACCAGTGTTTGTTTTCGGCTTTCGTGCGTATGTTTTTGTCATGGGGGCTGCTGATAGCTATCCGATCGTGAAAAGTCCAGGTGTAAATGCCCTCCCAAATGCATTCGAGACGGATTTGAATCCGATCCCTCAAACCACTTCAGGAGGAGATCTGAGACGCATTCCAGACGAAACTGGACAAGTGTAAATGCATATGGTTGTTGAAAGAAACCAAATTGTACTCCTCCCAAAAATAAAAATTAATACGTGTGAGAGCGTGTTATAGACTATATGTTATATCCAGATATGACGACGCGCTGGAACACGCATCACCACAGATGAGCAACTGCATCAAGCCAACGTGCAAACTATCGCAAATCAAAGTGAAAGTAAGTCGCAGACGCTTAACACACAATCTTCATCATTAAAAGTAAAGAAACGAAATGATCTTACCAGGCTTACTGCTCTCTCTTAGGCTATTGCGGTCTTTGATTTTGAAATTTTAGCTGATGATCTATGAAATGCAGCTCATATCTGTTGCTTTCGGTGACGTGCACTCCATTCAATCTGCATATAGCGCGAGAATTGAAGATCGGATTTAAATCCATTTCGCAAAAATACATTTATGTGACCAGGTGTAAATGGAATCGTTCTGATAAATCAGATAGCTATGCCTCACAAATTAGTTTGCCAGCTGAACTCAGGTGTTGTGAGGTGTATTTATCACATAGTCCTGAGGGATATCAGACGACGCTGTTGACATAATTTCTGCGATTATCATGAGAACAGCTTTCAATATCTCACATAATTATCAGGACATAAATAAGCCTAACGTAGAGGTTGTAAATAGTATGAACGAGCACAATTTGCAAACTATTATGATAAATTGCAATAATCATGTCTAATGTCTAAACATCAATGTTATAACGGCCAATGTTATGAAATAATGCGACGTACATTTAACTTAATTGATGTTATCTGGCATTTTGTAATGTTTACATTCCAGTAAAAACAACAGAAATTAAATTATACAGTAGGCCTAGACTATAGACTATTTACTTGTGATTTAGCTGCAATCATGTAAAAACGTTATAATATAGGCTAATATATTTACGACAGTGCAAGTACTCCACAGCCACTCTAGGGGTTGCTGTTTGACAAAAACACAAATTGGCTTTAAAAAAAAAACTGGATGGATTTTTATCATTATATGATGGTTGTGTACAGGCACTGCCAACACACATTTCAGTACAATCAACTTGTAAAAGTGCATGTACCATTATATGACCCCTTTAATACATATATTTAATGCTCTGTTAGTAATTATAGTTAAGAAATGTTTATTTTTTTGTGAAGAGGGTTTATAGAATGTTTGTAATTATAGAATTATCGATTTAAAGGGGTGATATAATGCCCTTTTCACAATATGTAAATTAAGTCTTTGATGTCCCCAGAGTGTGTATGTGAAGTTTTAGCTCAAAATACCCCACAGATATTTTTATATATCATGTTAATATCGTCACTTTTTGAGGGTGAGCAAAAACACCGTTTGTGTCTGTCCCTTTAAATGCAAATGAGCTGCTGCTCCCGGCACAGAGGGTGGAGCTTCAACAGTTTGTGTCCTCTTACCTCACACAGACATGCACTGAAAATATCAAAAACTGTTAGCCTTTTATGTTCAAACCGAAGTCAGACAATGATGGAGAGACTCAAGAAGAAGTGACAACATGTAGAATTAGGGATGTCCACGATACCACTTTTTCACTTCCGATACCGATACTGATGCCGCAGCTTTGGCTATTTGCCGATACCGATATCAATCCGATATTTTTATTTTATTCTTGAACTAATACTACTAATAATAAAATATATGGAAGCACTTTGCACAATTAGCCACATAAAAACATCTCACTCAAATGGAGAACAAATACTTCTCCATATAGTCCACAACAACAGTTGATAATGAAAGACTGCCACCCTTTATTCAAAAGACCTTGAGATATGTTTGGTAACCTGAATGAATTTAAAATTAATTTGCTATATTTCAGATCAATATATTTGTTTCCTTAAAATTTTAATTAACTTTAACTTTATTCTCATCTGAATTATAAATAATTTATTTCTGTATAAAATAATACTACCATTAAAACATGATTTGATTTTCTGTTTTATTCAATGTAGAATGTGTAACTTAAAAATAAACAGATTTGTGCTGTTTTAGGACAAGAAATGAAAACCAATGCAATATGATGAATGTCCAAAAGATGAGATCATTTTTGCTTTTAAACTGTGTGTGTGTGTGCGTGTGTGTGTGTGATTTTGGGTGACAGTCAGTTTGACAAGAGTTTACAGTTTGACAAAAGCACAATGTTGTGTTTTACACAAATATAAGTAGGCTAAACACTTTTTGCAGTTTTAATGATGTCCTGTATGAAAATGACGGAGTATGTTTTATGTTTCCACTGTTCGATCGCGCCCGTGCGTCTCTCTCTCTGACACACACACACACACACCAGCATTGCAATCTTGACATGGCAGCCTGTTCATTTTGCTGCGTTAACACCAAACGCGAATAGAACGTCAAATTCGTGTCTATTGCGTCTAGTTCGATGCTTGAACAGTTTGAATCCATTCGCGCGTCCAAAGCGAATAGGACGTGCCGCGCGCGTATAATGATAAAGTGAACGTTTGAAGCTTATATCACTTATATATAAGTGAACGTTTGAAGCGTTCAGAGCTAAGGCGGGGCTACAGATTAGGTGTCCCTATAAGAACCCGCATATGCGCGTATCTAACAGTTAGTTCCGTATTACATTAATTAATGTGCACACGAGTTTTATTTATTTTTATACCGTGTATTCTCTGTGTAAATCCATGCACTGAACGTACGTTCAGTACGAATATGTACCGTTCCACCCCTAATGGGTATCGGATCATAGGTATCGGATAATTTTTTTTTCTCCCCTCCGATATCCGATCTAGCGTTTTGGGCCAGTATCGGCACAATACCGATGCCGTGGATCGGATCGGGACATCCCTATGTAGAATGCAACAGGACGTTTCTGAATGGTTAGTTGGTGATTTTAGATAGCTTATGTGTAGTTATCTTCTAGTCATTGATTAGCATATTCTGTCATGTTAATTTATAAATGGCATTCCCAGGGTCGGGGTTTATGTAAATGTTTGGGTTTGTGATGTCACTAACCTGGGAGGAATGTCGTGAAGTCCCTACCAGCCATTTGTTGTAGTCCTTAAAAAGCGATTTCTTTAAAAGCAAATATGTCTCTTTGCTATGAATTTTGAGCGTTGTAACTTTGCAGATGTTGTTTATCCTTAAACTGCAACATTACACACTAACTAAAGTTAGAAAAGTGAAATCATAATCAACCACCCCTTTAACTGCGGTGACAAAAGCTTGAACTAAATTGAGCTCGATAATGACAATATTGTCTTTGACAATCTACTTTATAGCTGAATTGAATTTATTTCAGAATTGAGGATCTCTGGAACATTTTTACTTATTGAACTGAAGTGAATCAACATTGAACTGACTTGAGCTGAATAACAACACTATCTTCTGTCGATCTGCTTAAACTGTAGCTGAATTGAGCTCTTTTCATAACTGATGATCTTTGCCCGGCTATTGAATTAATGAATAAATGTTGCTCAATATAATAAACCCACTAATCTCAGAAACCATTGAACAGCATTAACTTTCATTCTGCTCAACTTTTAATTCATAAACTTTACCCACTTATATTATCATTTCTATAAGAAAACATGGAAAACTCGTTTGAGTGTGCTTGTGAGGGCCCTAACCAGTTAAACTTTCAGATGCCTGCTGAAAATCATCTGTATGACCTCTGAAATTAAAGCTTAGTACTAGGAAGGTCAGTTCAACTAAAGGAAAATGGAAAATGGAAAATATTTGCAAAATGCTCCAATAATAAGTTGCCACTCCAAAAAAAAATATCAGAGATTTTCAAACTTCTCAGACCAAATACCGTCTACCAAATCCAAACATGTTCAATGTTATTTCAGTATAGAGCAAATATAAATCTCGATCCATCCCTCTTTTTCATTGCAAAAAGCAACAAATTGGGATTACGGTGAGGCAGTTGCAATGAAAGTGTTTATTTAAATGATATTGTTTTGCAATATAAATTGTGTAAAAGCAGTTAAACAGATAATGTGTGTCTCCTATAGGCACAAAACAGCTTAGTTATTTTGGTTAATGTCAATATTCTTTGAGGTTCAGATGAATGATGTTGCTGCAGGAGTCCTCTGGAAGAGACCCACGTTCAAGTGTTGATAAACTAAAGCTAGAATAACAGTTTTTTGTTTGTTTAAAAGTCTGTTTTTTCTTTTGATATATTGCATGTTCGGATATTCATACAACAAAATATTCTGGGGGCCATGAAATTTGTGAAAATGATCAAAAACACTGGCGGTGAATTGCAACTTTTTTTTTAAAACGCTGGTGGGGAATATTTTCCCCCCAAAATATATTCAATAATTTTAGCGATTCTCAACGGCTAATTAAATCAATAACGCTTTAAAAACAATTAAATATTAGATCAATTTAGCACAGAATAAACTTTGCACGATCGCATGCACTGTAAAAAAATTCTAACCCTCCCAAATCAAAAATTTCAAGTGACCGATAACATCAAAATTTTTCAATTGGCCCAAGTGAAATTCTGTAAATTATAAAATTAAATTTACAGATTTTCACTTGGGCCAATTGAAATTTACAGAATTTCACTTGGGCCAATTGAAAAATTTAGATGTTATCGGTCACTTGAAATTTTTGATTTGGGAGGGTTAGAATTTTTTTACAGTGTGAAGGATCAGCCAAATTTCCATGTGCATCTTGAAACATGGATGTTTCGTTTTTTTGTGCCATCTAGTGGTTAAGAGGAGAATAAAATCAAATGCACCATTTACCTCGGTGGTCCTTAAGCCCTGTTTACCCTACCATTAATAAAACATGTTTTCTCTGTAAAACTATGCATAATACACATACTGCTCTATAAATTACAGTAGTGTTGCCCAATGTTAATTTAATGGAGCAGACAAAAAAAACTGCACAGAAACAATTTAAAATATATAAAATATATATATATATTTTTTTTTTTTCTCAGTGTCAACAACAGGAAGAGAAAGAGAGCAGCTTCTCCAGTATCCAACTGTGTGTCCATGAAGAGGCAAGAGCCCACAAAATTCAGTGATGGAGCAGGTACCTTTGACCCTGTGTGAGTATCATCATGGAGAGAGACACATGAACACAGAATGCACAAATGTTCAAACAATTTACATTTCATATGGCTAAAGCTATTTAACATGTATAAAAAGTAAGTAGTGGAAGGAAAGGAATCCTTTCACTTTGTTAAAGTGTCTTTGTTATAGTGTTTTTTTTATGCTTCTCTCTGTCATTTCTCTTAGACCTCCATTTACACAGGAATGATTTTTGTTACATGTGTTGCATCAGTGTTATATTGACAGTTGTCCTTTAAATTAGTGATGTACTGAAATGATCAATCTTGATAAAAACTGAAACAAGACAATTCTGGCTAGGAATAAATAAAATCAGCGCTTCCCAAACTGGTTGTCGTGGCGAATGGCTCATTATTTCAGCTTCAAAAGTCCACTTGATGTCACGGTGACGGATGACAAATGCGACTTTGCAGATATACATTTCGACTTGAGTTAACTCGCACAATAACTTTGACTGTTTGCTCTTTTGAACTATAATAACGATTGCTCGTTCAGTGCCGTGGCCGCTGACGTTAGCATTATTTATTTGCTATCATCTCTGTGCTCTCTACACCGAGTCTGACCACCGAAAATTTAAGATTAAACAAGACGGTTCATTCATATTATTATAAAAATGGGAGAAAGTTTAAAGTGCGGCTTGGCGGAATAAGTCCCGCCTTTTAAGTAAAAGAGCCAATCGTCAAGTGGTAAAATCATTGCGTCATTGCAGAAGCTCTGGTTGCCATAGAAACATGATGCGCTTCTTTAATTCTTTAATAAATCAAGCTATTTATTTATTTAACATGTGCTGTATGTGTGCATTAAATGTACCATTTTGGCAACGAGAACGTTTCTGAGCCAAATGAAGAATAAGATGTGTTCTGGTGACTGGCATGTATATTGAACCAATCAGATAAGAGTAAATTGAGAGTCAGCAAGAAGCTTGTTTGATTGGCTACCTGAAGAAGATGGACCCGCCCTCCTCTTTGTGCTTGCAAAACTCAGTGAGTGAGAGAATCGTGCCAAAACTGGAAGCGCAGGTAAAAGAAAGACGCACAAATCGGGTTCTTTCGGAAACTTTTTTGCCCCTTGCACACAACAAGCCATTTAGACATTTGCAACAGTTTTTTTTTTTTTTACACAAAGTTTGCACAATTAATCTGTTTTGTAGTTCCTGACTCTGTTGCTTTCGTTTGCAAATTGCTCTTCACAGGCATGCAATACTTTTTGTCATATTTGTGCGCATAAACCGTGCCAAAAGTGTAAGCGCGGAAAAATGGAAGTCAGTAGAATACAGATCCTATTTATGCAGTTTCACAATACACGAATTACACTTAAGAATAACAGTAAAATGCTGCAAACATTTTTTTTTCTTACACTTGAAAGACGATTTACACCTCAAATCTTTTCTTGAGCATGCAAATTTAATTTACGCTTGCAATCTTATGTAAACTTTCACAAATCTTACTCTGCGCGTGTGATTCTTTAAAGCATCATATTACCTTCATATCCGGGTCCGATCAACTCGGGTATTACACACAATCTTAAACAGACCCGGGATCCGAAGTAATAGATTGGGACCCGACCCGGACCCGGCTGACCATTTAAAATATATAGGATCTCTGGTGCTCTGTGTAGACCTCTAGTTTGCAGTCTCTATTATAATATATCATCTGTCATCTCCATCTACATGTACATTTATTTCTACATGTGGTATGATTTTCATATTAAACCTATTTAAATATTTTTTCTTTGTTCACAAAGGTATTTTATGTTTGTTTTTGTGTCTCTGTCTCCTTAATGTGTTTTCAGTGGTGTGAGAGCTGACCAGATCAGAGATGTGTCCTGTCAGACCAGCACATCCTCCTCCTGTCAGAAACACATCAGTCATCATGACACAGAAGCAGCCCTGCAGCTCGACTCTCACCAGCCAGTGCATGATGATCTGCAGAGAGTCAAAGACCAGCACAAAACCAGCATGAAGAACAAGTATGAGAGTGTATTTGAGGGAATCAAACAACAAGAGAATCAGACCCTCCTGAACAGGATTTACACACAGCTGTACATCATAGAGGGAGAGAGTGAAGGAGTGAATGAAGAACATGAGGTGCTACAGATGGAGAAAAGTTACAAGACACTCCAAGACACTCCAATCAACTGCAATGACATCTTTGATCCTTCACCTGAACTAGGATATGAGGAGAAGAGAAGAGAGAAGAGAGACAATATCAAGACTGTTCTTACTAAAGGCATCGCTGGAATTGGAAAAACCGTCTCTGTGCAGAAGTTCATTCTGGACTGGGCCGAGGGAAAAGCCAATCAGGGTGTAGATTTCATGTTTGTGCTTCCATTTAGAGAGCTGAACTTGATTAAAGATCATCAGTACAGTCTTCACAGACTTCTGCTGGACTTTCATCCTGAACTTCAAGATCTGGACTCAAAGATTTATGATGAATGTACAGTTTTGTTGATCTTTGATGGTCTGGATGAAAGCAGAATTACACTGAAGTTTTCAGACAGTGAGAAAGTTTCTGATGTGACCGAGTCTTCATCAGTGGGTGTGTTGATGTCAAACCTCATGAAAGGAGATCTGCTTCCCTCTGCTCTCATCTGGATCACCACCAGACCAGCAGCAGCCAATCAGATCCCCTCAAAATATATAAACCGTGTGACAGAAATTCAGGGATTCAATGCCACTCAGAAGGAGGAATATTTCAGGAAGAGAATCAGTGATGAGGATCAAGCCAGCAGAATCATCTCACACATCAGAAGAGCAAGAAGCCTCCACATCATGTGTCACATACCCGTCTTCTGCTGGATCTCAGCCACTGTGCTTCAAAACATCCTGAAACATCTCAGTGCAGAAATCCCTCAAACTCTGACTGAAATGTACATACACTTCCTCCTCATTCAAACTCAAATGAGGAACCAGAAGTATGAAGAGAGAGATCCAGAGAAACTCCTGCAGTCCAACAGAGAAGTGATTGTGAAACTTGCTGAACTGGCTTTCAATCAGCTGATGAAGGGCAATGTGATGTTCTATGAGGAGGACCTGATTGAGAGCGGCATAGATGTCACTGATGCCTCAGTGTATTCTGGGATTTGCACTGAGATCTTTAGGGAGGAATCTGTGATTTATCACAGGAAGGTTTACAGCTTTGTACATCTCAGCTTTCAGGAGTTTTTTGCAGCACTGTATGTGTTTCTCTGTTATTTATACAAGAACAGTGAAGTTATGAAAATGTTCCTCACTGGAAAGTCCAGAACTCAGTGTGGGAATGTTTCTCTGGATGTGTTTCTTAAGGAAGTAATGAATAAAGCCTTGAAGAGTAAAAATGGACACCTGGATCTTCTCCTTCGATTCCTTCATGGCGTCTCACTGGAGTCCAACCAGAGACTCTTACAGGATCTGCTGATTCACACAGAGAACAACCCAGAGAGCATCAAGAAAATAATCCACAACCTCAAACGAGGTCAAAAAAACAATGTCAGTCCTGAAAGATGGATAAATCTGTCGCATTGCTTGATTGAGATGAAGAATAATTCTGTTGTTGAAGAAATGCAGGCATTTTTTAAATCTGGAACACACGTCAAAAATCTTTCTCTTGCACAATGTTCAACTTTGGCAAACATAATCCTGATGTCAGAGGAGGTGATTGATGAGTTTGACCTTAAAAAGTACAGCATCACATCATCACAAGAGGGTCGAAGGAGACTGTTACCTGCTCTGAGGAACTGCAGAAAAGCTCTGTGAGTGTGAAAATATGAACATAATATCAACTGAATTGAAAAAGTCACATAATACCCCCATAATTATAGATTTTCTTCTGGTAAATGCACGGTAATGACCATAGAAGGAGAATAAAAAAAATAATAATAATTCCCGCTCACACCCATTCACATAATGGGAGTCAATAGTGACCAGCATTGAGCTAAAAAAAGAGGCAAAAGTATCACAGAATGGTCCCATGTGACACGTGTCATATATTCCAAGTGTTCTGGGGGGTATATGTCAGTATTTGGTGAAAGACAAACCACAATTTAATTTGTTACTTAACAAAAGTGTGACTGCATTCATGAGACTCGATTAGTGCTGCCGTTCACTCTGACTCACCCAAAAAGCAGACTACTGAGAAATCAAGATTATACTGTATATATATATATATATACAATAATAATAAAAAAAAACATAATTGGAGTTGGAACGATGGTGATGATAGGCTTGTTTCTTCTATCTTTTTGCTGCATGTTCTCTGTCGGAGCCAGTCATTAATGGCCAGTACCTCAGAGAGTTCCCTTTACCAGGGAAATAGAAGTGGTTGAAGTCCCAGGACACATTGGAAAGGGGTAATGCCAGTGGAGGGTTTCTGAAGGGAATTTTGAGCATATTCAGCCCAGCGTCAGACGCTGCTCCAGTCCGACCGATTCTGCTGACAGTACAATCTAAGCAACCTTGTGAGTTCTGGGTTTAAGCTTTCGATTTGACCTTTTGATTGTGAGTGATATCCTGAGGTGAGGCTTATAATTAAAATGAATTGATGGAAGGCCGTCCAGACCCGAGATGTGAACTGTGAACCCCGGTCTGAGACAATATCTTCAGGTAGTACATGATAGCGAAACATGTAGTGGATGAAATGTTCTACTGTTTCGAAAGCTGTTGGGAGCTTAGGTAGAGGTTAGGGCTGGGCGATATATCGCATCACATTGTTATGCGCATCTCGTCAGTAAAGCCGGTTCCTTGATTAGTAGTAAATCACTACTAATTTGAAGTATTGGTGGTGAAATATGCAAAGTATCTTATGTTAGTAACTTGAAATATTATATCTAAAATTCTGGACATTTATGCAGAATCACAGTTATGCTGTAATCAACAGCATAAATCAAAAACATAAAGATCAAATGATGATTGTCATAATATAACCAACACCATCAAATCACTTTTTTTTCTTCATTCATCTGGCAGTTATAACTCAGATACAGCAGCCAAACAAAATCTAAAGTTAGTAATATAAGGGTCAAGAGCCCAACTAAAGCAAACAATGATCGCCATAACGGTGGCTTAAAATTTGAGATTTTCTCCTTCAGTGATTCTGCTTGTTAACATCAGGTGTCTTCAATAATGCTCAATCATCACTCAATGAATCACTTAATTATCTCATTAACTTAAACACTCTTGAGTGTGGACTCATATACACTCCCAGGAGTGTTAATTTAACACTGGAGTTTGTGCTGTGTACAAAGAGCCGTAGTTAACTGACAAGCTGAGCCATATCGCATTAATTATCGCTGGCGATACGTCCGCGATATTAAAGGAGACATATCATGCTTTTAAATTGTTCCTTTTTACATATAAATCATACATTTGTAGTCTATATAAAGCGGAACTGCAATGCTTGGGTCTGAATTCCTCATTATTATAGCTCCACAAGCCCCCTTTTTACCCCTTTTCTGATGTGCGTCTCAGAGCAACCCGTTTTGGTGCGGTCTCTTTAAAAAACATTGAGACACTTCATACCCCGCCCCCTCTCCAGGTTGCAGAGGTTCAACTCCACCCCGTTCGGCCATTTTTGTAGTCTGATAGCAGAGATAGGATTACTAGCGGCACAGAAACTTTTTATTCACACGTTATTAACAAAATGTCAACAACGGAAGACTTGTCCAGCCAGCCTTACATGTTCGAGCCAGAGTCGGAGCCGGAGCGAGATAAAAATGTAGACGACGAACCTACAGAACAACGTCTTCATATGGATGTATCGCAATGGTGTGTACTGTATTTACACATGAAACTTTGGTCTTCCGACCTTTTACCACCGTGTCGATTTATTTTGATTAATATGTGCGAGGGAGAGCGAGCAAGACAGCGTCTTTTGGAGACGGTGAAGTCATGTTTACACCATAGACTGTAGGGCTCCGAGAGATAGAGAGAGCGCCCGCGCGACCTGGTCTCTGTCTCTCTCTCTCTCTCTCTCTCTCTCTCTCTCTCTCTCTCTCTCTCTCTCTCTCTCTCTCTCTTTGCTCGTTCTTTCAGTCAAACATGCGCCACAAGCGCGGCAGTTCATCTACATTAGACGGTGTAATGAAGCGTGTGGGTTACTACATCCAACAACCGAACATTTTAACTTACCCTCTCGTAACTTCTGCATCCAGCTTGTACTACAAAATTGCAGCGATAAATAATAATGGCGGATTGCTCGAAGTGTTGGGCCGGAAGTCAATGTCCTTATTTGGCAGTTCCACTGCAAATACTGTGACGTATTAGTTCGCAAAACGTCATAGATAACAGAAAAATCTGAACCGGTTGAAAAATATGACCAAAACAGAATATAAAGATATCAACGAAGCACCTGAAGAGAATAATTTCATCTTTTCTGTACTTCTAAACACTCCAAATATACAACAAAATGCATTTAAGGGCTAAAAAAGTGCATTTAGCATGATATGTCCCCTTTAATGCGATATGGCTCAGCTTGTCAGTTAACTACGGCTCTATTGTAGTAAATGCCGCTCCATCTGAAAGCAGGTGATGGCGATTTACTACTAATCAAGGAACCGGCTTTACTGACGAGATGCGCATATCAATGTGATGCTATATATCACCCAGCCCTAGTAGAGGTGTTAATCGACATGCCTTTTATCAAAAAAACAAACAAAAAAAAAAAAACTGTAGTATATTAGTGTTACCCTGGGAGGCCAGGAGATCAGTGACAAAATCAATAGCAATGTGTAATCAAGTTTGTTGAGGAATGGGTTGTGGCTGTATTATATATTGCTGAATGCTATCAAGTTTTTATATGGTCTTTTTGGACTGTAAAGGTAAGAATGAAAAGCTCAATCTTCACTCCAATTGGCAAATTTTCCATTTGCTATTTGAAATGTTTCCCATCAAACGCTTAAACAACTGTTTATACAATTTCTGTGACTTGTCCAATACGTGAACATGAGGGACTTGATTGGCTGTCCGTTGCTAAGCATCTAGCCATAACAATCTAACACTGTATCGTTTTACACTGTGCAAGTTTGGCATTGCAATGTGGGACTGACTGCACAAAAGTGACTCTAATCCTTCTCCGGACCAGGGTTTCATTACTCTGTGTAAGAAGTGGTGCTAATCCCACTTCTAACATACAAATTTGAAACGTTCCTTTACCCAGGGTTAAAAGCAGGGTTTAGAACCACTATATTTAGAGGTTAATTGCAGCATTGAAACAATGTGTATTGTGAAAATTGTAATACAAATAAAATTTAAAAATACATAACAGAGATTCAGTATTATTCAAGGTCGCTTCCTGATCCTGTTCCTTTCTCTCCCATCTTTGTGTCACAGTACTATCAATAAATAAGACAAAACTAAAAAAAATCTTTTCAAATGACAATCTTCAGCTAACAAGACTTTTTTCACTATAAAGGTGTGTATAAACAAAGACATAAAAAAATGATACACATAATCTTCATGAAATGTGAAGTCATGTCTATTTAAATTGGCGCATTTTCCTTAAAAAAGACCAGAATGTCAATCAGCATGATCTTTTATGTTGAAGTTGGTTAACCAAGGAAGTCGTGCGATCTGGTGGGAACACCAGCATGCCTTTTAACCAGAGTCCTCTCTTTTTTCAGATTAACACACTGTAATCTCAGTGATCAGCACTGTGAAGTTGTGGCTTCAGTTCTACAATCATCAAACTCCTCCCTGAGAGAGCTGGACCTGAGTAACAATGACCTGCAGGATTCAGGAGTGAAGCTGCTCTCTATTGGACTTAAGAGTCCAAACTGTCAACTCAACAAATTGAGGTATTTAAGGGGATTTCAACTGGTCTGTGCAAAATAACAGTAAGCTGTCATATATGTGTGTGTATATATATATATATATATATATATATATATATATATATATATATATATATATTTGTTAATGTGTTATATTCTAATATTTTATGCAACTGGATATTTCACCCAAAAATTAAGTCATCATTTACTCACCCACTGTTGTTCTAATGCAATATGCCCTTCTTTTTTTGGACCATAGGAGAATTTAAAAAAAAATCCCACTGGCACCCATTCACATAATGGAGTGAATAGCGAACAGCATTAAGCTGAAAAAATATGCAGAAGTATCACAGAATGGTCCCATGCGACATGTGTCATATATTCCAAGTGTTCTGGAGGGTATATAACAGTATTTGGTGAAAAACAAACCAAAATTGAATTTGTTACTTAACAAAAGTATGGCTGCATTCATGAGACTCGATTAGTGCTGCCGTTCACTCTGACTCGCCCAAAAAAGCAGACAAGTGAGAAATCAAGATTATTTAAAAGAATGTGACAAACTCATGAACCTCGAGAAATGCAGTAATTATTAGTCAGTTGGAGACAATATGATATGGGAGTTATTTGTCTTAAGATTTTGAAAGGACGCACATACCTGGAGCTGAGCTTCTTGCAGAGCAGACGTACACAAAGATCCGGAAGAGAAAGCCAGACCCACTGTCCTGGTGCATAATTGGAGTTGGAACGACGGTGATAATAGGCTCGTTTCTTCTATCTTTTTGCTGCACGTTGAAGCTGGACGTGTGTTTGGTTCTACACTGTTTTGCTCCGTCGGAGACAGTCATTAATGGCCAGTACCTCAGAGGGTTCCCTTTACCAGGGAAATGGAGGTGGTTGACGTCCCAGGACACATTGGAAAGGGGTAATGCCAGTGGAGGGTTTCTGAAGGGAATTTTGAGCATATTCAGCCCAGCGTAAGAAGCTGCTCCAGTCCGACCAATTCTGCTGACAGTACATTCTAAGAAACCTTGTGAGTTCTGGGTCAGGAATGTGTTGTGGCTGTAGAAGGCCTGCAGGGGTTGTCTAGAAGATTTCACTGTGTGCAAGTATGACTTTAGAAGAGGAGGTCAGCAGCGCCATCTGCTGGACACCAGTATTATACATCCAACAAATATACAGGACAAGCTGACGTAGTGATCATGCTCCAATCACACGAACGGACAGCCAATCAAACAGCAGCATTGGTCGGGTGACTGTGCGCAGAACTTTTTAGTTTAGTTTTCGCTCTATCATATAGAGATGGTTCGTGTGTTGTTTTTCGTAATTCCTGCCAGAGTTGTGTGTGTTAATGACTAAAAGCAACTGTTTATTCATCTTGTCTATATTGTTTATATCATCTTGTTAAGACTTGCAGCTCTACACGAGCAAATGTTCGTGTAGACATTAGTGGTTGACCAATTATCGGTGCCGATATTAACCCCCTGAGGTCGACATTTTTTATTTTGATTTTTTTTAATCAGTTCAAAAGAGATTCATTTTGCTCTGTTGACTTTGATATTACAAACAAGTTTCATACATCAATCGATTCTGTTAAATGTGTATTATTTTTGTGTATACTCACAATAAAAACAAAGTGTTGTGCTTTTTGCCAAATAAAGAAAAATAAACACGATGTGAGTTCTGCTTTCTCTCTGTCAGTGATACAATAACTCAGCGAATACTCAGTCAAACAGACATACAGACACACAGGCATGAAGCTTGAATTATCTTCTTTTAAATGAAGTAATTTATATAAAAAACAAATATTCTCAGTTCATGTAATCTGTAAGAAAAGAGCGAGATGTCAGTCGTTCTCGTCTCATCTAATTATTTTTAATGTGACTCCGCCCACGGAGAGCGCGCGCTATTCAAACGCAAATGACTGAGGCAATCCACGCAAACCTGTGAACGCCCCCATATCAGCTCGAGAAAACACAAGTTTAATCAGACCATTGTAGCCTACTTGTTTACACCGTCTCGCAGCGCTGTGAGGAATAATAATAATGGAAAATGTACCTCAGAAGTGTGGGTATTTCGAGGAGCAAGGATCCGACTGAGCTGAGGAATACTGTAGTACATTTTTTTTCCTTCTCAAGTGAATCGCATTTCTGTGAATGAATGAACGGCAGAGATGCGCGCTGTTTACCACAGCTCGCAAAAAGACAGTTTAAATTTAAATCGCATTTCTGTGTGTGAATGAATGATGATGTTTTAGCAAACTGTATTGCTATACTGAGATGAGTAAAAATCGACTGAAATATGTTGAAATAAAATGTAGGCTATTTGTATAAGCAACGTATTAAACTGCAAATTAACATTTATATGCCCTAATATTTCATAAAAACAACGTTACAGTCAGGCGAAATATGAAAGACAACATTTTGTTGACTAGATTTGGGTACAGTTTTTACTGTAGAATATACTGCCACATCAAATAAGCTTTTGTTTAACAATTTCTGCTCATAAATAAAATACTATTTTTGTAAAAAATAAAGTCATCAACCTAGATGTTAGCTGTTCCAATGTTGGCTATATTCAAACTAATGAATACATATGATAATAGGCCTATAATCATTTTTTTACAAAGAAAGAGTACACTTGAAATATTGTTGAAATTGTAATTATTGTTGTAATTGTAACCTTTTTAATAAAATAGCTAAACATATTTACAAGATAGATGTAAGCAAAATCTTAAATGGTCAATATAAGTCTTCTAAATATATCTTTTGTCCTTGCATTCATTCTTGGCTCAGTCAGTGTCACACCTGAATGAATGGCTCATTATGCAGAGTGGGTGGGACATTGTATTCTCAGGTGTAAACCACTCCTCGTTCACGCCCCCCTCGCATATTGGCTTTCCAAGCAAAACCTGTCTTACACAGTTTAAATCAATGTATTGTTTTTTTTGTGAACGATAAAGCAAGACTATTTTCACATAATTTTGAAGCCAGAACTCGAAGCGACAACATCCATTAGTCAAAAGTCTTGTGAACACATATTTAGTATGAGTTTTGTGGTCTTATTTCAGTAACTTTCATTTTTATTTTTTTCTATAACCACGCATAAACATTATTCTCTTAAAAATACAAACATCTACATACATGTTGCTTGCATATTATGGTAGCCCTGTTTGTGCTATATAGAGTGAATTTACACCTTTGCCATTATCATGTTTATAAATAACTGAAAAAAGCACAAATGTCAGGGCATGTCAAAACATCCCAAGGGCCCCAAAAACACCTTAGACCCCAGAGGGTTAAGCATTTATATGGTTATTGGTAACGGCCATTTTCAAAACCAAATTGCTGATAAAATAATTTAATTTTGAAATGTGCTATATGTGCTCTGACGCTGCCACCTCTGTCGGAACTCACCACTCTGTAGACTAGACCAATGTCCCCTCCCATCTGATTTGTTGGGAGTCACAAGTCCGGCCAATCAATGCAGAAAGCTGAAGGCACTGAAAGTTTTGCTCTCTCACACCGCAAGCACTTGCTGACTGGAGCTGCTTCACTGATCACTTATCAGTTGTCTCTCAAAGTTAAGGTAGCAGCAGACTTTGCTGAAGTTGCAATAAATCACTACACTGAAGTTGCAAAACACCTCAATATAATCGGACAGACGGAATCGCGGAATCCAGTCATAAAAACGGAATTTACTGTATAAAGCGGAATATCACGGAATTTGTACAAATCAAATCGAATTTTAAACCACAAAAAGACTTTTTAAATATGAATCCTGCGTGTCTCTAACTGAATGGCGCTGACGCGTGATTTAATTTACCACACACACACACACACACACACACACACACACACACACACTGGAGCACGTGTGACGCTTGCGCTGTTTTCAGCCTCAGCCGCATCATTATATGAGGACATCATTGCATAAACATCATCTCCAGATCTGCTTTGAGTCACTTCATGACGCTTTTTAACGCTTCAACTGAGAAAAGCTATCGTCATATCATAAACATACAGAAACTCAAAGATCTCCACGGCAACCCATCAAAATAAAAGTTTTTCATAGGGCCCCAAAAATGTAATTTTTGTTAAACTGTAAATAAATTGAATAAGTTTGATGATTTCAATTAACTAGAAATGCTTTTTGATTTCTAAAATTTTATTTAACCATTAAAATAGAGTCTTTAAGTTTTACAAAATGTTTACAGAATGCTGCTGGGTGCTCCCTGCATATTATTAATAATAATAATGTTATTATTAACAGTTATCTGATTTAAATATATGTTTAAAAGTATTTGTCAAAACCATAGACTGTAAAAAAATATGGACGTAGTGTCCGTGACGTCACTCGTAGGTTTCTGAAGACCGTTTTTGAAGCCTAAAGTGGGCATAGCCGACCGTCGCCATCTTGGCAGCGCATCACTCCCGAATTTATTTATTTTTACAGTCAGACAATGAACTGAGGTAACGTGACGGCTAACAGACAGCAGACAAACGGCTAATGATGACTAGTGACCACAGCAGCGGGAATCCACCTGTCGCTCAAAAGTGGACACCCTTAATTATGCAGAAATTTAAACAAACAGTATGGAATTTTTCGCCACTAGGGGTCGCTAACCTCTTTACAATAACAAAGGCGCAGTTTGATGACGCAACATTTGCTAAGAACTATGGATCTTGTCGTCAACGTCAAGCCGACCGATCTAATAATGTTTATGGATGACTGAATACATAGATGCTTTTATCATGACTGTGATATGAAGCAGTTCGGGATTGCTAAGAGACAGCTATCAGCTCCACACGCGACGCGAGTCCCGCGGATATAAAAGGAATATGGACATTTCATTCTACCGAACTACACACAAGTGCAGAATTACAATTCACAGGTCAGTTTATTAGACAAATTAAACTTGTGAGGTAACACAGCGCTGTTTCACTTGGTCTAACATTACACTATCACACTAAACTGCATTTCAATGTGTTGAAATTTATGTTTTAGTTTGTCTGTATGAGACTAGCAGTAAGCTATATCAACATTAGAATAACATACAGATCATATTATAACATTTTATCATTGTTGAACTATATAACATTGATTAGTTTTATGTAAATGTGCTCACCTGTTTAATAAAGTACATGTAGAAGCGGTCGAAGTCTCGGACGTGGAGCTCTCGTTTATATACTGTCTATGGGAGCTCTAGGCATCTCGAAAACATCGCGCTGATATTGATTCTCGTTTTAGTTCTCATTTTTTTCTTATTATTTGAAATCTTATTATTTAAAGAACAATCTCGATGGGTATTGACCACAGATGATTGTTTTGCACTCATTAGCGTGATTGTAGCTGTGAGAGCTGTCTGTACCTTCAGCTAAAATACAACAAAACAAGCATCATTCTTCTTCATTTTTTACACGATATGGGACATCTGATTACAACAACACTTGCTTACATCAGTTAATAGTTCATAAACTATTGCTTCAACTGATCTCAAACTTCTTTAACTTCAGTTAACACAGAAATGAACGATTAACTGCACTTACCTCTGCTCAGCCATGAACTGGTCGAAAGCTGATGACGTAACATGTAGGTAGGCCCGCCCTCACGTGATACTGATTGGTCGATTGATAAGCTTAAATCTGATTGGCTAAAGAGTACGACTGCTCTGTGTTACGAGTGTTATGCTGCCAGGAAAGTCTCAAAAACACACACACACATATCTAAGGCGATTCGTACGTGAATGACGATTTGCACATTCAAATGCAAGAATACACTCGTACATTTTAAACATTCAAAGGTTTTTGTGCACAGTTGTATATCTACGAATTGTGTTTTGCCTTTGTGAAATGTATTTTATGAGTATATAATTTTATTTTGCGCATGTGAATTGCTTTTTGTGAATATATTTTTTTTTTCACGCACGTGGATTTTTTTTGTGTGCACGTGAATTAGGTTTCATGCATGTGAAATTGTCTACGCATTTGTGAATCATGTTTTTTGCGTGAATTATATTTGAGACTAATCTGCTTCCATATATTTCTGCCTAATTCAATGTTAGTTTGTTAGTTCATGTTAGTTTATAAGTGTGATTAATCTGTCAAATGTACACCTAATGTATATTGACCAATGCATATGCATGTGTATTCGGTTCATAAAGCTAACAAGTTTAAGGATGCACATTATTTGTATATTGTATTACAGTGCTGAGTACAGCTTTACATCTGCTATGTTATCTGGTAATTTACATGTGGTAATGTTATCATGTTTATTCTAAGCTCACTTAATTTGCCATTTATTTCTCCTTTCCTTTGTTTAGACCACACACATATACACACATGAAAGTAACCATCCTTACCAATGTAACCAGTGAACTTGATGGACATTAAAGTCATTTAATGGGGTTCCTGTCTCCGTGTCCTTACCGTCACCATGGCGATGACCAAATCTACCTGAACCAGTCCACCTTCATTACCATGACAGTTATTGATGTATGTGATTGTGTCTCTGAAGACAAGGTAGACAAAGGATGAGTGGATTGTGAGGGGAACGTATGAGGCTAGAAGCATGTTTGCTCTGTGTGTAGAATTCCAGCTTGTAGAGTGATGTCTGTGGTGGTACTATGGATGTGACCAGTTCCCAGAGGGTGTTCATCCTAGCGCTGCCACTGCCAAGGGAGATTCACAGGGAGATTTGTTCTCCATGTTATGCTTAAATAGTCAATAAATGGAGAACAAATGTTTCTGCAATCAGTCCAGGTATGTGAGTTCTGAGATTTGTAGTCCAACTGCTAATACTCAGGTGAGGGAGACCTCTGGTGGCAGACGGGGGGATTTTCAGAGGTAGCGTTCATGACAAACTAGTAGTACAGCGATCAGTTCAGGTGCAGAGATGCACAGATGCAGAGATGATCAGTTCAGGTGCAGAGATGCACAGATGCAGAGATGATCAGTTCAGGTGCAGAGATGCACAGATACAGAGATCATCAGTTCAGGTGCAGAGATTCACAGATACAGAGATCATCAGTTCAGGTGCAGAGATTCACAGATACAGAGATCATCAGTTCAGGTGCAGAGATTCACAGATACAGAGATGATCAGTTCAGGTGCAGAGATTCACAGATACAGAGATGATCAGTTCAGGTGCAGAGATGCACAGATACTGAGATGATCAGTTCAGGTGCAGAGATGCACAGATGCAGAGATGATCAGTTCAGGTGCAGAGATGTACAGATACAGAGATGATCAGTTCAGGTGCAGAGATGCACAGATACAGAGATGATCAGTTCAGGTGCAGAGATGCACAGATACTGAGATGATCAGTTCAGGTGCAGAGATGCACAGATACAGAGATGATCAGTTCAGGTGCAGAGATGCACAGATACTGAGATGATCAGTTCAGGTGCAGAGATGCACAGATACAGAGATGATCAGTTCAGGTGCAGAGATGCACAGATGCAGAGATGATCAGTTCAGGTGCAGAGATTCACAGATGCAGAGATGATCAGTTCAGGTGCAGAGATGCACATATACAGAGATCATCAGTTTAGGTGCAGAGATGCACAGATGCAGAGATGATCAGTTCAGGTGCGCTCCATATTTCCGCTTAAATGATGTTTTATAAACAAAGTTCGGGAGGAGCACGTTCAAATAATCAATCAACCAATCTATCAATCATCTCATCAAACAATTACCATGTCTACCCTATCAGCATGAGAGGAAGCATATATATATTCACTCTGTCAACTCACCTAACTTCCTTGACAGTTTCAGCATCCCTCCACCACCCCGACTCCTCACCCTTGGCTTGTTCTTTCACAGCCAGGAATACGGGGGGAGTACTCTGGGTTCGGGCCGAATACCGAGCCCGGAGCCCTCTCCTCGGACAGCACGCCAAATACGCATTTATTCTATCTGACTTATTTGTAAGTGTGAACTAGTGAAACAGATATGTGGCTATAGCGATCTGTCACATGCATTAAAGTGTTAAAATGGTATTTATTGTTTTAATTTAAAAGGTTGAGACCTTGTTCTTATCAAAATAACAAAGTGCATAGCTTATTGTGATTATTGGATAGAAGTAACATTATTAAAATTATTGCTTTCATCTGGGCGTGGATGGGGATGATCCCTCTGGCGCTGTAGCATATTAGACGTTTTCACCGCTTTTGCTGACACTTTTCAACTGAATGTTTTGCATATTGTATACCCGTCATCAACCACTCCTGAATCATTTTTAGATTGCCAAAATGCCCCAATAGCTTAATTAACATCTGCGAATACAGGTCCAGGAGATTGCATAGTTCCACCATGTTTTCATTTTGAGAGTTTCACATGCGCTAAAAGTTCATGCTTTGCACGCGCCCTTCCTTACCTAGAGTATCCAGACAGAGGGCGCAAGTCTGAACGACTAATTTTCATTGTTTATTTCTTAAATTTTTAACCATAGCTTCCAAATTCTCTTACGGTTTAATAACGTGACCATTTTAATCACTGTCAATTGTGAAATTAGGTAATCGCGACATCATTTATTGCAATCAATCAAAGGTCCTTGTAAAGACGGTTGATGGGTCGAATTTAGCCAGCAATCTGCCAGTGGAAGAGCCCTGTATTTCAGCGGTTTTCAATAGGTGAGGCGCGCAAAGAAAAAATAACTGTAATTGTGTGTGCGAGTATTAACTTTAAAATGTGTCGTTTCCTTGTCCCAAGTCAACAGAAGTCAGCATTAAGGGAGAATACGGAGCCCGGGAAGTCACCTGTGTGAGTAAAAAAACGATCCATGGCGACGGTTTTGCAATCCGTCCGCTCAATTTATAAGAAGTACTCACGAATTCTCAAACTGTTCCCTCGGTTTAACAAATCGTGCCCACGAGTTTCTAATCCGCGCTCTCAGACTTGTTAACCGTGCCTTCAGTTTTTGCAATCTGTACCCACGAATTCATAAACCGTGCCCACACTTTCGCAATCCGTTCCCACGTAGTATTGTCGTCGGTTCATAATGCGGTGAATTCCCGCTCCCATTTACTTCACAATCTCATTAAAGAGAGACGCGCGTCACGATCTGTGCACTGCCACGTCTCGCACTCGCCATGTCGCCAGATTCAGTATCAGTGCACCTTATGAACCATGGCGTTAACTTGAACTGCATTTCTGTCAGTGCGTGACTACAACTCGTTAATAAACAACAGCTCGTTTTTTTTTTTTTTTTTTTTGATCCATTTCATACGATCCGTCTTTATTTGGCAAGTGCACTTGCGCAAAAACGTTTTTCATGTTCAACTGTTTTTTTGTGTGTGGATGCTGATAAAACAGCTTCGCCGAGACTACAAAGAGACATGCATTTATGTGTGTGTGTGTGTGTGTGTGTGTGTGTGTGTGTGTGTGTGTGTGTGTGTTTGTTTCTTTTGTAAAAGTTTCCCGGATATAACTTCCCTATTTAATGCACAATTTTCCTTACAAATTATATTATCAGCATTACAATGTGAGTAAATGTAGCCGTGTAAAATGTAAGGGATGATGCCACCCCTTCTTGAACAATATGCATTTACGTTTAAATTGTAACATATTTAATAGCATGGAATTACAGTGTAATTAGTGTTAGCCTACTATCTTAGCCTTTTTCAGTGCATTAAGTGAATATTAGTGATTCTCATTTATCAAAACACTAAAATTGGTACCGTTTTGGAGAGAAATTGGGTATTAATTAATCTCTCCCCACTAAGCAAAATGATGTCCGAAAGACGTCTTTTCAATGTCTTTGTTACAAAAATCGGACGTTGAAATAACGTCCACTGAGGAGCCAGAATGAAAGTTTTTATGATGTCTTTTTTTGATGTGTTCTGCACGTCCGATATAGACGTTCATCAAACCTTCGTACAAGTTTAAAAACTAGTTCAAATGTGGCCATTGTGGACATATTTCAACATCATTTATGGTCTCATTTAGACATAATTACTTTGACTATTGCTGTCAGATGATCTTAGTGAGAATTAACAGAGGTTTAGCTGTTGATATTTGTTTAATTTGAAGTGTCACCATTGTGGTGATCAGTGTTTGCTTTAGTTGGGCTCTTGGTCCCCTTTCTTTTTACTTTAACTTTTATTTGGCTGCTGTAACAGTGTGTATGTGTAACACAATTGTTATGGCAGAGAAAGCCTACAAAAAGTTTGAAGTGTTATCAGATCAATGTTGATGACGACATACTCATCACAAAATGGGCCTTTAATGTTGTGTTTAAAGTTTTGTGTTTATATTTGGCATTCATAACCACCAACCTTGTGGAACTGCATTATTGGTGCCAAAAGCATTAAAATGATGAGCACATGTTTTGAGCAAATGTATCATATAGTCACACACAGACATCAAGATTTTGGATATGAATCACAACAACGGTGACAATCAAAACAAAAAAGCTTGGGAATTAAGGATGAGTTTTGTACTACGAAAGCTACCCATCATGCATTGCAGCATGAAGCTTTTTTTTTTTAATTGTCACCATTGTTGTGAATCATATGCACAATCTTGATGTCTGTGTGTGACTATATGATACATTTGCTCAAAACATCATGCTGTTGAGCACATGCTATTTATACACCTTCAAATAAGTGATCATTTTAATGCTTTTGGCACCAATAATGCAGTTCCACAAGGTTGGTGGTTATGAATGCCAAATATAAACACAAAACTTTAAACACAGATGCCCATTTTGTGATGATTATGTCATCATCAACAGTGAGCTGATAACACCTCAAACTTTTTCTAGGCTTTCTCTGCCACAACAATTGTGTTACACAAACACACTTTTACAGCAGCCAAAGAAAAGTTAAAGTAAAAAGAAAGGGGACCAAGAGCCCAACTAAAGCAAACACTGATCACCACAATGGTGACACTTCAAATTAAACAAATATCAACATCTAAACCTCTGTTAATTCTCACTAAGATCATCTGACAGCAATAGTCAAAGTAATTATGTCTAAATGAGACCATAAATGATGTTGAAATATGTCCACATTGGCCACATCTGAACTAGTTTTAAACTTGTACGAAGGTTCGATGAACGTCTATATCGGACGTGCAGAACACGTCAAAAAAAGACGTCATAAAAACTTTCATTCTGGCTCCTCAGTGGACGTCATTTCAACGTCCGATTTTTGTAACAAAGACATTGAAAAGACGTCTTTCGGACATCATTTTGCTTAGTGGGTTTAACCCATCTCATGGTGTGTGATGCTGAACTATCATATGAGTTTCTAAAGGTTTTTGAATTTTTTGCACAGTTATGAATATTGATATTTTATGTGCAACAATAGCATGCTCAGGCTCTGGCCTTTCGCCTAATTTTAAATGCTTTTTTTTAATATAAAAAAAAATTGCACTTACTGTAATTCACATTATATTTTGTTCTTTGTCAGAAAGAATGCATCAAATCAGTACACTCATCACCATTTAAATCATATTACAGGATTTAAATGGTGATGAGTGTACTGATTTGATGCATTTTTCAATCTTTCTGACAAAGAACAAAATATAATGTGAATTACAGTAAGTGCAATTTTTTTTTACATTTATTAATTGTAGTGCACAGTGTTTATTATAATGGGGTAGAATCCACAGCTCAGTACTCACTACTCACTACTCACTACTCACGAGTACTTTTAACCCTCTGGGGTCTGAGGTGTTTTTGGGGTCCTTGAGATGTTCTGACATGCCCTGACATTTGTGCTTTTTTCAGTTGCTTATAAACATATTAATGGCAAAGGTATAATTACACTCTATTTAGCACAAACATGGCTACCATAATATGTGAGCAACATGAATGTACATGTTTGTATTTTTGAGAGAATAATGTTTATGCATGCACAGCAAAAACTCCAGTGTTAAATGAACACTCCTGGGAGTGTATATGAGTCCACACTCAAGAGTGTAAAGTGTTAAAATATGAGTGTTAAATTAACACTCAAGAGTGTTAAAGTTAATGAGATAATTAAGTGATTAATTGAGTGATGATTGATCATTATTGAAGACATCTGATGCAGAATCACTGAAGGAGAAAATCTCAAATTGTAAGCCACCGTTATGGTGATCAGTGTTTGCTTTAGTTGGGCTCTTGACCCTTTTATGTTTACTTTAGTTTTTTTTTGGCTGTTGTATCTGAGTTATAACTGCCAGATGAACAAAGAAAAAAAGTGATCTGATGGTGTTGGTTATATTATGACAATCGTCATTTGAACTTAATCACTGAACTCATTAAGATCCTTATTTCTGACTTAGTTTTATGCTGTTGATTACAGCATAACTGTGATTCTGCATAAATATCCAGAATTTTAGATATTATACAAAGGATTTCTTAAAAGTTGTAAAAAAAAAAAAAAAAAGCTTTCTTTTAGGCACACACAGACATCAAGATTCAGTCTATGCATCTCAACAATGGTGACGAGCAGAATATTCAATTAGGAAAAGTAAATTACATAGACAATTCAGATCATAATTTATTCATACCGCAATGCATGATGGGAGCCATTAATGAGTTGTGATTGGTGGCAGCCACTGCAACATGCTTTATTAATGTCACCATTGTTGAGATTCACAGGCTGATTACTGATGTCTGTGTTTCTGAATAAATTCATTTGAAAGTCTTTTGATCAGAATAATGTTTTTTAAATATTATGGATTATATGAAAAATACTGAAAAGCATATGCTGTAGAATCACAGAGCTGCTGTAATTAACAAGTTAAACCAAACTAGCTCAATAAGTTTTATTTTTTGGATCACAACATGATTATGTCATAACATAACCAACACCATCAGATCTAATTTTGTCTTTGTTCATCTGACTGTTATAAATCAATAACAGCAGACAAGCAAAATTTAAAGTAAACATATAAGGGTCAAGAGCCCAACTAAAGCAAACACTGATCACCATAATGGTGACTTACCATTTGTGCTTGTTAACATCAGGTGTCTTCAATAATGATCAATCATCACTAAACTAATCACTTAATTAGCTCATTAACTTGAACACTCTTGAGTGTTAATTTAATACTCATATTTTAACACTTTACACTCTTGAGTGTGGACTCATATACACACCCAGGAGTGTTAATTTAACACTGGAGTTTTTGCTGTGTGGTTATTGAAAAAACTACAAACTAAAGTTTCTGAAATAAGGCCACAAAACACATACTAAATATGTGTCAATAAGACTTTTGACTAATGGATGTTGTCGCCTAGAGTTTTTTCTTCAAAACGATGTGAAAATCATCCTCCCTAATCATTCACATAACACAATACATTGATTTAAATTTTGCAAAACACTTTCTGTTTGGAAAGGCCATATGCGAGTGGGCGTCAACGATCTAACACCATCATGCATATTTAGTGGTTCACACCTGAGGAGACAATGGGGCCCGCATACTTAATGAGCCATTCATTCAGGTGTGTCACTGAGCCACAAGAAAGAATGCAAGAGCAATATGTATATATATATTCTACCAAATTGGTTCACAGTTGGAAGCATCTCATTTTTATTAATTTTTTTCACAAATTGTGCTTGCAAATTGTATAATATCCAAGGAAAACATGTCTAGTAATTGTGAAGTTAATTCTCATATTTTCAGTTTTGGAATATGTATCCTCTCCCCAAATTTGTCACTAATGAAACACAATAAAAATTATTTTTAATAAAGCTTATTTGAGGCGGCAGATATTTTTGGCAGATATCACAGTTTGCTTGGATGCCTCAGTCATTTGCGTTTGAATAGCGCGCGCTCTCTGTGGGCGGGGTCACATTAAAAATAATTAGCTGAGATGAGAACGACTGACATCTCGCTCTTTTCATACAGATTACATAAACTGAGAATATTTGTTTTTTTATAAAAATTATAATCATTATAATCATTTAAAAGAAGAGAATTCAAGCTTCATGCCTGTGTGTCTGTATGCCTGTTTGACTGAGTATTCGCGGAGTTATGGTTCATTTTCGGACTCGTTTCAGAATTGACTTCACTGACAGAGAGAAAGCAGAACTCACATCATGTTTATTTTTCTTTATTTGGCCAAAAGCACAACACTTTGTTTTTATTGTGAGTATACACAAAAACAATACACACTTAACAGGATCGATTGATGTATGAAACTGGTTTGTAACATCAAAGTCAACAGAGTATTTGGACTCTGGTTTGAACTAATAAGAAAAAAACAGAGCAAATCACGTCGCGTGATTGCCGACCTCAGAGGGTTAAAAAGCTACTTTTTTACTCTTACTCAAGTAGTTTTTTGGACAAGTACTTTTTAACTCTACTCACACTACATTTTTTGAAATGTAATGGTACTTTTACTTGAGTATGTTTTTTCAGTACTCTTTCCACCACTGCTGATTTTGTTCGAGATGATGTGCATCTCCTTCAAATGTGCGCTTAAAGCCCAGACACACCGTGCCGATTTCAGCCGTCAGGTGTCGTCGGTGGTAGCTCTGGCGCCGATTGCACATGTTAAGCGTGTTTTGTTGACTTGTGGTTAGGCCTACTGATGTTCAGTGATTTTAAAAGTAGCCTCAATTAGACCTTCATGAAGTTGGAAATTATTTGCTGTTGCAAAGAATCGTTTATGAATGCACTTTTAAGAAAGTTGTGGAAATAAAATAATATTTACATTTTATCAGTTGTTATTGAAACTCATCATTGCCTGGAGCACACAAAAGATGGCATTTACTGCAGAGGCGTGTGTGTGTGGGTTAGGACAGGCGGACGGGATTTTGGGGAAGGGGGGGCTCGGCTGTCCTTACCTACTCTAAGGGGAGGCTCACATTCACCCAATTTGAAAACCCCTGCTGTATTTAATGTAGTGTATATTCTATAAAAATGAAGCACACTGACATGAACACACACTTGTTGTTGTAGATTATCTGGCTGTATGGTGACAGAAGAAGGTTTTGCTGCTCTGGCTTCAGCTCTGAGTTCAAACCCTTCACACCTGAGAGAGCTGGATCTGAGCTACAATCACCCAGGAGAATCAGGAGTGAAGCTGCTCTCTGATACAATGAACCATCCAGACTGCACACTGGACAAACTCAAGTAAGTGGACCAGTAAGAATCATCCTGGCTGGTGTGCGTGTGAGACTGAGAGTTTTTAATAGTTGAGGTTGTCAATAGACACTTTACTACTTCTTTATTAACCAGGATACTGGAGTCAACAAACATTGGTGCATATCTGTCAAAACTTTGGTTTTTACATTCTAAATTGTAGAATTATAATAGATTCCTGTGGACAGTTCACTTACAACTCTGGGGTCTTCGGCAGTAGATAATACTATAACAAATAAAAGCCCCTCCAACTTTAGTACATTTACCATCAAAGCTCAACCACCTTTTCCGATCACTGCCAGATCAATGTCTTTATGAAATATGATAGCAAACCAAAAATACTAAATTTAATAACCAATGATAGCAAACCAAAAATACTCAATTTAATAACCAATACATTTAGGTGTTCAAATATTTCAAAATTATTGTAGCTGTTCAAATTGAAAATCATACCCCAACATATATGTCATAATGACAAAATTTGACCCCAAATACAATAAATTTCCCTTGTCATTTGCATTAGTGTATTGACTGAATTTCTCTCTGAAAGTTTTTTTAGTTCAGATAAAGGTGACTAGCCCTATAATTTAGAGTATTTTAGAGTATCCTATTATTATTATTATTATTATTTTTGCTATAATGTTGTTTTGCCCATACAGCCGACAATGGGCTGTGGTTTGTTTACCTAAGGCATCAAAAAACACCAGGCTCCTGTCTCATACCCTCTAATTCAGACAAAGTGATAAAGCATATGAGTTGTTAGTGACAATGTGTGTAGAAAAGAATGTACACAGTAAATTCCCCGGTGTTAAATTAACACTGCTCGGTGTTCATATGGGAACCACCAGCAGGGTGTTAAAAGTAACACTGAAGCAGTGTTAGAGTTAATTAGATAATTAAGTAATTAATTGAGTGATGATTGTTCGATTATTGAAGACACCTGATGATAGACACCTGAAGAAAAGGGAAACACAAGAACTACAACTGACTTCCAGACAAAGCCTTAGATGAAATCAACTGAAAAAACATGAAATAGATTTTATTACACACCAGTTTGACCTTTTTTCTGTCATTCATCTACAGAAGGTCTTTTTGAGAATGAACACATTTTTAGATGTTGAAGTTGTATTACAATGTTTGGTCACCATTATGGTGATCAGTATTTCCTCTGGTTGGGTGGTTTGACAATTTATATTTTTGTTAGTTGTTGTCTTTGTAATGGTGTTTACTAAAACACATAATTTATTGCAAAGGAAACCATAAACAAAGATATGATGTATATTTAATCATCATAACAAATTTTTTGCCAAATATCAAACATTCTGAATCTTAACTTCTAAATACATTGCGAGAAATTTAACCGTAGACACACACACTAACATCAAGAATCAGCTTATGAATCACAACAATGGTGACATGCTTCATGCTGCAATGCATGCTGGGAGCCATTAGTTTTATAATATGGTGGTACCCAGCATGCATTGCTGCACAAAGCATGTCACCATTGTTGAGATTCATATGCTAATTCTTAATGTCTGTGTGTGTCTTAAATAAATTGCTCCACAATGTTCAAAAAAAATAAAATAATAAAGAAAAATATTCATAATGTCTGATCTGTGGCACGAAAGTTTCTTTGGTGAAAAAGAATATATTAATAACAAACAACCATTTTTGCTACTTTATGAGATTAGTGAATCATTCAACTTCATGATGGTTAAAACTACATCACCTGATCATCTTTGGTTCTGGCTTCCTTTGTAACAAAAAAATGTGTTTTGGTAAACACTGTTACAAAGACCACAAACTTGCATAACAAAGCCAAGAGACAAAGTGCCCAACTAAAGCAAACACTGATCACCATAATGGTGAACTTGCAAAAACATATTATTTCCAATAAAACATCAACATCTACACCTCTATTAATTCTCAATAACTAGTTAGTAATAAGTGAAGCTGTGGAGTTGTTTAATCCTCCTCTGCTGAGATCTTCAGAGATTTAATTTCGTCTTTTATCTTCAGTTGATTTCATCTCCGGAATTCAGTCATAGTTTTTGTGTTTCTCTTTTCTTCAGCGATTCTGCTTGTTATCATCAGGTGTATTCAATAATCGAACAATCATCACTCAATTAATCACTTAATTATCTCATTAACTCTAACACTGCTTCAGTGTTACTTTTAACACCCTGCTGGTGGTTCCCATATGAACACCGGGCGGTGTTAAATTTAACACCGGGGAATTTACTGTGTAGGACTCTGATACTATAGAAACTGTAGAAACCTCACAAAGTCATAGAAAGTGTATCTTCCTTCTTCATTGCCCATCATACTCTTTAAGAGACCCCCATCTTACACTGATCGCCCAAACAGATAACCTTCTCGAACATGTCTGTTTACCAATTTATGACACAGCATGTGAAAAATAAATTCATTTTATTTCACAGTCAATTTCCAAATAATTAAAATTTAGTTTCACACTATACACGTTCTCAATGACCCCCCCCCCCCCCCCCCCCCCCATCACAAATTCTCCATCACAGAACAGAGAAAATGTTATTATAACAGCAGTGCATTTCAAAGGATGTCTTTGTCACAAGATGATGGAGATGAAGACGAAGGTAGACAGGATCCAATAAGAAGTGATGTTAATATTACAACAAACACAGGAACAGACAGAAGGTTTACCAGTGCATGTGTAAAACATGTGGTAAACACACACAACACGCAAACATCGACCAACAATCAAAGACTGAAAACAGAGGAACTAAACAGAGATAATGAAATGATTACGAACAGGTATGATGATTAGGTGAGTGTCCATGACAACTGATGACTGGCAGGAAAAATCAAACAAAGGAACACATCTAACTGATGAAAACAAACTAACTGAACATAACTGTGACAGTCATATTGTTTATAACTATAATATTAAAGATCAACAAAATCATCCAAAACATAAACGCATGAACAGTCGTCAACTTTATTTATATTGTGCTTTTTACAATACAAATTGTTTCAAAGCAGGTTTAC
The DNA here is from genome assembly GCF_951802725.1 of Rutilus rutilus. Classification (NCBI taxonomy): domain Eukaryota; kingdom Metazoa; phylum Chordata; class Actinopteri; order Cypriniformes; family Leuciscidae; genus Rutilus; species Rutilus rutilus. The sequence continues at coordinate 63,004,380 of NC_140209.1, forward strand.
AGTGATAACAGGAAAATAATGCAACAAAGTTTGTTTTTGCTGTACAGCAGATCTAGAAGAATATAGTGTCAAAGTCAGTGATTGTTCATTTTTGTTGTAAAAAAGTTATTTATTTAGTTCCTTTATATATAGATATATACACTCACCTAAAGGATTATTAGGAACACCATACTAATACTGTGTTTGACCCCCTTTCGCCTTCAGAACTGCCTTAATTCTACGTGGCATTGATTCAACAAGGTGCTGAAAGCATTCTTTAGAAATGTTGGCCCATATTGATAGGATACCATCTTGCAGTTGATGGAGATTTGTGGGATGCACATCCAGGGCACGAAGCTCCCGTTCCACCACATCCCAAAGATGCTCTATTAGGTTGAGATCTGGTGACCGTGGGGGCCATTTTAGTACAGTAAACTCATTGTCATGTTCAAGAAACCAATTTGAAATGATTTGAGCTTTGTGACATGGTGCATTATCCTGCTGGAAGTAGCCATCAGAGGATGGGTACATGGTGGTCATAAAGGGATGGACATGGTCAGAAACAATGCTCAGGTAGGCCGTGGCATTTAAACGATGCCCAATTGGCTCTAAGGGGCCTAAAGTGTGCCAAGAAAACATCCCCCACACCATTACACCACCACCACCAGCCTGCACAGTGGTAACAATGCATGATGGATCCATGTTCTCATTCTGTTTACGCCAAATTCTGACTCTACCATCTGAATGTCTCAACAGAAATCGAGACTCATCAGACCAGGCAACATTTTTCCAGTCTTCAACTGTCCAATTTTGGTGAGCTTGTGCAAATTGTAGCCTCTTTTTCCTATTTGTAGTGGAGATGAGTGGTACCCGGTGGGGTCTTCTGCTGTTGTAGCCCATCCGCCTCAAGGTTGTGCATGTTGTGGCTTCACAAATGCTTTGCTGCATACCTCGGTTGTAACGAGTGGTTATTTCAGTCAAAGTTGCTCTTCAATCAGCTTGAATCAGTCGGCCCATTCTCCTCTGACCTCTAGCATCAACAAGGCATTTTCGCCCACAGGACTGCCGCATACTGGATGTTTTTCCCTTTTCACACCATTCTTTGTAAACCCTAGAAATGGTTGTGCGTGAAAATCCCAGTAACTGAGCAGATTGTGAAATACTCAGATCGGCCCATCTGGCACCAACAACCATGCCACGCTCAAAATTGCTTAAATCACCTTTATTTTCCATTCTGACATTCAGTTTGGAGTTCAGGAGATTGTCTTGACCAGGACCACACCCCTAAATGCATTGAAGCAACTGCCATGTGATTGGTTGATTAGATAATTGCATTAATGAGAAATTGAACAGGTGTTCCTAATAATCCTTTAGGTGAGTGTATTGTTCATATTTGTTCCTCTGGTTCAGTTTTGTTTATTTTTTTGTGATATCTGGCAACCCTTCAGTGGAGCTTTAATGAAGAGGGAAGAGAGAAGAAGAGAAGAAGAAGTAGAAGAAGAGCAGCTGCTGTTACTGCACTTATTTAATAATGTAGATTAAATTCTACACACTTATAACTGCATTATTATTTTACTGAAGCCCAGTGGAGACTGAGACGCCGTCGCTAGAAAAACACAATATTCTGTTGATCTCAGTATTTAGTGATTTAGTCTCAGATACAGGATATGATCATTCACTTTACAAGCAGGTGTTGTTCGTTACCATGGCAACCGCTTGAGCGTCCACGTTGAATGCGTTTCTTGTGTGTAAAAAGTTCAAAAAAGCTTGACGTGTGTCGTAATTATACATTACTTAAGGTTATTTTATTTTTGTTAATATCGATACACTGTAGGAATTAATTTGTCCCTCGATGCAAGCCAATGTCAAGTGTGTGTGTGTGTGTGTGTGTGTGTGTGTGTGTGTGTGTGTGTGTGTGTGTGTGTGTGTGTGTTCGTGTGTGTGTGTGTGTGTTTTCTAGTGTGGATCACGGTTCAGAAGTTAAAGAGTTCATGATGACATCAAGACTACACAGATGTAAGTCCTCAAACACACAGTTTTAGTGTGTGTTGTTGTAAATGTTGCTGTTGTAATGTGTGTGTTCTTGTGTTCAGATGCCGTTGATCTCACACTGGATCCAAACACAGCACACACTCATCTCGTTCTGTCTGAGAAGAACAGAAAGGTGACGCGTGTGTGGGAGAGACAGTCGTATCCTGATCATCCAGAGAGATTTGATTATTATCTTCAGGTTCTGTGTGGAGAGAGTCTGACTGGACGCTGTTACTGGGAGGCTGAACGGAGTGGAAATGCTGAAATATCAGTGTCATATAAAGGAATCAAGAGGAAAGGAGGGAGAGATGACTGTGAGTTTGGATGTAATGAGAAGTCCTGGAGTTTGAGCTGCTATGATCACAGACTCACTGTCCGTCACAATAGTAACTCCACTGCTGTTTCTGCTGGTTCAGGATCCTGTAAGAGAGTAGGAGTGTTTGTGGACGTGTCGGCCGGCACTCTGTCCTTCTACAGCGTCTCTGACACACACACACTCACACACTTACACACATTCACACACACATTCACTGAACCCCTTTATGCTGGATTTAGACTTAATAATAACTCTTCAGTGTCTCTGTGTCACATTAAACAACAAACACACAATGACTGACACACGCACATACACACACTGACTGACACACACACACTGTAAAAAAAAAAATTACTAAGAAAATGTGGTACCATTTAACACATTTTATTTTTTAGCAGAAGTGTGTAATTACATAAACACACACACTCACTAAATTGTCATTTTTCCAGTTGTGTAACTTTTTGTGTGTGTTACTGCATTATCACCGTTATTGATATTCACACACTTTATTTATTGTTATTAAAATCCTTCAGATGATCTGATTAAAACTGCTGGATTTCAAAGGATTATTATAATCAATAATGTGAAATGAATAACGCATAATCTATATAATCATAGAGATAACTGTAAAATGAACATTAATCTACTGTCACCTCCAGTATTTCACTGTTAATTCACATGTTTTATTACAGTTTAATCATGTTATTGTAGTTTATGGTCAATAAACGCTTGTTCCTGTTTCAGTCTGAACATGTTTCTTCAGTTGTTGATCTTTGACTGTTATTTTCATTCATGATAAACGTTTGTCACCCTGAGTTTCACTGTTTTTACACGTTTGCTTTTTAATGTCCAGTTTTGACTGAATCACTTTATGAATCTTCATCAAAAGAGAGTTTGGACTGAATCTAATACAGAAGAACTGTTGAACAGGAAAGTAAATGAGTCTGGGACAAATAATCAAAATCAGAGTAAAACACACTTTATTTTAATGTGTAATTATATATTTAAGTACTGAGTAATATTAAGTACATGTTTGTACTATAGGGTTATGGTTCATTTATAGCTATTACTACAGTAAATACATGTAATGTGTAACAATGACACTGTAAAATAGTGTTACCAAAAAAACACGTAAGAAACAAAACGTATCAAGTTTTTATAAATGTACACAGTATTCGTGTTTGTTTCGTATGGTTTTAGAAAACTTTTGTATTATTTTCTACAAGTTTAAAAACGAATGTGGTTTATGTAAAAATAATAGTACATACTGTATTGTCCTTAAACAACTTTATATGTGAGACTACATCTGAATTATGTTGAATAAAAAAATGAATAAAAAAAAATGCTCTGTTTATTTTTTCTGTCATTGAAACAACAGGAATATATGATTAATCTCTCAATCTCTCTCTCTCTCTCTCTCTCTCTCTCTCTCTCTCTCTCTCTCTCTCTCTCTCTCTCTCTATCACTACGATTCAAAATGAATGGTTGTTGTTGTTTTTAATGGAAAGAGTTTCTCATTCCCCCAGATAAGTGTCAACATGCCCCATTACAAGATCAGTGTGTATTGTTAATAATGCGCTGTTTTCCCCTGTGCAATAACAGTGAAAATGAGAGTGATTTGTGTGGAGAAATGAAGCAGATGTTGACTGGAGTAAAGTGTGAGTTCTGCTCTCGGTCTCATATCTGGTGTCGTCAGACCTCAGGTGTGAATAAAGCTGAAATGAATGAAACACTCGGCTGATGTTTGTCTCTCTACTGGAATCACACACAGATCTAGTTTAGCAGAAGGAAAATCTAATGAGAAAGAGGACAATCACTGCTTTGACTAGTTGTCTGTGAAGAACTAATATTCTTACTGTTCTTTGACGTCTGAATGTTAATATTAGTTTTGTTTGATTTGCAAAATAATAGTTGAACAGAAAACGATTGCTGTAAAGTTTTGACATTTGAAAGGCCGAAGCTGAGGAAAGGTAAATTGTTCAGGAAGGAGTTTACAATGTGAATTAATAAAGTTATTTACAAGCAAACATTATAAATATATATGAGAAAGAGAGGTATCTCATGTGTATATAAACACGTGTATATATAACCTCAATATATTTATTTTCATGTTTTGCACTTATTTATTAAGATTTTGAAATAAAAAAGGGTGAATCAGTTTAAACCATCCATTAACATCTAATTATCAAAAACACAACGCTGACAAAACAGATTACAGTCAAATAAACAGACTTACAAAGAGTAACAATCAATTCAGCCTTTATTTCAAATTCACCTCATTTACAAATATTACATAGAACATCCGTTCTGGCAATTTATCATTTCATAAACAGAAAACACAGCAGATTATCAGAGATCAGCATTAAATCTCTTTCATCTGTAAAGTGCATCAAAGTTGAAGAAACTCAACATGTACAAATGGAAACTGAACTCACACACAGTTTTACTTCAACATATTTGCTTTGGGATCTTGAATTATTACATATAACATCAGATTTTCATTGAAGTTTAACATAATTATTTTGTCCCTGTAACTAAAGTAAATCAGTTTGACCTGAATCAAAGATCAAGTTAAAATCAAGCGGAGCGCAGAGGTTCATGTCCTCCATCACATGAGTTTCACTTCATCATTTACTGTGCTCTGTTTGGACCCGGAGGAACGTGAGCTTAGAAAACACTCACAACTTAATATTGTTCAACTTAAACCATATTGCATCTAATCAGTGACTTCTCATTAATGAGTGAATGCACTAAAGTTTGAATGTCACCACGTTTTTAACATGCTATTTCTTCATTTAACCCCTTTTTATTCATTAAAAATTGTGAAATTCTTTGAAATGTCACATTTGTTCAGGAACTAGAGCAAAAACCAGTGTGATGCAAGAAAAGATACAGTGGGGAGAACAGGTATTTGATACACTGCCGATTTTGCAGGTTTTCCCACTTACAAAGCATGTAGAAGTCTGTCATTTTTATCATAGGTACTCTTCAACTGTGAGAGACAGAATCTAAAACAAAAATCCAGAAAATCACATTGTATGATTTTTTTAAATAATTAATTTGCATTTTAATTTGCATAACATAAGTATTTGATCACCTACCAACCAGTAAGAATTCCGACTCTCACAGACCTGTTAGTTTTTCTTTAAGAAGCCCTCCTGTTCTCCACTCATTACCTGTACTGTATTAACTGCACCTGTTTGAACTTGTTACCTGTATAAAAGACACCTGTCCACACACTCAATCAAACAGACTCCAACCTCTCCACAATGGCAAGACCAGAGAGCTGAGCAAGGACATCAGGGATAAAATTGTAGACCTGCACAAGGCTGGGATGAGCTACAGGACAATAGGCAAGCAGCTTGGTGAGAAGGCAACAACTGTTGGCGCAATTATTAGAAAATGGAAGAAGTTCAAGATGACGGTCAATCTCCCTCGGTCTGGGGCACCATGCAAGATCTCACCTCGTGGGGCATCAATGATCATGAGCAAGGTGAGGGATCAGCCCAGAACTACACGGCAGGACCTGGGCAATGACCTGAAGAGAGCTGGGACCACAGTCTCAATGAAAACCATTAGTAACACACTACGCCGTCATGGATTAAAATCCTGCAGCGCACGCAAGGTCCCCCTGCTCAAGCCAGCATATGTCCAGGCCCGTCTGAAGTTTGCCAATGACCATCTGGATTATCCAGAGGAGGAATGGGAGAAGGTCATGTGGTCTGATGAAACAAAAATAGAGCTTTTTGGTCTAAACTCCACTCGTTGTGTTTGGAGGAAGAAGAAGGATGAGTACAACCCCAAGAACACCATCCCAACCGTGAAGCATGGAGGTGGAAACATCATTCTTTGGGGATGCTTTTCTGCAAAGGGGACAGGACGACTGCACCGTATTGAGGGGAGGATGGATGGGGCCATGTATCGTGAGATCTTGGCCAACAACCTCCTTCCCTCAGTAAGAGCATTGAAGATGGGTCGTGGCTGGGTCTTCCAGCATGACAACGACCCGAAACACACAGACAGGGCAACTAAGGAGTGGCTCCGTAAGAAGCATCTCAAGGTCCTGGAGTGGCCTAGCCAGTCTCCAGACCTGAACCCAATAGAAAATATTTGGAGGGAGCTGAAAGTCCGTATTGCCCAGCAACAGCCCCGAAACCTGAAGGATCTGGAGAAGGTCTGTATGGAGGAGTGGGCCAAAATCCCTGCTGCAGTGTGTGCAAACCTGGTCAAGAACTACAGGAAACGTATCATCTCTGTAATTGCAAACAAAGGTTTCTGTACCAAATATTAAGTTCTGCTTTTCTGATGTATCAAATACTTATGTCATGCAATAAAATGCAAATGAACTACTTAAAAATCATACAATGGGATTTTCTGGATTTTTGTTTTAGATTCCGTCACTCACAGTTGAAGAGTACCTATGATAAAAAGACTACATACAGACTACATGCTTTGTAAGTGGGAAAAACTGCAAAATCAGCAGTGTATCAAATACTTGTTCTCCCCACTGTATATTATGTAAATACTATTAGTAAGAAAAGTACGTCTGTGAAAATTCTCAGTCATCCAGGTCATAGTTATCCAAGAAGGGTTGGCTCAGGGGTGACAACCCCACAGAGGTTAAATACCTGGCACTCCCCATCAGTCATTTATAACTGAAGAAACCCCTTGGATGAGAGGCAAAACATCTTCAAATATGAAAGTACCAAGTCCAGTTGCCCTTGATTTAACCCTTCTTGGGTATACAACATGGGTAAGACACACAAAAGCATACTTTCGTCAACCCTGTTACCCTGGAATGGTAACAGGGTTGACGGAAAATGTTATTGACGGCCATAACTAGCCATGAGGTATAGGTAATGACACCACATTATGTGCCTTAGTGTTCACAATTTGACACATGTTAAGAATAAAATCCATTCATGACTAATGAACTGACACTTAAGGCTTTATACAAGTATATGTTTTTTTTTATGATAGTTTGACTTTTTTGGCCTCCATAGCAAGTAGAAGTAGAAAAATCATACTGAGGGACAGGCCATTTTCAACATTTCTGCAAGATGCTTTGCACAAAAAATGTGATTAAAATCCTTTAAAAACAAAAGAAACAGAAATTAATTTATTCTTATATTATGAGACATATTATGGAAACTAAATTATAAAATATTTTATTTGTTTTATGGTTTATTAAGATTTACAGAGCTTTTTTTTTCTGAGGGACACAAAATGGCACGTTTTCGTATAATGACCCATATATATATATTATATTATATGTGTGTGTGTGAGCCCGCGCTCAATCGGTCCAAAGGTCGCAATCCGATCCGATCAGCGGGGAAGGTCCAGCTTTCCACGTGGCAAAGTATTTTTGATTAAATTAAATACATTTTCTCATTTGTATTTTCTCGTTATTTCATATGACTCCATAAATGAAAAGGCTTTAATGATATCTGTGCATTGTTAAATGTGAATGAATGTTTGACTATTCCTTTTTAACTCTTTACTTTAAATAATGAGTCCGTTAGAATAAAATCAAATGTTTACAATTTATTAGGTCAGGTAAATGTATCATGCCAATTACGTGATCAATTCAAAGATAATCAATACAAAACATCAAATGCTCTGGAATATAGAGAAGAGATGCGAACCCGACATTAGGAAATACATGATGCTGAAGTCTTTGAGGTCCTTCAACATCACTGGCTGATCTGAGGTATAGAATCGTGCTGATCCTCTTGTTGCATTTCATTATATAGACAGAAACTTCTTTCACATGGAAACATCTGCTAACAATGGGAATTTACATTCAGAGTTGACACCTTTTGTGAGTAGGAGACCATTTGTCTGGAGACCACCTTCCTTTGTGTACCAGTTATCTCTAAACTCTTAAAAACCTTATTAACTTTTGTTTTACTTATTTGGAAATGAGACCTTTATACCAGTCACACTGAGACATTTCAAATGATACCAAACATGTGTAATGATAATTATTCACATTATACGCTATATTACACTATGGAGATTCTTGGGTGAATTTTGGTGATATTAGCATGAGGGAGGAGGGGAAGAAATGTAGATTAGGAATGAGAGGTATAGTTTCACAAGAGAGAGTTCAAGTGTAATTTCCAGAAAGGTCCTTTGTCTTCTCGAGGAGTGGTCGTTCCTCAACCAGTTCTTCCAGTTTCTCCAGCTTACATATGTATAAATATGAATAAATCTTATTTACCAGTACTGTATCATTCAAAAATGTAAATGAATCCTTACGAATTCTATAATTTGCTCCTAATATTTCCTGAAGTGCATAATTGCTTACAGCCGTTTCCTTTAGTGACAACTAACGTTCACTATTGTTTGCTACTGTACTTTCTATTAATATCTGATTTATTGTTTCTGGATATCCACATTCATCGCAATTTCCAGTTTCATGTTTCCCTATTTTATATAAACTTTGATTTAGTGTTGTCTGCCCAATACATAGTCGTGTCAGTATCACATCCTCTTTCCTGTTACTAACAGATTCCCCTACACAGATGTCTTCCTCTTATTTCACTGTCCCATATCCTCAGCCACCTCTTTTTACGTCTGTTTTACTCATTTGTAAAAAAACAAACAAAAAAAAAAAACACTGATTGGGCATTCCAGTAAGCGCAAATGACGTCACTTAAACACTTACATTTATTTCAAGGACAAAGTTTGCTGGAATGGTCACAAAAACTCTAAATCATTACATAATTTAATTTTAAAAATCTTTATATAAATGTGGTCACAGCTAAAAAATAAAATGCCCATAAAGATACTAAATTATTTGCAAACATTTATAAACATTTACAAATAATGAATATTTTTAACTTTAGATCAGGTATTAAAAAAACACACACACAAAAAAAAAAACAGTCGGCATACACACCACAACAAAAATGTCCCCCCAATGATCACTCATGTACAGGCGCGCTGGAAGCTGTTTCATGGAGGGGGGGCTGGGGGCTGGGTTGGAAAATATGTGACGTCATTATGTTGTGGCCAACGACAAGACATGAAATTTCTCTGTACTGTATGTGTTGTAGCCATTAAAGAAAACATTTAGTTTCATATTTATGTTTAAATATTATAGGCTAATGTTATTTTTTAATTTAATCGATGTTGATTATGAAAGTGAGCATATGCAGCATGAGAAAGATAAAGATACATCATGAGATGCAATATGACTGGAGACATGGAGTGGGTAAGACATGATTTTTACCACTTCATTGAGTTTTGTTTTGTAGAAAAACAATTTTTAGAAGATTTTCGTTTTGTATAAATTGTATCTTAATTTTGATCAATGTTTTATTAACCAATTGCCTGTAGCGCAAATATATAGCAGACAATGTAATAAGGCACCGGCATGATCACTTGCATTGCACGTGAACTGGAGGGCGCCGAAACTCAGCTTGTGCCTCACAGATTTGAGAAATATGCTATATATCTATTATAGAAAGCTTGAAAAGTCTACTTTTAAACGAAACTATTCAAAACGAAAAGAAATGGGCTACTCTCTGATTATATCATATGAAATGTGTATTTCACATGCATTTCTCTCTGGCGTTCATGGCGAGTCCACGTCGCCAACTCCATCTTTGCAGTGACACAGAAAACACCAGTTTATTAATAAACAATTAAATGTCTCCTTGCTATTTTGGACACATTCATACTTTTGCCGGTTCTTTGTGGCAAGCTTAATGCGTGCGGCCGTGCGCTTGAGTGCGGCTATATTATGTACACGCTCATTATCCTGACCTGTATATAGCCTATTTAAGTAATAAAATTAATATAAAGGGGCGATTTGTCCACTGATGGCTTAAATGAACAACTACTAAAAAAACTTTAGTCGGAGGCAGCCCTTATTCCACATATTTTGGTACCAGCAGGCTATTCTGGGTTGAGCGAGCGACCCTGAGCGGAATGAGCGAGGGAGCGGAATATTCAGAAATGCGCTCTCCGCTCACGTGCTCTGATCAGAACAAAGCATGACAAATTCAAACTTTATTTCATTTTCTCCGTAGCTTGAACACTCACTTAATTAGGCATAAGAGAGTTAGTTAACGCTGTCCATTTATTTATTTTTATTTCACGTTTTTAAAGTACAATATTATTAGTCCACTGTCCACAGCCCCCCACTTGGGGGTGCTGATGCTATGACGAGGGGGCTGCAGCCCCCGCAGCACCCCCCTTCCCGCGCTACTGCTCATGTAACGGTAGACTGGAAGCAATGGTTTATAGTTAAAAGAGGTTTAGACCCAGCAGGCACAGTGCGTCAATGTGACGTCAGGAAGACGTTGGATTAGTTGGAGTCAGACGTCATATTTTGGTTGAAAATGAAAGTCAGGTTGACGTCTAAACCCAATGTTTGTTTGGCGTAATAAGCACCACAAAAAAATGTGACATGCATGGCAGCACATTAAATCTGTGAAGATCTCAGCAGAGGAGGAGTAAACAACTCCACAGACAGCATTACCAGCTTCACTTATTACTAACCAGATTTACTTTATTTAATTTACATTTTAATGAAATCAATAGTTGTATTTTAAAGTCACCATGATGGTGGTTAGCGTTTGCTTTAGTTGGGCTCTTGATTAAAGAGGTGGTTGATTATGATTTCACTTTTCTAACTTTAGTTAGTGTGTAATGTTGCTGTTTGAGAATAAAATACATCTGCAAAGTTACAATACTCAAAGTTCAAAGCAAAGGAAGATATTTGCGTCTAAAGAAAAGGACTACAACAAACTGCTGGTTGGGACTACAGGACATTCCTCCTGGGTTAGTGACATCACTAACCCTAGAATTTACATAAACCCCGCCCCCGGGAACACGCAGTCCATGTTGAGAAGAGGAAAAGTTGTTGTATAAGAGTACATTTGTGAGTCAGCTCAAACTTTAGCATCCATCTTTTCACATGCAATAGAAAGTCACTCTGTGTGCATCTCACAACAGTTCCTATATGAGCGATTTATAGATTTATCATGACAGAATATCTTAATTGAAGATAGTTAACTCCACATCAGCAACATAAATTCATCAACTAACCATTCAGAGACGTCCTGTTGCATTCTACATGTTGTCACTTCTTCTTGAGTCTCTCCATCTGTGTCTGACTCCGTTTTAACATTAAAGGCAGAACAGTTTCTGTCATTTTAGTGTGTCTGCGTGAGGTAATAGCAGCCGCTAACACACAGGAGCTCTTGAAACCCCGCCCTCTGCAGCAGCTCATTTGCATTTAAAGGGCCAGGCACAAAACGGTGCGTTTTTGCAAACCCTCAAAAAGTGATAACTTTAACTTGCTATATAAAAATATCTGTGGGATATTTTGCACTAAAACTTCACACACACACTCTGGGGACATCATAGATATATTTTACATCTTGTGAAAAGGGCATTTTACCACCCCTTTAATATAAAACTTTCTCTGACTGCTATAATTGTGTGTTTATAAAACACATTTGTTGTGGCTAAAAAGCCTAGCGAAAATTAGATCAGGTGATGTTGGCTGTTTATTGATGATGAAATCATCATCATGTAATTGCCTGAATCCCTGATCTTATTCGGTGTCTGATGTTTTGATTATATAGGACTTGTGCTTTTAATGTTGTTTTATAATAGAAGCCATTTAATTTTACAGCATGAGAGCAATGTTGTTTGTCAAATAATATAAAGGATTTTAAAAACAGTTAATGCATTAAACTTTTTCCTCTACATTATTACTTAGCCATCAAGAATCAGTGTATGACTCTCAACAATGGTGACAATCAATGAAGTGCTTCATGCTGCAGTGCATGCTGGGTACCACCAATCAAAACTCACCCATATCTCCCAGCATGCATTGTGGCCTTAGTAAATTATGCTGCTGGAGTTGATCTGATTATCTGGATATTTTGTTTTGTTTTGATTGTCACCATTGTTGAGATTCATGCTGTTTCTTGATGTCTGTGTGCGTTGTAATGCCATAGATGAAAGGGTTTTGTGCACTAAATAGTTTTTAAAAACCAAGCATATTTCTTGATAAATAACACTGTTAGACATGCTGTAGAATCAGATGACTTCTATTATGAATAAAACAGTTTTAAAACCACAAGTCCTATATAATCAAAGCATTAGACACTGAATAAGATCAGGGAATTACATGATAATATCGTCATCATCAATAATCATCCAACATCACCTGATCTCATTTTCTCATGGCTATTTTAGCTACAACAAATGTGTTTTATAAATACACACAATTATAGCAACCAGAGAATTTTTTATATTAAAGAGTCAAGGGTCAAGAGCACAACTAAAGCAAACGCTAACCACCATCATGGTGACTTTAAAATACAAAATATGATTTCATTAAAATGGAAATTAAATAAAGTAAATCTGGTTAGTTTTAAGTGAAGCTGGTAATAAGTGTACAGCCATGCATTTCACCTTTTTGTCTGGTTTATTCCAACCAAAATTCAACGACTGCCCAACGTTGGAGCTTGACGTCAAACAAACATTGGATTTAGACGTCAACCCGACTTTCATTTTTAATCAAAATCCAACGTCTGACCGATGCTGTAGTCTATATCCTGTGCCTGCTGGGTAAAACTAAATATGTGCACAGAGACACAGGAGTAAAACAGATATAATTTATTTCAAGGAGAGATGACTTAAAGTTTGCTTAAACTCTAATCATTACATAACCCCTCTTTATACAAATGTGGTCACAGCTAAAAATAAAATGCCCATAAAGATACTAAATGATTAGTAGACATTTATAATTAATAAATATTTGTAACTTTAGATTAGGTAAAAAAAAAAAAAAAAAACATCGCATAAACATTAAACTATAGACTTCAATGACTCCTGTATGTTTTACCACATGTTGAAAGACCAAACACAAAACATCTTTCCATATTTCATTTCTGGAAGCCGGGCTAAATGAGCAAGCATTTGTTACTGCATTCAGATATCAAATAAAGACATTAGAGAATACATGAAAATAACATTTCAGTAATCACACTGGTAACGTCTATAACAAAGCAAAATCTCATAAGCCCAGAGAAGTCATTCAACTCATGTGATATTTAGAAGGAAAAATATTGATTAATACCTTGATTATAATCACTCATTAGATACACATTTAAGCAGCAGTGGATTCCAATCCACCCCCTTCAACTGCATATGCACTATAGAAATACAGTAAGACATTGTGACATTTCCAGGAGTGCAGTAAGATACAAGAAAAGTCCTACTGTACCCCGAAATATACTGTAATTTCCCACTAAAATGTTTTACACTGTGGCATCAAAAGGGTAATTTACTGCTAATGTGACAACTTATTATTCCAGAACTCATTTATCCTCTAAACAGTGATTCACTGATCATTTTCCAGAAAGGGTCATTTGTGGGAAAGCCCCTTTCAGAAATGAAACTCCCTCTGTCTCTCGAGTGGCTCTAGTGAATCTGAGTGTGTTTTGCCAGTGAAAGCCGGCCCCCTCTGTTCTCTATTTAAGCCTGCATGGCTGAACGAATATCACATCATCAAGTTTCTTCACTTTATCCAAGTAAGTATATTTCACGAGGATGACATTTCAGCTTCTAATACTTTACATGTGGTTATTACAGAACTCTGCAATAGAGTAACAATATTGTAATAATAACAGTGATAGGAGAGATCAGATGTAACATTATTTTTGTCATTAAATCTTTGGCTGATTATGATAATCTGTCATGCACATTTCAGATCTAAATGCTTTCACAATGCCAAAGACACTTAAATTGATCGGTGGTAACGATGGAGAGTACTTTTCGTTTACTGGCGAGAACAATGGTGCCAGTTTGGAGAGGATACGCGTATGGGTGGGGCCATCGGAGGTGAAGGCTGTCAGCATCTTGCTTTCAGATGGGCGAGATAAAACCTTTGGATCACCAGAGGGAGAGCCCATGGAGCACAGCTTCGAGCATGGCGAGAGAATCACCTCACTGTCCCTGTGGGGCAACGGTAATGGGACACGTCTCGGAGGCATCAAATTCAAGACCAGCGAACATAAAGAATTCTTTGTGAAAATGACAAGCTGGGGTTTAAAAACTGAATACCCCATGAATGTCGGCTCTGGGTTTTGTTTGGGCGTTAAAGGAAGGTCCAGATCGGACATTCACTGCATGGGATTTGTGTTTCTCAATAACATTCAATCCGTAGTTCTTACCGATGTCAGCTATCCCACTATTAAGCAAGTGATTCCACAGGTGGCTTTGGAAGAAATCAAATCCACCACGTACAGAAATGATAGCTCTGTCAGACAACTGCAAACACTAGAAACGTCTGAGAAAATCATCAGAGCATCCTCGTGGTCTGTGAGCGAGAACATCGCGGCGACATTCAGTGTGGAGGTGAAGTCTGGGATTCCAGGGATTGGAGAATCTTCCGCAGGATTAAGTACTACCATCGGAAGAGAAAACACTTACAGTCGAGAGTACAAGAAGGAAAAAACTGAAACTCTTTCCACCAGTATAGAAGTTCCACCAAGGAAGAAGGTGGATGCTAAGATTACTGTTGGAAGATGCTCTTTCGATCTGCCTTACACTGGCACTGTGAGGATGTCCTGCACAAACGGCAGTGTGTTTTCTTTTCAGACCGAGGGTCGGTACAAAGGTGTCACTTACACTGATATTGATATAGATACTAAAGAATCAGATCTTTGATATCAAGATTCAACACATACTGCATGTTCTTGATAGGATTGCATTTATTGATGTGAAATTCTATAGTTGTCATGGTTTTATTCTGCTGTCACAGGTACTCAAATAATGAATGTTTGCCTCTTGTTCTATTGAATTAATTAAAATAAGATTAAGTAACATGATTCTTTACCATTTTGTCACAACTTCATTTAATTGTGTTCTATCAATCTAATATATTTAAATCTGAAGTTTACTTAATCCATGTGTGTAAAACTACATGAATCATTTTTTGTTGATTATTAACTGGGCAGTGGATCTGTAGTTCCCAGAATGCTTTGCAAGAGACTGCATTAGGAGGGTAAATTTAGGGATTAAAGGGTTATTTTATGTGTTTTCTTTTTAGTAAATGGAAATATTTGTTGTTTGCTGATGTTAGTGTTTATTGTTCAGTTATGTTAGAAACTTAGAGGACTTTCTGTAATGTTTTTGAATTTTGTGGTTACCACATTTTATTTCACTTTCATTGGAAATAACTGTAGAGTCAAGTTGGCTAAAATTATCATGTTGGCAATTGTATCTAGGCAGGACAAAAAATAAACGTACTTAACCTGACAAAGCTTTATCTAGTAGGAATGACTTTTTTTTTTTTTTTTTTTTTTTAAGTTCATACAACAAGATTACAACAAACCATTTCAAACAAATTAGATTTTGTTGGGAAAATGTTGAAAAATGAAAAAAAGTTTTCCTTAATTTAATTAAGTTTGTTTATTTTCAGTGTGCCCCTATAGTTCTCATTACCCTGTGTATATATAGCCCTGTTTGTTCAGTTCTTTGTCTGCCGTTGTGTATTTGTTGGTTTGTTTTGCCTTCTTTGTATCTGCTCGTTGTATTTTTTTTTTTGATGTGGATATTAAAGTGAAAAAACGCTGCATATTTGATCTGTTTTGCCTCTTCTTGCCTGACATAATTTTACATTAATTTCAAAGGGCTGTCAGCTCCATTATTTCATGGAAAATGTATATTTAACACAGTTTTTTTTTTTTTATTCCAGTACTTCAAATGTTTAATCTGCAATGTAAAAAGTGAACTTGCTTAAACTTGCTTGCTTTAAGGAGGTATTTCTACCTGATTCTACCTATACATTTAAATTTTGTTGTTGTAACCTAATTCAATCAGGTTTATGTAACATAAAACAAGGGAATGCTGTTTTAACATAACTAAATTACACATGCGCACAATGACTGCACCAGACCTATAGAGGGCAGTATAGTCATGAAGGACAAAGAAGAAGAAAAGGTTTGTGTTTGGCTGCTTCTTGCTGATCAGCGAATTTTGTTTTGATGAGAACTTGTGATTTAGGGTTTATTATACACATCAAAGTGAAAATCACAATTGACAATATAAAACAAAAAATACACTCAAATGTTGTTGTTTTTTGCCTCTTAATTAATTAATTAAAATCAACTTGCGTAACACAATTTAACATTTAACAATGGCCAATCATGTAGAGAATTTGGCTTCTTTTTTTCTTGTTTGGAGTATACAGAACTACTGAGCAATGTAGAGATAAAGATAAGAAACACTTTAATTCATTTCATTCAGGTCAGTCCAGATAGGCGTTTGCAAAATAAAACATGATTTTACATTTATTTTGACTAGATCAAACATGATTTATTAAATCTACACACACTGTAAAAAAAAATTGTTCAACCAATTTAACTTTTTGAGTTATCTTTTTTGCACTGACTCTGTTAAGTTCTATTTACTTAACATATTAAGTATGTACAACTAGTTTAGTTGGAATAAAGGTTAACTTACTTTTTTTTACGTTTTCAGTAAAAAAGTTCACTGTAAAAGTGTTTTTGTTCACTCAACTTAACTTTCAGATTTATTAATTTCCACTGACTCAGTTAAGTTGTAGTTAGAATAGTAAGTATTTTCAGCTTGACAAATCTTTAAAAGGTCAAATAACTAAATTTGTCAAGTTGAAAATACTTAATATTCCGAGTAAATTTAAAAAAAGATACCTCAAAAAGTTAAGTTAAGCAAACGAAACAGTGCAGTTCATGGTGTACAGTGTATATCAATAGAAACTCATTTCTTAGAGTTGGTCCAAACTAGCCAGAAAGCACAATATCGACAACTGAACACAGTACAGGTTTTGAAAAAAAAAGCTTGAAAACAAGTTCATGAGAACAACTTATAACATTTTTGGTCTTAGCATCTTGTCTGCAATTCTTGAAGTGGCCTCATCCTTACTGTAAGCTGGATATGCTGATGATCAGGTTCAGCTCTTCTTGTGTTTGGGGTTGGTGCTGTTAAAGAGGTTGAGGCCGGTCCTGACCCCGCCGCCTGTTGCCGTCACACCCGGCTGCTGAAGCACCTTGTCCAAAGTGGTCTTCTTTATGGCAGCTGGAGAAATCTTCTCCTGGTCAGCCAAGAACTGAAGCTCCCTGTCAGAAAAGAGTTGGCTTGAAAATGTCCTTGAGGACACAAAACTGTTTAAACAGCCCATCAAATTAAAATGGGAGTTTTGTGAATAGATCTTGTTACCCAAGGTCACCGACTAGATCACTAGTAATTATAAGCATTTCATTTGTATTAATATCTGTTATAACAAAAGAAAGCAGATTTAAGTTACTTTATATTATATTACAAATGTACATTTAGAAAAAGAAATTGGCCAAAGACAGTTTTGACTGGATGAGGTCGGTTAGTCCTGCCTCCGGTAAGTGATTTCGGAGTAGAGCGTGAAGAAACAGAATGAGAGCAGTAGGGAGTGACAAAGAAGGAAAAAGACGCAGACTGATGCGTTTGTGTTCATAGCTAATCTAAAAATAGATTATTTTAGTGAAAAATATCCTTAGAAGTCACGCTTTAAGAGTAATAGAAGCTGATCCAGCGTTCTGGACAAAATAGGAATATGCCGCCCCTACGTTAAAATCTTTGAAAACCGTTCTTGCTTTGGCTGCTGCGAACTCTTACCCATCTCTTATCTTTCTCTATCGTGGAGTAACGTTAATCCAATCTGCGACAGATTTGGTGCTCACTTAAAATTTCGACCAATCCATTCAAACAATCTTTTGTTTACATCTTACATGCACACCTTTTGTTTCAGTCGGACTGAATTCATTCCGATTGATGAATCCTAACGTAGTGTTTACAAGTGATCGGGGTTGATGTGCGCGTTTATATGTCACAAGCTTCAAATCGTAATTGATTTTTTGACATTTAGCACAAATATTCAGAGTTTTCCTCTGTTTGCCCATAATAACCATTCTCCTACATTGGTTCTTTATTTGTTTTTAAACAGCAGACTTGATATCCGTTTCTGATCACAATTTGGAGTAAATGAACATATGAACCACCGTTGTGCCGCTGCTTATATTTATCACGCAGTAAAAATGCCCAAAACCAGTCGTCTGTGGATGAGAATCTGAAACCAGGACTGGTGGGACGTTGTCCTGCTTCACTTCACAGATGCTGAGTGAAAGGAGGATTTTAATGACGGGACACTCACTTATGAGGCACTTTATTAAACAGGAATAACAGCTCGTTCTGCACGTCTTAACTCTATTTCTGCGTCATTGCACATGCGCAGTCCTTTCAGTTTCGGTTTTCAATCTGATCAATTGTGTGTATGTCCTCTCGATCAGATTAGAAAAGGAACACATGGTTTGGGGTGTGGTTTTCAAAACCATGTGAAAGAAAGGGGTGGTTTTCAATCGGATCGAAATTTCATTCGGATCGATTAAGGTGTTTACATTAAGGCTTTTAAGACCGATTGAGCTGTCAACACGATTACTAATGGATTATTTGGCTGCATGTAAACGTGGCCTCGCAGATTCACAAGTTTGAGATGCTCATGCTCGTCGCGCCCTCTGGTGTCTGGCGCCCATACTCACATTGAACTGCGCTTTCTCTTTTTCTTTCTGGATTTTACTTGGATCACTCGTATTGAACTGAAACTGTACTCAAATATTGAGTGACATTGGACATTGAATCTGATTCCTGGACACAGAGTTACTCTGGACACAGATTTTGAACTTTGAAATCTGGTTTTGAATCTTACATACTGATTTTTAAATCTAAATTGAACTGAAGTTATGTGTTAAAAGATTCAATTCCTTTCCAATAACAATACACTTATTTTCCTAGTAATTAACAGTTACCTATAAGTCTGAGTTGTTTTCTTTCTTTAGTTTCTGTTATAATTTCCCTACACTCCAGCAAGTCAAACCCACTTCTGTAATCTGGTCCTAGACACAAATAGATCACATGTACCAACATTATTACGCCATAAACGGGTTACAACTATATGCAAACAAACAGTTGAAAATAATGGACCAACTTTTATCTTTAACGACTATATACTAACATCTATACTAAACATTAAATAAAGTGCACTTATGTGTAGATGCATGTTTTTGCATTATATTTAACAAACAAACTGCAAGCTGTTGACCGTTTCTATAGCTGAAAATCACTCGTCAGAGATGACGTTGCAGTACCTGGTTCTAATGCATGACGCCTCCACAGCGTTGATCAGGAGGCTGCGGAAACCGCCACTTTCCAAGACATGCAAAGCGTGGATTGTAGCACCTCCAGGCGAAGCCACGTTGTCTTTTAACTCTCCGGGGTGTTGCTCGGAGTCCAGGAGCATTCTTGCCGCACCCTAGCAAAAAAAAAAATCATAGTACTGTAAATCTTAGACACAGAAAGATTGATCCTATTATCAATATGAGAAATGTTTGAGAGACTGTCAAGCACTAACAAGCAGAGCCTGAGCTCCCAGTCGCACTGCCAGTCTTCTGGGCAGTCCCATCTTCACCCCTCCATCAGCAAGAGCGTCAACAGCTAGGAACGCCTAGGGTAAAAAGATACATGGATATTCACAGTCAGAGGTGCACACAGAGCTCAACGGTTGGTTTAAACCTCTTGCTTTTTACTCTTATGTCAAGTTCACACTGCACGATTTCAGCCCTGATTTTCACTCTCCGACAGGTTTTGTGAGATCGCAGACAAATGCCCGAAATCACAGGCAAATCGGTGCTCGTTCACGCGAGTGACAGTCACGCAGTGTGAATCATCAAAGACGCGATCTGAGAGAATCGTCGATGAGGATTCACAATCCTGCTGTGTGAATGTGTTCTGACTGAAAAATACATCAGCGATGACCTACAGCCAATCAGAGAGTAAGATACAGTGCAGCGGGGAGTTCGGGGAGGAGTTATAGCCCAGAATATCAGCATTTTAACAGATATATTTACAGTTATATCAAACGGAAACAAAGCACACACATTAGCTTGACCAGCAGCACATTGCAAAATAATTTATTTACGTCCAACTCTCTTTGCAGAACACACAGTCCTTGCTCCCCTCTTCTCCCCAACCATTTCCTCCTGCATAATCTGTTTTTCTTTTTCTTTTCGCTGCAAATCAGCGCACAGGCAATGTGGATTTCAAGCTGCTTGTGGGCTATCGTTTTTAATAACAATTTCAGTTTCGCGTGATCTTGCGTTACTTCATATCACTTCTCGCGAGTGTTTGGTTGTGAAACGTAGTTTGGGGACCAGACAGAAGTTGTCTGCGATTCTTTCTTTTGTAAAGTCCTGCAGTGTGAACCCTCCTGTCGCCGATCCATCGTGCAGTGTGAACACACACAATAACAACTCGGGGCCCTATCTTGCACCCAGCGCAATTGACTTTGTACTAGGGCTAGGCGATATATCGATATAAAAAATATATAGATATATTTTGGAAATGCGATATGGAATTAGACCATATCGCATATATAGATATAGTTCAAATTTGCGCTGTGATCCTTGCTCCCCGCGCCTCATTTTCCACTCTACGTGCATGTTTAGAGCATGTTAAGTTATGAGAGGCGAATGATGACTAGGCCTACTTCAGAACTACCAGGAACTACCAGGCAGTGACATAAGTGTACGCTGAGATAAAGTTTTTCACCTCAGAAAAACTGACTTTCTTGTCCTGTCAGTCGTTATCCTGTGCTCGGAGCGCACACTCTTCAATTGCACACGCAAATGCAGCGGCGCGCGCTGTATCGCCTCACTGATCGAGTGCAAAAGAAACTACGAGCATGCAACGCCGTTACCTTGTAAATTACACGAAATAAAAGTAATGCAGGTATGATTTTCATACTATTCAGCAGGAGCAGTTTCCATGTTTCATTAACAGTTATTGTTATTATTGTGTATTCACCATGGTAACTGTCGTTTCCATATTAACCCCAAAATGCCACTATTTTTCTTTGTGTTATTTTTTATATTTTTAAATGACTGTAGTGGCTCATACCAACATTGTATTAACAAAAACTAGTTTGGAACTGCTATTTAATAACTTTAGCATAGGCCTAATGTTTATTTATTGTAGCCTACTAGTCTTTACTAGTCTAGAAACCTAGTCTAAAGTCAGTGGAGCATGTTATGCATGTTATTTATATGCTATTTTAAGGGCGCATGCTTGGCCATAATTAATGTAGCGTGTGCACAACGCGCATGCACTTTGCTTCTCTCATCTACACACAGACGCAGCAGTTCTCATTTTTGCAAATCATACATAATTACAAGAAAAATATTAACACACGAGGGAAATCATTGTTGTGTCCATGAAGATGTGAAAAAATAGGCATAAATCTAGCTTACACATTTACCCAAATTATCATACGCCTGTTTAACCAAAGCTAATTTGGGTGTGTTTCTCCATCCCCAATGTCACTTCTCTGTGTTTTACGGCCCTGATGAGAACGTCGCTCTCCTCAGCTGTGAACCACTCCTGGCAAATCCGCCGTTACAATAGCAACCCGCCATGGAACAAGCGTGCCTGCTCTTAAAGGGAATGTGAGATGACGCTCTGATTGGTTTATTTCACGTTACGCCCCAAACCACACCTATGAGTAATGAAGCTACTTCAGACCAACCCATTTTACATTTGCGCCTGGTGCAAGAGTCATTTATCCCGCCGGTATAATAGCAACAGCGCCCGAGACCCGCCCACAAAGTTACTTGCGTTTAGCACTTGATACTTGCGTTTCAGATCGTTAAAATAGGGCCCTGAGTGTTGCCCTGGATAGTCTTGCAGTGTGAAAAGAACAGTGACCCGACTACTTTGAGAATCGTGCAGTGTGAACTCGGCATTGTGTTGATGCTTACGTAGGCTGGGCCGCTGCCGCTGAGGCCAGTGACGGCATCAATCAGGTCCTCTTCCACCTCGGTGCAGTATCCCACACTGGCCATCAGCTGCTCCAGGAGCTTCCCGTCCTCCACCTCTGCATGGGTGCCTGTGGCGTACACCGTGGCCCCTTCACGCACCACCACTGGGGTATTCGTCATGCAGCGGATCACTTTAGGTGCCGGACGATACTGCAGCAGTTTCTGCAGAACAGGAGGAGTTGGACCGAAACAGAAGCAGACGACACATGCAATTTTTTTTTTTTTTTTTTTACTAATTATTTGACTGGTAGTGTAAATAAATATGCATTTACCAAACCTAAAAAAAAAAAACATAACTAAATGACAAAATGTTTATTTACTGATTTATTATTTATTTTGTTTAGAATACTTTTTCATTCATCATTCACATTTTGTCATATATTTCTTATTTTGGTAACACTTTACTTAAAGCCTTTGTGTAAAATGCAATATAAAAGTATCTTAATAAAGCATTAATTAGTATGGCTTGTAATGCACCTTATAGGCTTGTATTGTATGATCTCATGAATAATTGTAACCACAGTTATCATACTCTAGTCATTGAACACATATATACAGTAAAGCATTAAAACACATGACAATCAACCAATTTCAGATGTGAACAGGAATCTGCAAATATTATAATGCATTTTAACTTTGGTGTGCCTCTACAATGCATTTTACATTTAGGCTTTAGGTAAAGTGTTGCCGTTATTTTTCCTAAATGAAATGCTTTGTGTTAAACCATCATCATCACTACTATGGCTCGTTTCTGACCTTCTCTATGGAGCTGATCGTGACTCCCGCTGCACAAGAGACTATGAGATGACGGTCCTCGATGTCTGGCCCGATCTCATCCAAAACGAAGGGAATGATATGTGGCTTGACCGCAAGGAACAGAACATCACTCTTCTTCACAGTCTCTTTATTGCTGGTAGTGAAGGATGCTCCCATTTTCTGAAGGACAGAGAAAGTGCCTGTTTAAAGATGCTCAACTCGCTGCTAGTTTCTGTGGCTCTGACGTGTGTCAGAAGCTTGTGACACACTCACTCTCAGCCCGGCGACGGTCAGCAGGTCTTTGTCTGGAGAGCTCGCTGTTATCCTGTGTGTGGCGATCACACCTGATGGACAGGAGAGGGAAACACAAAAGCCCACATTAAGTATTGAAGAGAGTGTGATTCTATTAAAGGGAGAATCTAGTTTTTAAGTCGAGGTACTACACGCATAAATAGTCTTAATATCCAAACGTTATAGTATATATTAGTTATAAATGTATATATATATATATATATATAGTACCGGTCAAAAGTTTGGACACGTTACTATTTTTTATGTTTTTGAAAGAAGTCTGCATTTATTAGATCAAAAATACAGACCAAATACAATAATATTGTGAAATAGTATTACAATTTAAAATAAGGTTTTTCTATTTTAATATATTTTAAAATATAATTTATTTCTGTGTTGAAAAGCTGAATTTTCAGCATCATTACTCCAGTCTTCAGTGTCACATGATCCTTCAGAAATCAATCTAATATGATGATTTGATGATCAATGTTGAAAACAGTTGTGCTGCTTAATATTTGTTTGTAACCTATGGTACTTTTTTCAGCATCCTTTGATGTATTAAGTAAAAAAAAAACAGCATTTATTCAAAATAGAAATCTTTTCTAACAATATAAATAGTTTACTATCACTTTTTATCAATTTAACGCATCCTTTCTGAATAAAATATCAATTTAACGTATCCTTGCTGAATAAAAGTATTAATTTCCTTTTTTTTTTAAAGGAGAAGTTCACTTTTAAAAAAACTTTTGCTGATAATTTACTCACCCCCATGTCATCCAAGATGTCCATGTCTTTCTTTCTTCAGTCGAAAAGAAATTAAGGTTTTTGATGAAAACATTCCAGGATTTTTCCCCATATTATGGATTCTAATGGGACCCAAACGGTTCAAGGTCCAAATGACAGTTTCAGTGCAGCTGCAAAGGGCTTTAAACGATACCAGACGATGAATAAGGGTCTTATCTAGCGAAATGATCGGTCATTTCAAAAATAAATAAAAAAGTTTAAGTTTTATAAGCACAAATGTTCGCCTTGCTCTGTTCTGTGATGCGCGTTCGTGACGTCACGTAATACGCAATTACGTTGAAAAGGTCAAGTTTGATGTGTTTACAAATGTGCGGGAGGAGGACCATATACACATTTTAAAATGTATTTGTGTCAGTTTAACGTTTAAAATGCCCATTCGTGTGCTCATCCTAGGTGCTTTAATATTAAAAAGCCAAAAAGAACATTTTTCAAGCGTGACCTTTTCAACGTAATTGCGTATTACGTGACGTCACGAACGCGCATCACAGAACAGAGCAAGGCGAACATTTGTGCTTATAAAACTTAAACTTTTTTATTTATTTTTTAAATGACCGATCGTTTCGCTAGATAAGACCCTTATTCATCGTCTGGTATCGTTTAAAGCCCTTTGCAGCTGCACTGAAACTGTCATTTGGACCTTGAACCGTTTGGGTCCCATTAGAATCCATAATATGGGGAAAAATCCTGGAATGTTTTCATCAAAAACCTTAATTTCTTTTCGACTGAAGAAAGAAAGACATGGACATCTTGGATGACATGGGGGTGAGTAAATTATCAGCAAAAGTTTTTTTAAAAGTGAACTTCTCCTTTAAATGATTGACCGCAAACTTTTGAACGGTAGTGTATATTGTAACAAAGTATTGCATGCACATATAATAAACTACTAATTGTACATTCAGCTTTTTTTTTTCCTCTATGATATTGCTTGGAAGAATAACTTTTGAAAAATATTTTTTCTGTAGCATTTTATTGGCAGTTTCATCATAAAAAGAGCAAATGTGTTGATTTACATGCATTATGTTTCATTACATATTATGTAAATAAACAACTTTTTGAAGAAAGAAAAAAAAAACGACCAACTAACCTTACCATATTATTTTATATAATGTGCTTATTTAATGAAAGGATGCCTGCTTTAGACATTTTAAAATGACTAACGTTAACGGTCATGTTTTAATCAATACTTAGGTCAAGTATTTAATACAGAGAAGTCTTATTTTGTTCCAGATCAGTGTAGTGTTGTGGCGCCTCTAGCGGTCGTTGTGTGTAAATGCTGTAAAGTTACCTGCCGATGCGAAGCCCTTCACCAGCGCATGCGCCAACTGACCCGCTCCGATGAAACCCACGCTCATTTTGACCTATTAACAACCAGACGATGACCATTCACCAGCAGACACAAACACACAAGTTAACAATCAGTTTACAGACTCTAATATAACGTTAGACCAGCTGAGGTAATATCAGGACAGAGTCTGCTTACCGTACACTTTTCTACTTCCTAGCACTAATCGGACTGAACAAGCTGTAACGCAGCACAGACGACGATATGAATACAGACAACTAAATGTTTAAACAAACGTACCCAAAACACGATCTTTCGAAGAACTGGTAAACATATTTTGTTTGATTTACGTTTGTTTATCGTGTTCACGTTGCCTGTTGACGTTTAGTTAAACTGCCATTCCTGACGTGGAGAAGTAGAAGGCTGTGACCAATCACGGTAGAGCACTGCTCGTGCCTCAGCCAATCCCTGTACTGTGTGTGTGCACCGTGCGCCCTGATAGGCCAGCCCTGCTGACAGAGAATCCAGTCGGGTCGCTTTTTATGAGCACGTGGGCTAATGTCAACAGCGAAACTGTATCCAAGTTTGCAGTGTTGCATTTTGTCTGATAAATTCACCAGATTTCTTATTTTATATTTTTACTTGTCATTGATATGTATATGTCAAGACTATTGTCTTGCTCTCTGTCTCACCCGTGTTTAACTACCGGTAGCTTACTTTATTAGAGGCTTTAAATTAGAATCGTTTTCATTTGAAGCTAAATATAATCATTACAGACTAACACAAACCCCTAATTCAAAACTCTTTCCATTTATAAACCTTTACCTCAAATAAAATGTTCTCTTCTTCAGATTTAGCTAACTTCTTGGGACATTAACATTTTCATAAAAGTGTAGGTTATAACCACCCCCCAAAAAAAAAAAATCCTTGTCGTTAAATAATCGTTTACATTATTTTCATGATTTATCACAACTTTTTCTTTTTTCTTTTGTCACTTCCGCGTGTGTGTGTGTGTGTGTGTGTGTGTGTGTGTGTTGTTGGTTTAACTTAAAAAAGTAAACTGGTTGCCTTACAATTTATATATATGAAGAGTTCAGATGCAAAAGCCTCTAAATGCCATCTGAAATTTTCTTATAGAATGATCATTTTTATCAAGCTTGTGTATTTAAGTTCAGTAATTTCACTTAAATGACAATTAATAGGTAATCTTCATTGCCATTTAAGTGAAATTATTTAATTTAAATATACGAGCTTGATAAAAATGATCATTCTATAAGAAAATTTCAGATGGCATTTAGAGGCTTTTGCATCTGAACTCTTCATATATATATATATATATATATATATATATATATATTATTATTATTATTATTATTATTATTATTATTATTTTACAGTGCACCCACTAACATATATTTGTACAGAAATTTGTCTAAATGTATATGTATGCTCATTTTTTGTGTGCTGGTGTTTGGAGGTGGTGAGAAAGAGAAATAAACTGATATAGACACAAAAGAATCCAGTTTAATTACCAACATATTTTGATTTATTTAAATATGTTGTGAATAAGTAACAATATATTGTCACATACTATAAAAGAAGACACAACTTATATTAGAGCCTGAGTAGATTGACTGGATAATGCTATCTGAGCATCATGACAATTAAGGCCATTCATGAAAATTCTGCATGATATTTAATCTCTGTGGACAATACATACATAAAGAAGTGATATATTCCCTTTTTCTAATCAGAGGTCTCAGTTAACTCATGCTTAGATATTGCCATACAAGTAATCAAATAATAACAATGCCTATAATTATAATAACATTTAACAGTATAATTATATATACGTAAATTAGAGGAAAATACACATTAATTTTACTTATAGTAAGCCATATAATAACCGTACTAATCCACAACAATCTTAGTGTTTAGTAGACATCAAAAACAAAACAAAAAACAGTCTTAAAAGAGATAGTTCATCCAAAAATGAATATTCTCTCATCATTTCTTCACCCCCACGTCGTTCCAAAACTGTATGACCTTCTGTGAAACATAAAAGAAGATATTTTAGTTACGAACCTTTTTCAAAATATCTTCTTTTATGTTTCACAGAAGAAAAGAAAAAAAGTCATGCAGCTTTAGAACGACACGAGGGCGAGTAAATGACAGATTTTTAATCTTTGGGTGTCCAAGCCTGCTCCTGGGCTGCGTTTAACTCCACTTTTAGACACACACTCACACACAGTTTATTTGTACAGACACTCGACCCCTTGATTTTGTCAGAGGGAGTGAGTCTACTCAATACATACACTTCAGACAGATCCGTAGACCACGATGCCACACGATTGTGACGTCACACCAGCAAGTGCTCACATTTAATATACCCACAAGTGATCAAGGGCTTAGTGCGTCCCATTTAAACCCATTGCAAGTGGGCACTCGTGCAACGTCATCAATGATGAGAACAAGACGGAGGGGATTTAGCAAGGAAAGGGCATCAAAAGTGGACCGGATACATTTGAAAATGGCGTTTTCATTTAAAAATGCTCTCCATCCACACTAGCATTTTCAGGAGTTTTCCAAAAGTTTCTCATCCACACTGAAACGTCATCTCACTGAGATGATACAGACGGAAAAGTAAATAATAAAGTTATCGCACAATTCTTCTGGCAGGATAATTTTATTTAGCAAAATATCTCACTCATTATATGTTTGGTCTAAAACGCCACGGCTCTCATGTATTGATGCAGGACAGCAAATGTGAGTGAATTTTGTGTCATCTTTGCAGGACTGTGATATGAAGAGTGTGCAAAGTAACATATTTTAACCAACTGTGTGTGTGAAAGTGAATGGCACAACATTAATATCTGTTAGTACAATGTGTGTCACATGACTAAACATGCGTCATACCTGCGTTTTCAGTCCACACTACAGCATGAAAATGGCGATTTCAAATTGATCCACTTTGGAGAGCGTTTTCAAAGAGCTTTGTTTTCATTAATAAAAACGCTGCCTCAGTGTGGACGAAAGGCGGACACGGAGAGAAAAAGATGCGTTTTCAAACGAAAATGTATTAGTGTGGACAAGGCCTTAAACGCAGCCACTGTCCTGCAGAGTTTAGCTCCAACCCTAATTAAACACACCTGGACCAGCTAATGATGGTCTTCAGACTCGCTAGAAACATCCAGGCAAGTGTGTTGGAGCTGATTACACAACTCTCCAGGACGTGGGCTTTAGATTGAACACCCTTGCTTTAGGGGTTACAGTGACAATAAATTGCAGAGAGGCATTAGCACAGAAGTTATTTCTACATTAGTATGCAGCGAATCTACTAAGCAAAGTAACTATTCATTAACACAATGAAAAAAATCTATCTCAGAAGTTAGAAAGTCCAAACATTTTCATTCTAACCAACAAAAATTACAAATAAAAAGAGAAATTATACTAGTACACACAGCTGTTGTCTGTATTTCACTCATTTCCAGTATTCATGAATCCACCGGATTGAAGAAGAGATGGCTTTACGCTGCCGAATGCGAGACAAACCGTATTCTTTGAGAGTACACCAGATCGGTGAAGTACAGCACCAGATTGGCAGAAGTGAACACGGCGATCACCAACTTGCTGTCCCAAGGGCACTTTCCTCTCGGACAGTCTCCCGGTCTCCCCGGGGATCCGTACTTCTTGTCGAAACTAAACACGGGCCAGATCACGGCAGCGCTCAGATACAAAAGCACCGCCAGGAAGGTGTAGACGACCACGAAGCGGTCGAAAGGGAAGCGTAACGAAGACGTCCTCCCAGAGACGGTGAGCGCCACGACGACTACGGTCACGGCGAAGCACAGGCTGTAGACGACCACGCAATACTGGGTCGGGATGTGCCGGTTGTACTCGCTGTCGTTGGCCAGGGCGCCGAATATGATGCAGGCGATGAAGGCTTGGACCACTTTAAGCAAGCCGGACACGGTGGCCATATATCCGACCACGTGCCCCGGTTTGGCCCGTGTGATAAACACCTCGGCTCCGTAGGCGAAGCAACAGACGCTTGAGCAAACGGTGACTGCGATTCGGTAGTTCCTCACCTCGCATCCCTCCGATGGGCACTCCGACCTGAGGAAGTACACGGGATACACTATGGACGCCGTGACGTACATGAGAGTGGCGAGCATGGCGAAGGCCACGGTGAAGTTGTCCCAGGAGATAGGCATGCACCCGTGAAGCCTGGTCACGTCCAGGGTGAAGACCAGCAGTGTGACGGCGAAGCAGAAGCACCAGACGAACATGCAGAAGGTGCCGTAGGTGGCGCTGAACCCCGCGCTGTGGGCCACCAGGGCCATCGTGGTGCAGCCCAGGAGAAGCTGGAGCATTCGGGCAGCGCCGAGCCCCGACAGCACCGCTGACTTGTTTAGGTAATGACCTCCTTGGGGGTCCATGAGCCGTTTTTAGGAGGATCTAGACGGCCGAAATCCACAAACCTCGCCCTTTGCCTGAGTCTTTATTTAGGCAGCCTTAATGACAAATCTCCTTTGCTGCTTCCCAGCTCTGCTTTATAATTACTGTCGAGTGTGTGGGATCGGATTACAGCTGAAACTCTGGATGTGAACAGACAGTACTTTTAGATTTTCAAAAGATAGACGGGCAAAATATAGCAAAGCGACAGTTTGAGTACAAGAGAATTGTCTTTTGAATTCAAATCATCGCTGTTCTGTACTTCCAAAGTTCCAAATTCCAGTCAATCAAATTCAAACGGATCCCTTACAGATGGAGTCTTTACATATCACCTTCTTCTCGCAGGTCTTCTCTTGGTGTTTCTCAGCTGATCCATGCAGAAAGTTCCTCGCGAGTCGAATGTCACCTGCTATGGCTGAAGTGTCTCTTCATAATACAGAGGACGAGCAGGGTCCCGTACATATCCCACGTGAGATGGTATCCGTAGGTTCCCAATTTCTTCAAACAACTTTTAGCACTGATCACCTTTAGAAGTCTTGCTCTCTCTCTCTTGCACTGTTTCCACTCTCACACACACACTGGCACTGGGCTTCGAGTTGAAGTGTGCTAGGGAAAGCGGTTTTAATGAGTGTGTTCTGCCGAGCTCAGGGCCACGGGCTCCACCAGCTCTATAAATAGAGCCCTATATTCCACTGTGGAATGGGGTGGGAATCCAAATGGCTGCGTCAAGCAACAGTGCAGGGAGTCGTCTTTCATATGGTTGCAAACTGTGTGTGTGTGTGTGTGACAGTTAGAAGGTAGGCCCTGGCACATCTGTCTGGCTCAAAGGAAAAGTGCATTGTAATGGCCCAAGATTGAACACCTGATGAAAGATTGCTTGTCAGTTTTGTACATGATAAGGACTATTCAGATCAAAAACACAATTTTAAAAAAGTGCCTACAAAAACATTAGCCAATGCATTATTTTATTGTAGCCTATCCTTAGGGGGAATAATTTTTTTTATGAACTATTATATAATATTAAATTATATATATATAATTAGATATTCTAATTCATCTAGCCCAGTATCATCCGAAAGGCAGTGTTGGGGAAAGTTCATTTTAAAAGTAATGCATTACAATATTGTGTTACTCCCTCAAACATTAACTTATTGCGTTACTTATTTACTTGCTTGCTTGTTTTTAAACAACAAAAAAGTTATGTTTAGCAAATGTAAATGCCCTTTCACACCAAAAGTGAAAGGAATAAGCCTCAGACTAAATGAAATGCAAATTCTCTCCTGTACAGTAGAGGGCGCATCTCAGACAAACATTTCAGCTGTGCTGCCGTTCTGGATTAGAGAAGAAAAGGATGCAAGAGAAGAAAAGGATGCAGGAGAAGAAAGTTTAACACTCTTACTTTTGCAAAAATAAATAAATAATAATAATAATAATAATAATAATAATAGTTAAAGCTACACTGTGTAGGATTTTCTCCCATCTAGCGGTGGAATTGTTTATGACTACCAACTGAATATTACTTTCTACCCCCTCCCATTCTGAGGGCGTTTTAACTCCTACGGTGGCCGTATTATTTCAAATCTGCCGGCAGTCGCGAGTAATCTCCCCCTCGAATTCGTCACGGTGCCACTGAGTGTAAAAACACGAAAGGCGAAGCTTGAATTTCCAGGTATGTCCCTCTTTGGCTAATGTATTTTCAAGATGGAGGCGCAACATGGCTGCCGCCATTCGAGTGACTCGCTCGTATGTTTTCTAAATGGCAGATTCTACGCTTACGAGAATACTTGATTAGTTGGTAGAAGTAATTACACATTAATGAGCACATATTTTGAAAGAACAAAGTGTTTTTTGCTAAGAATCAACTTAAAAAAATTACACAGTGTAGCTTTAAACAAATGCGATGTTCATCTAAAGTCATTTTTGCTTATTTGTAAAGTTGAATTGGATCATTAAAAATCAACAGCAAAGACAGTGGTTAATAAAGTGAGATTAAATACAAAGTATATTTGTGTAATTTAACATATTTAAGTATTGCAGGTATGCATAAAATTCTAAGTTTGCATTTCACAGTTTTTGGCAACACTTTATTTCTATAGTCCACTTTAATGACTGCTAGTTGACATGTAGTTACTTATACTTAATAGAAGTTTAGAGTATTAGTCTGTCGGCTTAATATCTGCCAACACTTTATTTTGATGCTTTCCAACAGACTCTGACTCACTATAAGACGCTTTGCAAGTACATCAACTTATTCTACTAACACCTATCCCTGCCAGTCAACTAATACTCTGAGAGTTAGTTGACATGTAGTTGCAAAGTTACTTATAAAGGTAATATAATGTCTGATTATGTTATTAATTGTGGAATACTGAATCTGTTTGTGATGAGTGAATAACTGCTCACATTATTGTAGTCCATCTACAATAACTGTCATGTTCACACACAGCGCACACAACGCCTATGCACTTACCCACGATATATCTCAACATGGAGACAGGAGAGTCAATACATGGGAGAAAAAAGAAAGAAGAAAAAAAACTTGTTTCAATTTGAAAAAGTTACTCAAATATTTTGTGGTAAATGTAAAAGTAATGTGTTACTTTACTAGTTACTTGGGATAAATGATCTGATTACGTAACTTGCATTACTTGTAAAGTGTTAGCCCCAACACTGCTAATATGTACACTTCAGGTAAAATTGTGTACCTTTAAGGTACTAATAGATGCACAGGTGATTAGTTATCAAACCCCTTCTCTTCAAACAATGCTGGGTTGTCTTAACCCAATTTTGGGTCAAATATGGACAAACCCAAAAATTGGGTTAAAAATGTAATTTAAAAAATGTAACCCAACGGCTGGGTTATCCATATTTCCATATTATGTCCATATTTGACCCAAAGTTGGGTTGAAACAACCCATCATTTTTTAGAGTGGCTCCAGTTATATACACATTTCACCATTCAATCAATCCCTGATAGAACAAGTCCTGTTGATTATTGACAATAAGATATATTCACAAATTTTGGAAGCAAAATGGGTTCATAACTCACTAACACCATGAGATGGACATTGGGGCTTTGGGAGTTAAACATGTTAAATGAAAAGGCAATATTAAAAATGTTTCTTTGGAATAACTGTAATGTTTTCTCTCAGGGACACATACATGCATTCAACACAAGAAAAAAAAAACAGAATTATTTACAATTTACAAAGAATCACTTCTCTGTGAAAATAGCATTATAAATATGATTTACATAAAATAAATATTCAGCTTAGCCATGTAGATTGAGTTTTCTGTTAAAAAATATGTTACAGAACAAAATAGCAATTAGTAATACCTTCACATCTCTGTTGTTTTCTTTTCTCTTGGTTGGTTTATTTAGTTTTTTTTTTTTTTTTTTTTTTTTTTTATAAGACCGCTACATAAAAATTATATTAAAAAGTGATTTTCTATTAAATATTTTAACAGTCTAGAATGTCTTCATTTGACAAAAGTACTCTCAAAGGAGTCAGCTGTTAATAAAACCTATACATAGATACATAGCATCTCTCCCAATTGAGTGAGAATTTGCATTGATAAAAGTGTGATCAACCATCATCTTACTGTCATGTCAGCACAACGGTGGTTTATTACATGAGGGGGAATTGCACTCAAACAGTGTCATTTTGCTTATTTTACCATTAAGATACTAAGAAAAAGATGTCACAAGAAAATGAGTGAACTGAGCGAAATCCCCCTTTTAATACAATGTGAACGAGTTAAACTGAAGGTACACCAAAAAGGTTTAGAGACCAACCTGAGTAGCAGGGTCACATTCAGGACATCGCGCGTCTAAAATGTGACTATGAAAACGAGGATCTGTTTGCGGGAATTTACATTTCATCCAGGATTTGTGAGGATGTAAGCAGTTTGTTCCATAGAGAAATAGTTCTCCCAAAAAAATACAAATTCTGACATCGTTTACTCACCCTCATGAATCGTTTTCAACAATGTCCAACCTTCTGTTTTACATACAAACACACATGTTGGATTTATACTGCCCAAAAGTCTCCAAAAAGGCAACAAAGTAGTCCACATGACTACTTCCCTATTGTCCATACCGTGCTCCGTATCGTCACGTCATTCACACTTTGGCATGGTTTGACGTCACTCATGCCAAAGGCCATTGTTTGCGGTGTTATCTTGGCCACAAATGAGATTTGATAGCTACGGCAAAATGGGAATAAATGCCCATTCATATCAAGGACTATAACTATAACGATAAAGACGTAGTTTCGCAGGTTCCGGAAGAATTGTTTCCATTCATTTTCCCATAGGGATTTCAAAAAAGTCTTTGTTTAACTGTTATAAGCCATGAACCAAGCTGACCAGCTATGAGGTGAATCGTAACGTTACAAACTTTGATGTGAAGAAAAACAGGACGAAATGACAAAAGGTACAAGACTGTGAACTTCTATTTTGTGTCTATTTTGCACTCTTGATATTTCCGTGTCGCCCCTTCATTGCGGTGCAGTTTTTTACTGCATCGTGGCTGATATGTAGATTGTACACAAAATATTCTCTGTATTTTTGCCTATTTCCCATTCATTTCCCATGGCAGTCATTTTTGTCAAGTGCGACTTTTCTTTTTTTTTTTTCAATCATTTAACTTTTTCGAATCAAGTCACATAGTGACTGCTGCAAACATTGCAAGAGTTTTATATGATTTTTTTTAAATTGCGAAGAAAAATAATCATTTTCACTCTAAAATGACCGAACACCAGAGGGTTAAACACGATTAGTTTAAAACTAAGTTAAAATATCGTGGTCTACTGGCTTAAAAAAAAAATTAAAAAAAATAACATGGATTAACAACCTCTCAGCTCAAAGTAGGGCTGTCTTTAAAGGTTTATAAGTTATAGTTAAAAGTTAGAGAAATTGAATGGACTTTTTACCTCTGAAACCCGACTGTTATCGGTACAGTTATCTTTATAGTTACTGTTCTTGGTGCTGTTGAATGGATTTTGGGATATAGTGTATGACTACTACTATGATACTTTTATTGTGTTCTTATATCCTTTTTGGCTTTTGGCAGTATAGATCACCAAACACTTTGTTGATATTGAGAAACAGAAGCTTGAACATTCTTTGAAAATTCTCCAGTTGTGTTCTACTGGAGAAAAAAAAAATCATCCATGTTTGGAATTACATTGGAGTTAGTTAAAGATAACAGAATTATTATCATAAAGGGACTGACTATTCCTTTAAATATTACTATAATCAAGTCATATCATATCAGAAAATAACTTAGCCGTACCCCAAGAATGATGTTGGGTTTAGAGTAGGTGATCCAGTGCTTTCCACACACGTGTGTGTCTGTCTGTTCCAAAGTTCCTGTTTATACGATTCTTTATATTCTTGAGTAGATCCATATATATTTTACATGTACTTCATATAATCTGCGTTACAGATTATAAACTCTATAATCGATAATATCCGTACGCTCTCTCTGAATGGACATATAAAACTCTAATAAACTGTGGCTAAATATATTGGTAACAAAAGGAAATAAGATAAAAAAATAAACAAAAACACAGCTGAAGATCCGTAAAACTGGATTACATTCGTGATACTTTTATAACCAAAAGATAAATTAAGAGCAGAGATGCAGGTGTACATTGTCCCGGTTTGCATGGTTTTCATCAGTACTTTAAACCGTACTGTGTTGGGAATGTTTTGAACAGTCAGCAGCCCATGGTTTAACTGAGGTGGATCTGACAAGGGCTCCGTTCCAAATCTCGGCTTTGGGCATCTCCACCATCTCCAAGCTGCTCAGTGAGGACAATCTGCATTGGTAATGCATACGCTGGAGAAAATCTGGACTTTTAAATGGATCATTAATGAGGGGATCTGGAGATGGAAGCCCATAGAAATTTGGCACAGAGCCCCGACTAAAGGCAAGGCTCAGCCTGAGGTCGAAGCTGAGGTGGGTGAAGGGCTTGGAGGTATCAAACGGACTGATGGAAAGGAGCGAGTCCTTCTAGCATTTAGCTGCCACTGCTGAGCATGCCCAGTAGTTTACTCGGGTCCATGCCCTGCTGGTGGGCCATCTTCTGCACGTCGAAGCCCATGTGCATGAGGAACTGGATAACGTTCATCTCCTGTCCCGTCGACTGGTCTCGGATTGTCGGGCACGTCGGGTTGCAGTGAGGCCATGGACAGCTGTCAATCAAGTGCATGGGACAGCCTTTGGGAGGGGATTTGTTGTTTCTGCTGTTGTCCTGTAGACTGCGATCCCAGCAGTGGAGCGCTCTGGGTAAAGACGTGCCCTTGACTTGAACGTCGGTCCAGAAACTACAACAAACACAAGAGGGCAGAACAACTCAATGAGTGTCCCGTTCATTTGACTAGTGGGAAAAATAACACTTCAAATGTGATTCAATGAATTCTCACCCTACTATTTACCAGCTATATCCGGTTTAAAAAAAACAAACAAAAACATTTAAAGGCTCCTATTATGCTCATATACAGGTTCATAATTTTCTTTAGTGGGCTTGCTAGAATAGGTTTACATCATTTAATGTTCAATGTTTTTATGCTTAATGTTTTTCGATAAATGTCGATTTACATTGTTGCAGCACCTGTTTTCACCCTCTGTCTGAAAAGTCTGTTTTAGTTTCGGTTTCTATAAAACCTGCCTTCTGAAAAGCCCAGTCTGCTCTGATTGGCCAGCCAGTCCCAGTCTGACCTGATTGGCCAGTCTGCTCTGACTGGCCAACCAGTCCCAGTCTGCTCTGATTGGCAAGCCAGTCCCAGTCTGCTCTGATTGGTCAACCGCTTAGAGCATGTGTCGGAAACGTAACGGCCCTTACCATAATCGGTGAGTATCAGTATTACTGTAACTACGCTAACTATGGCATCAGGTTTGCCGTATCAGTTCAAGCTCAAAAGTCCAATAATGACAGTCAAGAAGAACAAGCTGATCGGCCTGAACCACATTTGTAAGCACAACTTGTGCAGGACGATTCACAGTGGCAAATCTGTATCTCACACCTCTTATATTTTAGATGTGATGTAATAACTGTTCCATTTATAACATCTGGCCTGCATTGAACTGCATGGTTACACTGCAAAAAAAATGCTTTTCTTTATTAGTATTTTTGTCTTGTTTCCAGTCTAAATATCTAAAAATCCAGATGCATTAGTTTTTTTTCTGAAAAAAATTTATAAAATATCTTATGTGCCAATGTGTTAAGAAAAAATAATCTTAATTCAATTTTCCAGATAATTCAGATAAGAGCAATTCAGAAAAAATGATCTGAAAGAGCAATTCAGATAATCTTTGCAGTGTAGAGAAAAGGTAAGACCACAACAAAGGGTTGTGGTTGTACTGCTGAAGAATAGTGTTAAAGATGTATTTTTACCAATGTTTCCTGAGTTCATCCACCTTAGGAAGCCCGAAGAAGGCGTTTAGATTCAAAGTGTGAAAAAAACAGCAATTCTTGGACATGATGTCGACAACACCCTACTAACGCAGCTCAACCAGGCCTCGCACCCTTTATATTGCGTATGCCTTGGACGGGATGTTTTATCGTGATCACAGTAGAACGTCAGGTAAAGTGTATTAATTGCTCTTTATTTAATTTTAAAAGTGAAAACTCCTGAACTGACAGCACACCTAAATCTACAAGTAGAGATGCACAAAATCAAAGAGATCACTTACTTTCTTGTTATGAATTCGTGCGAAAGGCAAGCTGGAGCAAACATGGCACTGCAGGGGAAAAGCAGATCATCAGAAACAGCGAAAAAGTGATAACTTTCATTGTGAAGACAGCATGAATGCTCATTCAGTGTCTGAAAGGCCGGTCATACTTACGGGACGTCCTTCAGAGTGTTCCTCAGCTCCGTCCCCAGATTCTGGATATAACGCCACTGGCCCTCTTGAACAGGCTGGCCCGTCAGATGAATGTTGTCCACCGTTAGCTGGGCTTCATCAAACAGCCACTGCACTATAAACACAGGGCCTGTAATAAAGAAAACCACACTGGGTTAAAAAAAGCAACCAAACTCAATGGTGTCAGTAAAGAACTAGTGGATGGTGCCTGTACTCACGTTTAATGGTAGGATAAACTTTATATCCAAAGAAGCAGTTCCATTCTTTTCCTTCATAAGCCTGTCGGCATCGCTCAGGTACAACACCACCCCAGTATCTGTCGACAAGTTCATGACATTATATTTACGAATATTTGGCGTGATGAACATTTTAACTCGAATGAACGGCTGTTAAATTGTCTGTTCACACAATACAAACATTTGCATGCAGTTGTATCCTGTGTTGTCTGATAAAAAGCTCAGCTGTCTGAATGCCTGCTTGAAAACACGTAAATACTATTTGACTTTCTTCGCCGTGAAAAGCGAGTGTCAGAAACTGAAAATTGTGCAGCAATGCCCTTGTGTACTGCTCTATTTCTACTTTTACCCATAAGCATTTTCATTAAGCCCAATGCCATTTTTTCCA
Organism: Rutilus rutilus; assembly: GCF_951802725.1. Taxonomy (NCBI): domain Eukaryota; kingdom Metazoa; phylum Chordata; class Actinopteri; order Cypriniformes; family Leuciscidae; genus Rutilus; species Rutilus rutilus. The sequence continues at coordinate 63,042,704 of NC_140209.1, forward strand.
CAATTTGTGGAAAGATTGAATTTTTGAATGTGATTAAATTGATTGTGAACAGGACTTTAGTTTGGTCACTTCTCACAAGAAGTTGCGATGGTATAACAATATTTTTTATTTCATTTCAGAGATTTAGCCACTTTTAGTGATACAATAGTGGTACAAAGAAATAAAATGTGCAAGATCTCTTTAAAAATCAAATGTAAATACAGCAAATTGTATTTCTGCAAGAACGATGTGACCCACCTCTCTGAAATTCTCAATGGACTTCATTTAGTCACTTGCAACAACCCATCCCAATTAAAATCAATGTACTCAGATAGCATAAACTCTACAATGCAACCGCTCTTAAGGTTAGCGGTTTGTTCAAATCCCTAAATCTTAAAAGGAACACGCCAACTTTTTGGGACTTTAGCTTATTCACCGTATCCCCCAGAGTTAGATAAGTCCATACATACCCTTTTCATCTCTGTGCGTGCCGTAACTCTGTCTGACGCACCCACCGCTAGCCTAGCTTAGCACAAAGACTGGAGGTAAATGGCTCCAGCTAGCATACTGCTCCCAATCAGTGACAAAATAACGCCAACATTTTCCTATTTACATGTTGTGATTTGTATAGTCACAGCGAATACAAATAACAAGGTCACCTAAGACACAGCCATCTTCTAACTGTATATATACTGGGAACTACATTCTCAGAAGGCGAAGCACTGCTACTTCTGCAGAGTGATTTACTCCAACTCTGAGCAAAATCTCTGCTCCTCACCACGGGGCTTCTCACCATATCCACCATATCTTTATGTACACAATAATAATATTTTACATTGTAGTCCTTTTATTTGTAATATTTGGCATGTTTGTGCACTGCTGTGCGTTTAATAAGCAGAGTGTACGTGCGTTGTGGACCGGCCTATAGGCTCATATCACTAACGCGCTCTTTAAATAACGCCATTGACTTTAGACCAGGTTTTTGTTGGCCAATCAATTTCAGTTGCCTCAAAAATAGCAACGCGCCAACAATGCGCCTGAACACACCTCGTTTTCAGACCAGGAAGTAAAAATGAAAACTGCGTCGGGCTGAAACTAGCAAAAAACACTCAAACTGCATTGCGCCGTGTGCCCCATGTCTTTTAACATTGGAGACGCTCTGAAAAGACAGTGGGATCTCATGCTTTCAAAGCTAACTTGCTATCGCTAGCGTCTCCGAAGTTGCCTACCCTACCTTTAATGACAAGCGTAATATTCTTACTTGATTCCTCTCTTGATGACCTCTGTGGGCGCACAGTTGATGGTGTCCACACAGTCAGTGCAGCGGTATTGTTTGTTGTCCAAGAACCAGCCAGAATCAGCCAGACCCCTGACCTGGATGTTTGTGTGACCCAACTCCTCCAGGAGCTCAGATACTGAGTCCACGTTCAGCAACACCCCAGTGCCGCCCGCGCTGTACACAAGACACACACACTTAGTCGACATCAGTCGCAGACATCGGAGTCAGAAACTATGGTCTGTTTTGTGGACTCACCTGCTTCCCGCTAACAGCAGTATCTTGGCATTGTCCAGACCCTTGGTGAGCAGGTCCTTCACCACTTCCTTTATGATCAGTGAACCCATGAACGCATAGTCATCTGTACACAATAAACAACCGATTAATGAACGGCCAGTGCTAACTGGCTCATAACAGCTATAAAAAAAGATCAGGTCTAGTTGTTAGATGGCCACTACAAGAAAACTATAGCATCCTACTGTACTGCTACAGTGATGGTATAAAGTGGTAATATATTGGCACTGTGATATGCAAACCAAAGGTTTTGGGTCATTAAGATGTACAAATTATGATTGTAAAGCGCTTTGGGTGTACAGTAGTACATATGAAAGCGCTATATAAGTGCCTCATTCAAGATATTAGCATTGAACTTTTATTCAGAATCAGCAAAGATGCATTAAACTGATCAAAAGTGACATTAAAGACATTTATAATGTTACAAATAGATTTCTATTTCACATACATGCTGTTCTTTTGAACTTTTCTATTCATCAAAGAATCTTGGTTCCCAGCGAAATATGAAGCTGTTTTCAACATTGATAATAATCAGAAATGTTTCTTCAAATGCATCATCATATTAGAGTGATTTCTGAAGGATCATGTGACACTGAAGACTGGAGTAATGATTCAGCTTTGATCACAGGAATACATTACATTTTAACATATATTCACATAGAATATTATCATAATTTAAAACATCTCTTTTCTATTTCTATTTCTCCAAACTTTTGAACGGTAGTGTATCCATAAGTCTGGGCCCACTAGTGAAAATCTTATATTTGGCATTCCTATTATATTTAGTACATAATTTTACACTATAATTCTCTTGCACTCTTTTTTCCAGGTTAAAGTCAAATAATCTTTTCAATGTGGTTTCACTGGCATTTGCACCATTCTATAAAACATAGTACACAATATATAATCTTTTATATATATTTTGAATCTTACTTTGATCAGTTTTTGGTGTGGCTCCACTCCATACATCACTCGAGCAATATGGGATGAACCTGAAAAGTCATAAACACAAAGACTTCAGGTCCAAATTTGTGCCAGCGTAACCGTCATGAAAACCACCCGTTTCATCTCAAGCAAAGAAAAAGAGTATCATTTACACAAGTATTTACAGAGAGATACTCACACCATGTTGGCATTCCACCAGTGTGGGTTTTCCTCTGGAAGTGAAGACAGTATTCCTGTGCCTGAAGTTAAAACAAAGATATATAGAACTATGAGATAATGCAAAATGACAGAAATGAGAATGATCTTTCTATAACTGTTTTGAAATCCACTTTATGTGTGTTTATCGTGCCAAAAATTTGGCCTGAGTCCCAACAAAGTCCATTTAAGGAAAGTCATTTCACTCGGCGGCCATCTTTGAAACACCTCAGCTATTTCAGTCATGCGAGTACACCTCCTAATATCTATTTGAATGGGGAAACATCACATTTTCCAAAGCTCTTACGATTTAATTCCATATTGAAATCGACAATGAAATCCATTTCAACAAATATCTCATCAAGTTTGTCTTTAAACGCTCAAATCATGCAAATCAAAGGCAGCTGCAGTGATGCAATGATGTTACCAACTGGTGATTGGCTCTTATTTAGTAGGCGGGGCTTATTCCACCATATTGCGCATTGCAACGTCTTTCTGTACAGCTAAAGTCTTTTGTTGTGAATACCGATACCATAAGCAATGAAACCACTGTTGACAGACTGTTGGCATTTCTAACCTGTCTTGGTTTGTGGCCATTTGGATGAGCTCATGAGCCTCCTCATGGTCTCGTATCTGCTGTCACAGTTCTCTTTGTTGAAGCAGTACCAGCCTCCTGCACAGAGACGCATGTCACACACGTTCAGCATCACATGTACACACAACGGTCGGTGAAGAAATTCTTCTGATGACTGAAAGCATCACACTTACCCTCCAGAAATATTAACCACCTTCTGCTTCCTTTGGACTCCTTCAGGTAGTACCTACAGCAAAGCAGACAACCATTAAACCTTTACGTATGTGCAAAGCACTGCCATCAGTTCTTACATACATCAATTCAGTTTAAATAGGTCTGAAGTGAACAGTTTCTCAAGATATAAGCAGTTATTGTCAGCATTATATCAACAAAATATGAGTCTAATCCTAAAAAACAGACAATGAATGGATATAAAGCAGAATGAAAGTCTCACAAAGTGTGATTAATTGAATGTGCACGTACTTGAATTGTAGTGTACTTCAGGTCTTAAAAAAAAAAAAAAAAAAAAAAATTATATATATATATATATATTTTTTTTTTTTTTTTTTTTTTTTTTTATCCATTTGCAGATATAATTTTAATGCAACAATGAAGTGTACTTAAAGGGACAGTTCACCCAAAAATGTAAATTCTGTCATAATTTACTCTCCCTCAATTTGTTCCAAACCTGTATGAGTTTCTTTATTCTGTTGAACATAAAAGAAGATATTTTGAATAATATGTAACCAAACACTTGGTCAATGGCTACTGTCAACTGTCTGGTTACCAACATTCTTCAAAATATCTTCTTTTGTGTTCAACAGAATAAAGAAACTCATACAGGTTTGGAACAATTTGAGGGAGAGTAAATTATGACAGAATTTACATTTTTGGGTGAACTGTCCCTTTAAATAAACTACACTTTTTTTTAACACAACTGAAGTACATTTTTAAAAAGCAAACCATGTAATGGCAAATTACAAATTTGACCTTAAAGTACATTTTGATACATTATGTTTTAATACTCCTTTGTCGTGTTTTAAAGAAGTAGCCTACACTTAATTTGATGTGTTGACTAACATACTTAAGCATGTGCAAAGTACTTGATTTTAATTTAAACTGTAGTGTGTTATTGGACATTACATTTAAAGTTAAAATATTTCATTTATACTAAATTACAACTTCATTCCAAATGTGTATTACAAATATATGTAAACATGACACACAGTTTCAATAGAAATGACATTAAAGTATGTTTTAGTGCACCATAAATGCTGGACAGTACATTCAACAGTACAGTTAAACCATATTTCAACAGAATTATGAAATTACACATAAAGATGTGCTTAAGTGGGTCAAACAAAATGTAAAAAGTCAATTTAAAACTATAATAAAACTACACTGCAATAAATATGCAATTAAGTGTCTGAAACCATAGCATTTAGTTCGCACTTAAAATATTGTTTTTTAAACTATATTATTTCAATAATAAGTAACTTCTTTTTCCACACCGGATGATGGACTGAGAGGTTTTCGTGGCTATCCGTCTCCACAAGAGGGCGTTCAGATATTGCATAAACTCAAACTTCAGTCTCTCGTTGCTTGTGTGAGAAAAGTTACAGTTGTGGCTCCGCTTGTTGCTCTGAGGGGCATCAGTCTGCCATAATTAAAGACAGCTTTAATTTGCATCCAATTTATGCCACTGGTGACCACATTTCTGGCATATGGTGTACATTTCTCACTATTACCCACCTCACCACTACTTACACGCTAAAAATTTATGTTTCACTGCATTACAGCTTATAAAGCTAAGGCTGCAAGCGCTCATAAACTTAACGCATTCAGTAAAGGTTTTTATGAATGCTGGAAAATCAGGATAAGCCTGATCCTAAAGGCTTTTCTGCAGTATCTAGGAGTGATTTTGAGTTTCACAGAACCTCTCAAGCATAGTGATTATACGATTCCTAACTGGGAACATTAGGATTTTGCAAGAAAACGGATGAGCAGTTTGCCAATATATCCAGCTATTCTGATCTTACGCAGAGATTCTTTGCATGTACCATAAATATTGTCAATTACAAATGAAGGCAAATATGAAAATCCATTTCTCTGTTAACTCCAAAACACTGTGATGTGCATAAACGTGATATGCATGAAATATGCTTAAACTGCTTCATATAAAGAGTTTTTGAATGTAACAATCATTATAGCAGCAGATCTGCATGAATATAAGGCATATCTAAGTTTTATATAAAGGAGTTTGTTCACTGTATAGCAAGAGTCAAAAAGTTTTCTTCACAAGATGTGCAGGATAAATAAACAGGTTTACAAGATTTATCCTATTGATTATGTATAGATATCACTGTTGTTATTATAGATTATTCAGCACTGTCAACATCAGCCTACACATGATATTGTCATGGAAAGAGTACTTACACGCAAGCTGGACAACACGCAATTTTTTTTTTACTTCTGAACATCTGTCCCCACTTTTACTTTTTACAAGAGTCTAGATTTTTAACTTCAGTGCTTAAGATTTACATTTACGACAGCAGAGGCTCAGGTATGTCATGTCATGATGTGTCTGGTGCCTAATCAATTATTCACATGGTAAATTATGCACATGGCACCGTAAAAAAAAATATGATCAATAAGTTATGACAAATATTTTTTTACATGGCTTTAACTCATCAAAATAAGTTAAGCAATTTTCATCTTTTTTTATAAGGTTTACAAGATTCAATTCACTCATTCTTAAGTCAGTTTAATGTAATTTAAGTTGATATGACTTAAACATCCAAGTTGATTGCATTAATTATAAATTATTATTGCCTTAATTTAAGTACACAGTCATTTTGTAGTGTCTAAACCCAAGTAATATACATATATATCCTAGTAATTGGGCATTTTAGCCAATTAGCTTGTGTTGTTTGACCTCAGTGTCTTGAATTGAGTTTATACTAGAGCGGGGTCAACGACAAAACACTCTCGGGTTCAACACTTGGGTGTTGAGGGGGAGGAATGTGAATTGGTCATTGAAAAACCAACAATGATCGGCAATTACTCAGGGGACGACATGCGATGACATGGTGCTTTTGGGCTTGTTCTGATGTTTGCAGAGACAGATTTTTCTCTGATTGTAACAACAGTAAAATAGATATACATTCTGAATGATCAGCAGTGGCAGGTGCACATGAATCATCTCACAAGCAGATATTAGACACACTTGACCTATGGATCACATTAGAGTGTGCTGTACTGTACTGTACTCAAGCCCCGCCCACCTGTCACTGTATTACTGTTTATTAGGTGATTCTCTCGCTATAGTCTTTCTCAGCCTCATCCTGACATGCTCAGCTTGCTCTGACAACACCTTACATTTGTATTATTGGATTAGTATTAGTATTTTTGCTTTAAAACCTGATTTTACCAAACATGACAGTGTCAGGTCACTGCCTTTCATATGTGTCAAAACCTATTAGGAGATGCTTAGACTGTACTGGAGAACACACTCATCGCAGTTCATTTATATCTTAATTCGTTCATTTTATTTGATGCCATAAACCATTGTAATGCATAAAAGTCAAAGCTTTTTCTTAAGCGCTTGAACTAAAAATCAGGAAGCAATGACAGAAATTACTGTAACAAGGAGGGAAAAAAGGTTCCAGCGATGCCATGATTTTTGGTTCCCCAAATATATATATATTTTTCATAAAAAAGTGTGAAGAACATTTTAATAATCTAAAGAACCTTTTGTTCAATGGAAAGGTTCCATGGATGTTAAAGGTTCTTCCTGGAACCATATAAGCCAATAAAGAACATTTACAGTTATGTTAACAAACATTAATGTTCATTTTTGAATTCAGTTGTAAAATCTACAGTAGATCAAAAAAGTTAATCAAAGTTGTCCCAAGACAAGAACGGGCATTGTTCAAAATTCATGTATAACTTTGATGAAAGGTTTTGATCCACTTCAAATGTTGACTACTGTCCAATGGTAACCATAATACGCTTATAGTTTAAAATACCATTGTCACTATAAGTAGACTCATAATAATATGCCTCTTCTGACGATGAAAGGAACTTATAGTGTATAAGTTCAGACAGCGATGGCTCAGTCAGTTTTACTGTAAACTCGCAACAATAACGCTCGAGATTATATGGTGCGAGTCGGCGCGCGCCTAGATGATGCCGCACGCGCCTGTGATGCCCAAATACTGTCCAATATAAGCATCCCACTGTCTTGTAACCTAACGATTGTTATTGTAACCGGCGTGTTTTCTTACCCTGCTGGGGTCCCGTCGTTACAGGTGACTGATGTATTCTCCAGGAAATGTAACTTCATGTCGTAGTCGAGCTTCTGCGCCGAGCACGGGTACAGAGACTGCGCGAGGTTCTTCACCTGAGTCATGAAGTTGTCCATGTTTTCTTCCACGGCTGTGAAATCCAGTGAGAAGCTCTCGGTGGTTTCGGCGCGGTCGCGGGACTGTGCGGAGGGGAGCACGCGTCGTGGCTGCGGGTTTCGACCTCCGCGGAACCTCCGCGCGTCGAGCGCGCCGCACTGGATCAATCCCAGCATCACAGCCCATTGAACGACGCTCATCACCCGCACGCTCCTCTGCGACGCCTTGCACTTCATCACGCGCTCCTCCAAATCCTGAGGTGCTGCAGAAAATCTGCACGAGCAGTTACACCAACAATAATAATAATAAAAAATACTAATAATCTAAAGCGCAGTTACACAAAGCCCAAAAAAAAGTGTGGAACAGGTGAGCTTTCTCAGTGCAAAACGTGGAGGTCCTTTAAAACTTTTCTTCTTTTTCTTTTAAATACTTAATACACTGCTTCCTCCACTGACATGAAACTCCTCTGACTGTTGCGCGCTCTTCTGTTCAATACCTGTGTGTTTAACCCGCTCTGGGTTTTAACCCTGCTCTCTTTCCCGTGAACCAATCGCTGTGGAGGGGCGTGATCCAGTCGCACTCATTTCTGTCCTTTTCATTTATTGGAAAAAAAAAAAAAAAATTTGCTCATAGTTTGGTTCTTTTGATCTGCGATATTTTTCTTGATGTGGTCGTTTTTTATTGGCATTGAAATGCCGTTTTCTTAATCCACGCGAGTTTATAGAGTGAGAATAAGACTTTTCTGACACTTGGCTCTTGTGGATTGGAAACAATTCTATATAAATATAGTAAATATATAACAAATAGCGTGAGAATTTACTAGCAGCGGTGGCTACTTTATTATTGGTGTATAGTTTTGTTAGCCTATAATTTATATTTTACAATGTATTATTTGGTGACTAAATGTAGCTTTAAATACAACATATAAACTAAATATATGCAGTTTAAAAATGCTGGGTTGTTTCAACCCATGTTTGGGTCAAATTTAGAAAAATCGAACTGTTGGTTTAAATTTTTTTTTTTTAAATAGAATTTTAAACCCAAAGGTTGGTTTTGTCCATGTTTGACCCAAAAAATAAACAGTATGATCAAATCCAACCATTGGTTTAAATGTTTTAGTTACATTTTTAAACCAATGGTTGGCTTTGTCCATATTTGACCCCAAAAAAATAAACAAAATGATCAAATCCAACCGTTGGTTTAAATGTTTTAGTTAAAATTTTGTCCACATTTGACCCAAAAAAAAAAAAAACTAAATGAGCAAATCCAACCATTGGTTTAAATGTTTTAGTTTAATTTTTAAACCAATGGTTAGCTTTGTCCATATTTTACCCAAAAAAATAAACAAAATGATCAAATCCAACCGTTGGTTTAAATGTTTTAGTTAAAATTTTGTCCACATTTGACCCAAAAAAATAACTAAATGAGCAAATCCAACCATTGTTTTAAATGTTTTAGTTTAATTATTAAACCAATGGTTAGCTTTGTCCATATTTGACGCAAAAAAATAAACAAAATGAGAAAATCCAACCATTGGTTTAAATGGTTTAGTTAAATTTGTAAACCCAAAGGTTGGTTTTCTCGATAGCATATTTGACCAAGACATGGGTTGAAACACAGCTTCTTTTTTCTTTCTTTTTTTGTTGTCTATTACAGGTCCAGCAGTCTTGCAGACTTTTTTACTTTCAAAATGGGAACAAAAACTTGTCTACGTTGTGCGGGTATTTTTGTCAGTGTACTTTAAGAGATTCCGCGCCTTTTTTATCAACTGGAGTCTGTTGACGAGGGCCTCTGAAGATCAAAGGAGTCAGTCATCACTCCTCCACCCTCATGAAGACCCTTCAGACTTTCCCTCGGCTGTATATTTGGAGTCGGAAGGGAAACCCGCACCGAACGCCTCTTTTTTGTGGGCAAATTACATTTTAACATTATTTTATACTGGTGTCAGTCAAAAAAATAACAAACTTACACTTTTCGTTACCACAGCTTTATCCATCCATCTATCTTTGCTTATTTTACCTCGAGATTATTTTCTCTCTCCCTTTACGATGTCTTCATTAAGTGTTTCACACATCGCGTTAATGTAATGGGGTTCGCTGGATTCCTGCTTCGGCCATTGAGCACGCGGTGGGATAAAAGGGTGTCAAGTGGCTGGTGTTAACGCGACACTTAACTTTACACAAGCCTGTTGTTTCAGACCAGTGCTTTCACTTTTATGCATGCAGTAACGGGGGAACTCGCCCATTGGCGTCGATTCATTCCGTCACTTACTGCCAGTCTTCTTTTGTTCAGATGCTAAACACTTGAAGAATAGTCCAGTCTCCCTCCATTCAAACGTAAACCATTAAACACTCAAGCCCGAAGGTAGGTCCGTCTAACGATGGCTCCACAAAAAAAATCTTATTACAGTTGATTATAAAGTGTTTGACCATGTGATTGTCAAATGTTATTAGATCTGGTTGTCTACACCTGTGGTTAGGAGGACACCTGTGGGAACTTGAGGAATGACTTCATACAGCCACTAGTACTGCCACACCAATTAAGTGTCTCAGGTGCTCTTCGATCACTTTTGATCGAACATTTTTACTTTTTTCTTTTTCTTTTTTCCTTTTCCATTGGAATGGTTAGGAAACTTGGTAAAGGTTTTGGCTCTTGCTAAGTGAGAGAGAGAAAAAAAATCATGGACATGACTCGAAGATTTTGAACACAACTTGAGAAACGTTTTTGAACATATATATTTCATAAAAAAAAAAAATCACAATTCTGTAACTTTTTTTTTAAGTTTAACTTTTTTTCACTTCAGCAATAATCTGCCAAGTGTGGTCTTTGAAAAGAGATCAAACTTCAGTCTGTGCTTCAAAACATTCAAGATTTATGACAGTTTAAGTTGGAAATTTTTTTCAGGTCTATGCTCAAAAAGTGAATAAATGGATCATAAATACAGCGTAAATATAATTTAGTACCATAAAATCGCCTAAAAATACAAAATGTTAAATAAAAAACATTATCAAACTAAAATATAGAACATTCGTTTAAATAAAAAATTACCAGCACCAGAGGGTTAAAAAAAAATTAAAACTTGCTTTCAGATGCCACAATAATACATTTTTACAATACATTTTCATGTGTATTTTTAACTGTCCACTTTTTATAACAGAAAATACTGTCACTTTAATAATAGTAAACCAATAGTAGTAAAATATTGCCCATTAAGCAGTGCATATTAAATCATGCTGTGATCGTCACGTTTTGCTGGCGTGTGTCGTAAATCCACAAAGAGAAAGAGTCATGTAGGGAAATTTATTTATTTTAGTCAACATGGAGATAAACACAGAACAACGGCTCATTATTGGCTAGTTTCTGCGTCAGCATCACGCTCACATGACCAGCGTCGGCCAATAGCGAGGCAGCGTTCTGACTTAGAACCAGGAAGCGCTGCACTGTTTACACTACTGCCTTGTCCAAATACCCACTTGACCACTTGTCACTTGCATGACGTATGTCCTCTATTTGGCCCACGTGTTCAAGTAGGCGTAAAGACTGCAAGTGTGTGTAGAACTTTTGATTACTCGATGGGACACACTCATAGTCTTCCAAAAAAAATGCAAGTGTTTACAGAGCTTTTATTTATTATATTTTCAAAACTTTGCATTTTAACATAAACTTCTACATGCCTGTTCAGTAGTTGCTATGTAACTAACAGAAGACACACATTTAAAACTGCGGTGCTTCTAATTAAGTGATAAAAACAGTTGCAAATGTTGTACAAAATAGGTCTACACATACCATATTCATCTTTGCACCAATAAAATGTGCAAAACTTTTATGTTTTTACTACCAAAGTATATGTATCTAATTAATTTAAATTACAGTGGAATGTTTTCCTCGACATCTCACGATTTCGGGGCACATGAGTTCCTGAACATAATGCATTATGGCAGGGATAGGCAACTCCGGTCCTGGAGGGCCACTGTCCTGCAGAGTTAAGCTCCAACCCTAATTAAACACACCTGAACAAGGCAATCAGTGTTTTCAGGATTACTAGATAGATACAGGCAGGTGAGTTTTTATCAGGGCTGAAGCTAAACTCTGCAGGACAGTGGCCCTCCAGGACCGGAGTTGCCTATCCCTACATTATGGGATACGCTTAGCCCTCGAATACTGCTCCGATGCGGTATTGGAGATAGTGTGGGTTTAGTGTGCATTAAGGGCACTGCACTTTGGCATTTTTAAGACATGGGACAGTCTCGCACACTTACTTCCTGTTGCGTGCACTCGCTCTCAAGTGGCCAAGACCACAAGTGTGGGTATTTGGACAAGGCAAACGTGGGTATTTGGACAGGGGTGCCCAATCCTGCTCCTGCCGATCGACTGTCCTGCACAGTTCATCTCCACCCCTAATCAAACACACCTGACTTTAATTTTCAAGTGATCCTGAAGACGTTAATTGGTTGCTTCAGTTGTGTTTGATTAGGGTTGGAGATGAACTGCGCAGGACAGTCGATCGGCAGGAGCAGGATTGGGCACCCCTGGCGTAGGAGAAGGACGTGGAAGAAACTGTTGAAATAAAGTCGTTATTTGGGGGGTTTTGCTCACAAAAAGTGTTCTTGTCGCTTAAAGGTTGAACCGTCAAATGAACTATTTTAATAATGTCTTTACTACCTTTCTTGGCCTTGAAGGTTGCAATGATGTTACAGTCTACGGAGGGTCAGAAACCTCTCGGATTTCATCAAAAATATCTTTGTTTGTGTTAAGAAGATAAACGAAGGTCTTACGGGTTTGGAACAACATGAGGGTGAGTAATTAATGACAGAAATTTCATTTTTTGGGTGAACTAACCCTTTAAAGAGGGTGTGAAATTATTTAAAAAAAATGATGATTATTATTATTTTTTTTTCATGGAAGAACCAGGGTTCCCACAGTCTTGGAAAACCTGGATATAGTATATAAGGCAGCCTAATGCCGGGTTCAGACTACACTATTCTTTTATATGTTACAATAATAACTGTGTCAGATTTTGACTCCTAAATTCTTGTTATGTCGTGGGCAAGAAACATGTCAGACTTCACGCTTCTTGACTAATCATCGTTTGCCGTGTTTAACGACGTGCGTGGTGTCATCGAGAAGGCGAATCTTTACACAAGTACAGAGTGTAAGTCTATCACTCATAGCCCTGTTTTTATCTGTGTAAATTCAATATGCCGTCTAAACTGACTGAGGTCTAATGCATGAAAAGCGAGAGAAGCACAGGCTTTCCACAGAAGAAGTTCAGGTGGGTTTGGAAAGACAAGAGGGTGAGTAAATCATGACACAATTTCCATTTTTGGGTGAACTATCCTCTTAAAAAATTCAGTTGTGGGGAAAGTATGGACAAATGCAGCGGATGTACAGCACACGTCACACGGTTCTTCATGAGCAACAGAAGGAGGTGGTCGTCCTACATGAGGTCACACCAGCAGGACTGATGGTTTTCATTGAGGAACTTCAAACAGATGTTAGTCGAGATTAGAGCATGTGGTGGACTCAGAAGGGTCTGTCCCTGATTGAGTCGAGTCACTTTGACCCATACCTCCCATTTTATTACACATCATCTCTGGAACTGTAGTCATTAAATCACTCACAGATGGATCTTCACTTCTGCTACACCTTCTCCGGGGGCCCCGTCACACATGGTGACACGACATCAGGGAGAACGTTACTGTTGTGGGAGTTACTCATCACAGGAATGAGCAGATCTTTGCAGTAACTCATTGCTGTAAGATGTCTCTCGTGCTGGTCCAAGTGAGTCAATCTAAGATTAATTGGAAAGTTAACCAGGAGCTGCGACGCTTCATGTTCCTCTCTAACCCCCTTTCTCTGACCCTGTCAAAGTCAAAGGCTGTCTGTTATCTCCTATCAGTTGCACGTGCCATCCACAGGTTTCACTAAACTCTTGCTTGGTAGGACCATCATGCTTAGCATAAAAAGACCCTGTTTATGTTATGTGTGTTCCTGGTCTTATGCACCATTCATTGATGCACATCATTTCAAATTATAATTTCAAATTAGCTTTTCCAATAAAATGGGATCATAAGATCATTTACCTTAATTAGTGACTGTTCTGAGCTGTGACATGAATGGCAACATAGGGGGAAATATGCACATGTCTTACAACAATCAGTCAGTGGTAAAACATATTAACATTAAATATCTGAGATTTAATGTTGCTTGTGAAAAAAAAAAAATCTGAATACATTCCTACACATATTCCTAAATATATTTTCTGCCCCTATATTGGTGCACTGTGAGGACTAAAACGTGTGCAAAGATTATACCAGGTCCGACTGCTTGTCACTGGGGGAGTGCTCTTAAAGGCACAACAAACCTTACCTACCCCTTAAAATATTGAAAATTTGTATTATTGCCTTAGAGTAATAATATGTACCCTTAAGGAACTACAAAGAAGGGTTCTTATGGTACAAAGATGTCCTTTTGAGGGTACAGCCCAAGTGATAAGATGATGTAATGTCTTGTGAACTCAGGCTCTGTTTAAATGACATTATTGTAATGACTTTCAGAACGATTTTATCCAGCTGATGAGCGATAAAAACACTGACAGCCAATCAGAATCCACCCTGCTTGAGCATTTAAAGCAACAGACAAACATGCGCTAAGAATAAACAGAACGATATCGTCCGCTGGTGTGGACGTTAACATAGTTATCGTTCCTGGTATGAACGAGCCTTCAGGACTTCAGCAGACAAAATGTAAATCCCGTCTGGCTAGCGCATTTCCCATGATGTTTACTCATTAGGTCAGCAGGCGGCCTTTTGTGGCCATTCAAACGCATGATGTGTTTTCGTCTACCTCTGGAAGAGGACAAGCTCAAAACTACTAGACCCCGTTTACACCAGTATTTAGCGTCGTCCACTTGTGAGCCGATCGACCAATACGCCTCTTAATGCCAGATGTAAACAGGGCCTCAGACACGAGCGAGAGCAGGATCCAACTGAAGACAAACATTTATTTAATAACAATAACAAAATAAACACAAGAACCAGGAAACAGAGGAACACAGGCAACGAAACTGAGCACATGACGGCACATCCAGGACAAGACCTGACTCTGAACACTGGAAACACAATGGCTGCGTCCGAAATCGCATACTCTCTTGAATAGGTACTTCATGGCCGCTAGGTGTGTATAAAGTAATCCAGACATATTACAGTGCATCCACCTTGTTTGTTATTGTCACGTGACCTACTAGGGTCATTCACAAACCCTCTCCCATGGCCTCATGGGATATTAAAGTGTCCATCATATACACGCATCAGAGTCTCTCCGTAAGCAGGTTATCCAGGTGTCTACTCTTTTATGAGTACTGTGAATTAGGACATGCTTCTTTTCGCCTACTATATAGTAGGGAAGAATGTAATTTCAGATGCAGCCAATGGCTTAAATGCATAAGGACTAATCAGGGTAACAAGACACAGATGAGAACAATCAGCAAATCACGAAGTTGAACAGGAAACAGGAAGATAACACTACAAACTAAAAGTCCATATATAAAACCACCTGGCATCATTCTGGTATGTAATGCCCACTTTTCACAAACTAATCCATCTCCAATGAAAAAAGAAAAAAAATCCTTCTTCTGCATTTTTTTCTTCCCAATTGAATATCTTGTTTCATGTGGAAACGTGTCAGATTACAGAAGTAACATGAGCTGCAACTGGTGTTTCATGTTAACTTCATTGACAGTTTTTCTAACCTAGTTTTATCCATCCTTACTTTGGCTCTACTCATTTTGCTTAATTCTCATATCTCCTACGCAGCTAGTTAAAAGAGCCCATCCAAAATCATCAAATTCTTCTCGCTGGAACTGTTAGGTCAAGTTACATCAAAGAGATCAAGAAGGATCAAGCTCTTAAAAGGGACAGGCTCCAGCTCCCATCATCAGAAACAGGTGGAAGTCCTCATTCCTAGAACAAAGCAGAGATCACCATCTATAAAACCTTTGTAATTCACTAAGAAGTTTCTTTAACAGATTTCTTTAAAGTGACACCAAATTTGGGGGGGGGGGGCGGGTTGAGCTCCAGTATAACGTCTCGGTATGGTTTCAGGGTTAAGCGTGCATGATTGCATCTTAGGGCGTTGTTGGAGTTAGAGTCACACTTGAATTTGACTCTGCATTTGATGGTGTTAATCTACAAAGAGCTTGAGTATGATAATCCATTAAAGCCTGAAGAGTCTGAATCAGTAATGTGGTGTAAGTCTCTAGTGAAAAGTATTTTAGAGCATCAGATGTTGTAATATAAGTATGACACAAAAGCAAACAAACATTATTCAGGTCTTTTTTTGGCATGTTCTACGCTCCATTAATGTGTTCTGTGTGCTCTCCATTGAATCAGTAAACAAACTTGACCATAAACATAAGTCATGAGGTGCCATCTAGGAAGTGGGCTTCAGTAGAGCAGGAGACATCTGTCAAACAGGCTCTCCTTTCGTAACCAGAGTGTCTCTATTGGTTGCAGATGATGCCTCATTTCATGAAGGAAGACTAACTACTTCAAGACTGCGCGGCTTTCCATTTGCGTACCCTGGCATGGAGAGATTATGAGAGTAAAGTTGACAGCTTGTATACTAGTTCAAATGGGAGATGACTAATTTGTATGTATGGATAATATTGGGTAATTTGTTTGTGTGGATGTGGGTATTTTAGAAATGGAATCGCACTCGGTTGATCTGTGGATAAACAGGCAGAGGAATCTTTAAAGCAGCAGATCAAATCCTGTTTTTATTTAACCATTTGTCTGTTAGTATTAGTAATGTTTTGCAGAAGTCCCTTATTTTCTGAGATATCCAAGTAAAACCACATCAAATGTGCTCCTGTGATGCTAGCGAAACTTTATTTTTGCACTGTATTTTCCAGCCAAAAGTGTTTTGGTTGGCCTGCATGTGCGTGCGTGTGTGTGTGTGTGTGTATGTCTACGAAATGCTGTGGGCCCCTTCAAAATGACACAGCTGAGCCCCAAAGCGCCACTCTCTACCAGCTTGTATAGGTGGAAATAAGAAGAGGGTGGAAAGCAAATATTAGCTTTATATTATTTGATTGGCATTGTCCTAATCTGACACTGACCAGTGTCAAGAAAGTCTTTGGTCATGAATCTTCGGTTTCTAAATCTGAATTGTAAAAGTCTAAAGAAAACGTGTTTATCAACTGAAATCGTCTACTGATCTATGGCTTGCATACACACTAAAAAACACTGAGCTGAGTTAATTGTACCCAGCAAATTGGGTTGTTTATTTAACCCAGCATAGTTGATTCATTTTTCTTTTTTACATACATGAATTAATGTCTATGGATTAACTTAAATCCTCTAAACTTGTTTTAAATACTTGATACAACCACTGGCTTGCATGATAATTCCTTTATTTTCAATCATATTTTTACAGTATTGTTTATTTTATATAATTTTTCATACATAATTCATATTAGAAGTACAAATTAAACAATTGTACGTAATTCAATTGTAATCGACCAGTCTCTGTTGTGCCGTTTCTACCGTACCAGCACTGGATCTCGTGCTGGAGCTTGTGTCGTGTTCAGCGGGGGAACTTCTAACTTCAGGCGGCTGACTCCATAACCTGTCCATAAACAATCAGTGTAAGGTTCTGAGAACATATTTTAACATTATCCTTATTTATATTCTGTATCTTTTCGAATAAAATCATAAAAGTTTATGTACGGCATCAGGCTTTCCATCACGCGAAAAGACCAACGCGACACTCGTTTAGGTGACTCACATCGCGCCCCTGTATGTTGCTTTGCATAAAATTAAAAAATATACAGTACAATAATGAACTTATGGAACAAATAAAATGTACACAAACCTGTATTTTACCGAAGACATGCACCATTTTGACGGAACTGCACCGCTCTCTCCTGAAGAGGTCGCAAAAAGCCTGCAATAAATAACTCAATCCCTGGGTTGTTATGTCTGACCCAAGATCTGGGTAACACAAGAAAACTACCCAAACACTGGGTTGTTACGTCTGACCCAGAAACTGGGTAACACAAAAACTACCCAAATACTGAAAAAATTGCCCAGAAGGCTCAACCCAGGATTTGGGTAAAAAAAAACAAAAAAAAACACAAGATTTTTTCGAGTGTATAATGTATTTTATTTCACCTAAGAAAATATCTAATTCGAGTTGTCTAAGTAAAGCATCACATGAATATTGTTCAATAAGCTAAGCAAAACCTGTTTTGACCCTGTAAGCAGCCACCTAGCAACCTCCCAGAACACCCTAGCAACCACAAACATGAAGAGCACCTAGCAAGCACATTTCAATACCATTTACCTTTACTTTTGAAAATGTTATATAAATATACATATGGGAGAGGTCATTCCTACTAAGTGCAAATAGTATTTGATGCTATTTACACTAAGTGATAGCAAAAAAAAAAGAGAGTAAACAGTGTTACTTGAATGATATTTATACTTTGTGTGAATGGTGGCTGATACTATATAAAATGAGTATCATGTGTCACGGCTGACATGCCAGCCTGATCAACGTAATTTCAATTTTAGGGCTATTAAATAATGTTTAGGCTGTTTATTTCCACTTTTTGAATATTGTCTTCATTTTTATTGACAAGAAACACCTCTCCGAGCTCATACGTATATGTGATGGGATAATAGGGAGAAGAATAGGATCGGGAAAAGGCTGATATCTATGGTTGGTTGTGTCGAAAGCGAAATTGAGTGTACTTACTTGAGGCAATATTCTGTCGCTTGATTTGGTAGACGGAATCACAGTAAATAGACTTTGCCAACAAAACCATCTATTTGCTCAGTGTAAATAGACACTACCTCAGGTGAAAAGGAAATATATATAAATTGTGCTTTTTTGGACATAGGCCTATACTTAATATATTTAAATTATACTATACTGTATTAAATATATTATTTTAAAAAGAAACTTCAATTATATGAAGTGTATTTCAAGATATGCTTAAGATAAATTTTTAAGCTATTTGCAATATATTTTAATATATTAATTTGTGCTAAAATGGAACCACTTCAAGTACATTTAGTGCAATTTAAGTGTATTTCTACACAGTTTATTTTCATATTTCTTAAACTACAGTTAGAATATATATAGAAGCTTAATTTTAATGTGCTTCAATAGCATTTCAGCTGATTAGAAATATAATAGCTTTACACTACACGTTTATTATAAAGCTGTTTTTTTTTCGTATTCAAAATGGTATATTAAAAGTGCAAAACTAATGAAATATAAATGTTAAGACATACACACACTTTGAAAGCAAGAAAACTTTAACATACTATCTTGTGTACACTGCAAAATAAATACCTAGAGTACATTATAAAAGTACAGTAGCATATATAATCTCTTGAACACAATACATCATAATAAATGAAAGATCAGTGAAATGCTATGGCAGAGCTCTTTCTACAAATTTTGTATAGAAAATTTCAGTTATACCTGTATTACTGAAAAGTACACTATAATATTACATTACTAAATGCTTCTTTTTTTTTTTTTGTAATTTAAAAACAATGTGCAGAAGAGAATAATGCATTATTTACAAACGTAGGCCTACAAATGGCTGAACCAAAGAAACAGAAGAGTTTGAATGTCACATCTTCATCTTCAAGTGGACGATCGCTTCTCTGAGTTCGACTCATTTTCTGCAACTGAGGACTTGTGGTTCAGACACTGTAGTGTTTGAAGACTGCATTATCACAGGATCTGTGAAAGGGAAGAAGAATTTATATACAATTAACCAATGATTAACTAACATTTTTGCACCCA
Organism: Rutilus rutilus; assembly: GCF_951802725.1. Taxonomy (NCBI): domain Eukaryota; kingdom Metazoa; phylum Chordata; class Actinopteri; order Cypriniformes; family Leuciscidae; genus Rutilus; species Rutilus rutilus. The sequence goes on from NC_140209.1 coordinate 63,062,193, forward strand.
TGTTTGAATATGTGTATTATAATTTGCATAAATATGCATTCGAATTTCGTTGGCTTCTCAGTTTACCTTTAAAAGCTTTGACTACATCCTCATCACGCTGGACATGAGTGTCCATTTTCATCCTCTTGTCTGTCGTCACTATATGAGTAACTCTATGAGTTACACTGAACATGAGATTAGAAGAAACCCAACACTACAGTGAGCAAAGTTCAATCAAAAAGTCACTGATATGGTTATTTACAGCAATAATGCAACCTGTGAGTATTAGAGGGTGTGTTGTATATGTTGGATGTTGATAATTGTGGTTTATTTTAGCCTATTTCATGCTAACATGCACTCATTTCATCTCTGTAGCAAATATTTAAGGAAATTAGAAGTTGTGCAGAATATTGTATGTCAGGACAACTAGGACAAATGACTTGCAGCTTTACCAAAAAACTATTAAATAAACAGATTTGTACATGAATGACTCAAAGGAAGCACAATTAGACACCTGAAATGGATCAATGCTAACATTTTCCTACCAAGACTGACCGAATCACCTTCCATTAGGCCTGATTCAAAAATCTCTATCAGAGGTGATATGAGATTAAACCACTTACTACTCTCTTCTTCTTTTTCTTAAACCATTAAGACTTTCGTTCATCTTCAAAAAGAAAAACTGAGATATTTGAACGAAACCTGAGAGATATATATCCCTCCGATGAACGATTCACCAAAACCGTTCACGTTTCAAAAAGTTAATCCATATGAATCGTGTGGTTTCCTCCCAAGTCCTCTAAAGAGACACGATCGCTCTATATAATTCAACAGTTTAAATTTAGTCTTTAAGCTCATTATCATAAGAACCAATCGGTTCTGGAACAAATCAGGTGAGGTAACGTGTGTTGTTTATATCTAAACATCTTTTAAAATGTATTGTATAAATCACATTTCATTCTCCGTGTGAAATTTCAGAGCTTTTGTCTCAATGGTACAAAAATACACACTTTGCATGTCTTCATAACTCTACAGCCCATTGTGCTGTGCCAGAGAGATGTCATGGTCGTAAACGCTGCTGGCACACGTCTATAGGAGCCTGGCACCTGCTTTGATGTTGTGCTCTAGTATGATGTAGCTCAGTTTGCAACAACCCGTGCCAGCTCCAACCAGCTCCCTGATGATGTGTCTTTCATCAAGATGACATCACTCCACAGCTTGATTACTTTCCATCCATGTTTCCAGCTCTGGGAATGTACTTTTAGGTTCCTGGAATAAGCATCTCTGCTTTTGTCTCGGTAGAACATGCGCGTCTGAATGCTTAGCTTTGTTCATCAGCATTCTCATCTTGGTATGGCATCAATTCCTTGAAAAGCCCCTGAAGTATTTAATAAAATCATCTGTTTGCAGTCTTAGTATTATGTCCTTTCTTCCCTCTATCCTCATAGGAAAGAAAAATCAATAACGAGAACTCTTGAATGTCTCAATTGGCCTATCGCTAAGCCCCTCCCCTCGAGCACAGATGAGCCAATGGCGGCTGAGTATCAGTTACACGGGGAACTCAGACATATTTAGGTTTCATCGGTTTGATGGCGTTTATGCTACAAAATTGGTAAAACGATGTGCCTGAGGTACTTGTAACACTGATTCCATGTATCCTGAGAGGATGGGCGATGAAATTTATTTTATTCAATTTCCTAAATCCAAACAAAATGTCTGCTTTGGATTACGCTGTGTATTAAATCCAATGACGTGAGCGCAGTAACCTGGTTCCCTAAGGATTCAACCCCAATCCCATTGAAGGAAAAACCTTTAATTTTCTGCTTGTCATACTCTCATTAAGTTACAATTAAAGTTAGTGAGCTCATGCCAACATACAAACCTAAATAGCTAACTGTTCTCACGTCATGTACAGACTGGTCTACAATTCAGTGCCTCCCCATATTAAACTGGTTAAATGTAAATGAATTTAATCTTAATCTTAATCTTTAATCTGATCCTGGATGTTGTTCATCTGAGATCGTGACCGTAAACCTCTGTAAACCCTCACTTCCAAACGAATCTTGTTACCCACGATATTTCACTGACAGCTGTCATTGAATGACAGTTAGCAACTCCATTTGTTTGTCCGAGTTCGCAACGGTAACTAAGGTGGGTGGGGCTTACCGATAGGTCAATTGGCTTTCGTAGATAGCAATAAGATTAAAAGGAGAGCAAATGGAGACTTCTACCTGTTTTCGCGGTTGCCATAACTCTGATTGTATTCGTCTGCAAGGGGAATGTCATATACACCTATGATGGCTTCAGGGTGAGTAAATCATTTTTGGGTGAACTATCCCTTTAATGATAGTAATACACAAGATACCCAAACACAGGATAGCCAGGAAACTTAAGACAGGAACATGTTACCACAAAACAGCGACTGACAACTAACCTGAGAAACACAAAGGGAATATAGGTTAACAAGATAAGAAGGGGGAGAGGCTAACAGGCAATACCTGGGGAAAACGAATCCTCAAGAAAGACTACAAAGAACTACAACACATGGCGCAAGACAGGACATTACAAAAGTCCTCACACAGGGGAACACTGAGATCATGACACAGATCGCATCAAGTGAAAATGGAAAAAATACGTATACTAATTTTGCTCATTATTGTTGCCCCAGTGAAACAGGGCTGTGTACCCCATTTTATGTCATGCATATATGTAAATAAAACATGAACTAAAACTGAAAATGTAAGAAGTTGTAAGTGAATAAAACAAAATCCAGCTGTACTAACCCTGCTTCTGCTTCTCTTCTTTCTGGCCAAAATGGGAAGGATAAGTGTTAATCAGAAGGTGGCAACAAGTATCTTTGAGTGAGTCATTGAATGATTCACTCAACTGATTCATTCAACAAGGCTGATTCATTCATGACTTTCAACAGTTGGTTCCGCTATGGCTTTGTTTAAAACTATTTTTGTTGTTACTCAGTACTAGTCAGTATGTATAAAAGTAACATCAAACTCTCAGTCATACTGTTGGTCAGCATGTCATGATTTGTTCAGATAATTTCTTCCTCTGGCAATCCAAATAAATGAAGACGAGTGGAGAAGATGATCTCCCTTCTATCACACGCTCTCTGTTCTCTGCGGCTCCTCCTCCTACAGCAACTATCACAGCATGTCAAGCACAAAATAGGCTGAGACATGCTTTTTGGGTTGCCGCAAACCTTAGTAAATCATGCTGCGTGATTTATTTAAATACTCTCCTCCCATAAATATTGTGTCTGAAAGGGAAACTCCTATAAATTCATATGCAATAAAGTCAGCCACGAAAATAACTGTCCACACCTCTGTCGTGGATATGTTTAGTTTTAATTTGGGTCTTTTCTGTTCTGTTCCTGTTTGCATGTGTTCCCTTTGCTTATTTGTTTCCATATTTTCTGGTTAGTTACGCACCTGTTTCTGTTCCAGTTTATTATTACCGTGTATTTAAGCCCTTAGTTTCCTTTATTCAGTGTTCGGCCTCGTTTGAGTTTACATGGTTGTTCCTGAGTATTGTAATTAAAGACGGTTCTTGATGATATGCCTATTCGTTGTGCGATTATTACAAACACCAACTGTGACGGCGCTCATTTTTTACTGCATGACTTTAAAATCCTGTGAGTAGTTTTATAACCCCAAAAGCGGGTTTGCGCTGACACAAGCTGTTGGTAAATATGTGTTACGTTCTAGTTCCAAGGAAGAAGAAGGTTCAAGAAGAAACTGTCTTTATTAAATCAGTGCAAACACAGATAGATCCAAAAGGTTTTCAAGCACAAAGTTGCTTTTTGGATCATTCTCGATTGATGCTGGAGAACATAATCATTAGATTTTATGTTAGCAGGAGTGCTGTCAAAGGACATACACAATTCTGAATCTGCTTTAGTCCATTCACTCAAATTATTAGGATGATAATAATATAATTTGCAGTAGAACAAATAGAAAATAATCCAAGATTGAAACATTTCCAATAGCTTTTAATATTTACACCTCACTTTATTTATTTAAAATATGACCCTATACTTTATGAATATAGAATATATTGGTCATGCAATACATTTAAGGTTTATGTAATATGCTAACTGATATGAAAAAAAAAATATATATATATTAACCCTTTCTGTTTGTCAGAAATGTAATCTGAACATGCTTTGGTGCAAAAGGCTTCTCAGCTATTTTCCCACAGGCGATCTGCACATCAGGCAGGTATAAAACAAGTCAAACTGTAACCAGACATGAAAGCACAGCCTTCTCTCCGTCCTACATCTGAAACCAGATGAAGGATCTTCCTGGCCCTGAAATCATTACACCTTCAAAGGTAATTAACACATGGCTTTTGTTTTGTCCCGATGAGCCCCAGATTGTGAAGATACAGCTGTTCTCAGAAGCGAACGACAGAGACAAAGAACAAGGTGTGCTGAGACCGGCTTTCATGTCAGCAGCAGGAGCTTGACCTTTGCCCCGTCCCTGACCTCGAATCTATACTGTCAACGCATTTCCATGAGCCGAAAGCAAAAATGAACATGTGGAGTGGGGCCACGCCTGCTGGATCGCTAAAATGTTGAATGAGAGAAGCCACCTGGTAAAACTCCACTTTTAAAGACGACATTACATTTTCACATGGCATCTTACCGTACAGAAGCAGAACACAGTAACTACACCGACACGGCAAGAGAAAAGTGAGTGAGAAACGTGAGAAGTGAGAAATATCTGAAGATATTTTTGATTGAATCATGATTGAATCAGTCATGATATTGTCAGGACAGATGACAGTCTAGGAGACCAAATTTTATGAAGTAACGTAAATTAATGTACACTGAAAAAAAATGATTAGTTGAATTTAATTAAAAAAATGTATCGTAAGTGGTTGCACACAATTGATTTTAGCTACATTTAAACAAATGCTTTAAGTTGAACTAAAATTGATTAAGTTCAACTTAATGCATTTGTTTAAATGTAGCTCAAATCAATTGTGTGCAACCACTTACGATAATTTTTTATTTTTATTAATTGAATCATTTTTTTCAGTGTACAAGTGAATATCAGGTCAGCATCAGGCTACTTTAATTTTTATTTATTTTTTACCACTTTTATCTCATGCTTATGCCTTCATTAAATATTCCATGTAATAAATATAAGCTCATAAACAATGTATGCTTATGAATTACAAAAGCAATATAAACAAAATACTAGGGGTGTAACAATATATCACGTCACAGTATATCGCAATACAAAAATACAACAATATGTATCGTGGATGGTGACCATATATATTGTGTTTAATTCACCCAAAATTAAAATTACTGTGTGAGAAAAAAATTAAGTTTTCAGAGTTTTAGTGTCAGTACAACATTAAACTGCTGTATATAATGTTGAATATAATGTATAATAATGCAATGGGGGAATATTTGTGGGTCCTGATAATGCCAAATGTCTGTTACCAGTAAAAATGGCCTACATTATGTTAAATATATCTAGTCAGTGACAGAGATCAAGCACATTCATCTAAAATAATTCTGTTTTTCAGCTTCAGAATCATGAATATTGTTATTCTGGCGTCTCTATTGTCCTGTGCTTTGGGTTTCCAGCATCAAGTCCAAGCCTATTCATTTACACCCAAATTTAACATTTTAATCAACAGTAATTTTTTGGTAAAATTGTTGTATCGCAATAATATTGTATCGTGAGTTCAGAATCGTGATATGTATCGAAAAGTGACACGATGGTATGGTGACACCCCTTCAAAATACTATTATAGTTTTAGATAACTTTCCAAATCTCAGCTGGACAGATTTGTTTCTGAAAAAACAGACAGCATAAAGTGATGTAGAGAGTGTGAACATCTGTATGTTTTTCTGCGATGCATGGTCAGCGTTTGTGAACATTCAGAGAAAAAGCCCAGATCATTTGACCTTCTGCACACTACATTATGCACTTAATATGAAACAAACATAACACACTGTGACATCTAGTTCTCTTATAATGTGAAACGATCAACATGAACAAACTGTCACAGTCACAGATGTGCGTTAAGCTCTTTTGAGGTTGGGATCCTTCATTTCCCCCCTCTCAATTATGTATGAATGCATTTGATTAAATATATTTTACAAACTTACATAATCATTACAACATGTGTTTAAAAGCTTGATCGATCCCTTTAAATCTTCCCCGTCATGTGTGAACCAGCACCAGTTGGAGGAGTGATCGATGAAGGAAACTCAATGTACTGCAGACACAACTTTGATAACTTTACTTGAATTATAGAGCTGAACTTGTATCAAACCCAAAATATTCCTTTAAGATCGCTCAGTATTTAGACCTTTTTCGTGAGCAAACCTATGGCCAATGTTCATTATTCCAATTCATTAGCTATATGCGTGTCTTTAAGATCTATACACTTAAAAGTAAACCCTGGCAAACTGTACATCACTGTCAAAGTCTGGCCTGTAGAAACCATTATTAATCAAAACAGGATAAAAAGAATCAAACTTTTTTTAAAACTTTGATTTTTATTTTCTTGTGTGATATGGTTAACCTGAAATACGCTTTCTTTCAATCCAGCCCTTTAAATTGATTAAACATGTCAAATGCATCACAAAAACACTATGTGTTTGAAATAACTTAAAAATAGTAGGCTAAATACTGTGATTATTGAATTGATGCAGCATTAGAAAGATTACAAATTTAAATACTTGAGCAATGTTTAAAATAGTATATTTTCGGCATATTTATATATAAATATCAGACACACACTGTATTTTATACGAAAAAGGTAGAAAGTCTGATATCAGTATTAATTATAAGTTCATTTCAGGACTTTAGGAGTACATGACCTCAAAGCAATATGAACACAGAAATAAAAGCCCAGTTTTGATTTAATGCGGTCTTTAAATGGTAGATTTCAATGGTATCAATGAGTTAGCCTTCACATATTCACAAAGCATCAGTCTAGAAAAATGTTTGAGATGTTCAACGGTACACGTTTAGTCCCAAGAAATAAACAAGTCATTGAACATTTTATGTTCACCTGTTGATAATGCTTGTTCCTTTCAACAGACATATATTTCCATTGTAACTACATGCTTCATGCTTCATGATATAGTCAAAGTGGATCCTCTCGCAAGTGCATCCGACCTGCAAACTGACCAATGCAACTGATGGAACGGTGTACTCGAAAGCAAGCTTAGTGACACACACACACACACTGAACTCTGGAGCAGGCGCTCGCTTCTCGAGGTCAGTGGCCTGTCTCAGAAGAGTGTTTGATGGTGGCGTTTTATTGTTCCATAAGGTCAAGTTCTTCAAAGCTTTCCGTCAGCTCTCCATGGGGAGCGGGAGCTGCAGCTGTCAACGCACTCTCTGCTTTTGTTTTTATACGAGAAGAGAAACAGGTCAAAGCCTCTCGCAAAAAACGGGCTTAGGCACAAAGTATAAGATGTAATACTGTTTTTCTCCCTTTTCGTATTCTGTTTGAACTCAAGAAGGACATGAATAGGAAGCTGGTGCAAGTCCCTATCATTTAGGCTTTACCTTTTTTTCCTGTGTGTGAATCTGGAAACATAATCAATGTTCGTTTGTAAACTCAGATGCAAGAGTCGGGCCAACGTATTGCAAGCATGGAGTGCCGTTGGACGTACTTAATATCAGTATTTGCTTTACTGCAATAGGAACAATCCTTAGTACTCAAACGGGATGGAGGCCAAATGGCTTCAAATGTCTGTGCATTTAAACCCTATGTGTGGTTATTCGACAGCTATAGCTGTAAACATGTCAACAGTTTCTTCATTCATTAGCAAGATTCTCTTAAAGGAGAACTCCGGTCAATTTTAACATTGAGCTCATTTTTTTGTACATTTGGAGTGCTGTCAATACAGAGAACAACGTCAAAAATCGGTGTTGCCTACACCGAGTTATTCTATTTTTAAAATTTGCACCCTATTGACTTCAATGGGGCAAGTAGTAAGCCTGCTTTTTAGCCTCTTAACATCCTTTAAGTGTCATTACAAGTGCACAGAAAATGTGAGTGATTCCTTCCGAGTGAACACGGGTGGATCTGACTGCAGTAGATGTTAGAGATATTAATAAAAATGAAGTTAATTCAGCCAGCGCTCATACCTTTGTTTACATCCTGTTTTCGGTGGAAGGCCATAGTAATCGATTGTCGAGTTCACGTGCGTGATCATAGGTACTAAACCTATGCGCGTGAACTCGACAATTGATTACTATGGCCTTCCACCGAAAACAGGATGTAAACAAAGGTATGAGCGCTGGCTGAATTAACTTCATTTTTATTAATATCTCTAACATCTACTGCAGTCAGATCCACCCGTGTTCACTCGGAAGGAATCACTCACATTTTCTGTGCACTTGTAATGACACTTAAAGGATGTTAAGAGGCTAAAAAGCAGGCTTACTACTTGCCCCATTGAAGTCAATAGGGTGCAAATTTTAAAAATAGAATAACTCGGTGTAGGCAACACCGATTTTTGTCGTTGTTCTCTGTATTGACAGCACTCCAAATGTACAAAAAAATGAGCTCAATGTTAAAATTGACCGGAGTTCTCCTTTAATACTGTGTTGAGCAATGCATTGAGCTCTGACACGTAACACAACAATGAGTACATCACACCAGTGTTAACAATACATATAGAAAAAAAAACAAATTATATAAAGATTACCTGGGGAATAAAGTCTAAGAAGCCTCAGTGTTACAAAATCCCAACCCAGGTTGATTGTGCCTCTATCACTGGGATGTCCAATCCTGTTCCTGTTCTTGGAAGTTTCTAGTGATCCTGGAGACCTTGATTAGCTGGTTAAGGTGTGATTAATTAGGGCTGGAGCTGAAAACTACTGGAAGGTGGCCCTCCAGGAATAGGATTGGACACCCCTGCTCTATCGCGTTTGAAATTAATGTACACTACACTAAACCCTATACCCTAAACCTAACCAAGCGTGTGCACAAAAACAAACTTTCGATAAAAAATGCATTTGCTGAAGAAAGCATGTTATTTTAGTTTGCTTTCTATGGGCCCTATTTTAACGATCTAAGCACATGGTCTAAAGCGCACTGTACACTTAGGGCGTGTCCAAATCCACTTTTGCTAGTTTAACGACGGGACAAATGGTTGGCGCTCCCGGCGCATGGTCTAAATGGGTTGTCTATATTCTCTTAATGAGTAATGGGTGTGTTTTGGGCTTAACATGCAATAAACCAATCAGAGTCTCATCTCCCATTCCCTTCAAAAGCCAGTTGTGCTCGCGCCATGGCGGATTCATTATTTACATGGAGGAATTTGTAAATGGAAAGACTGAACGCGCAAGCAGACCATATACGGGACAAGCCGGATTCCACCATATCTTTATATACACAATAATAATCTTTTACATTGTAATCCTTTTAATTAAAAAAAATTGGCATGTTTGTGTGCTGCTGCGCGTCCCTGTGTGTTTAATAAGCAGAGTGTACACGCGTTGTGGACCCGCCTATAGGCTCATATTACTAATGCGGCCTTAAAATAACAAAAATAAAAATACTGCGCCATTGACTTTAGACCAGGTTTCAGTTGGTCAATGGCTCAGTCTATTTCTGTTGCTTTAAAATAGCAACGCGGCAACAATGCGCCAGAACACACCTCGTTTTCAGACCAGGACGCCCATGTGAACAAATAGGCGCAAATGCATTTGCTATTTAAACAATGTGGCGCAGGATGTGAAAATGATAACTGCGTCAGCCTGGCGCACACTGCGCCGGGTGTATGATAGGGCCCTATAAGTCTTTGAGCTCTTTTATCGTGACTTGTGTTTCATAGGATGCGTTTCAAATCGCAAGTGCAATACTTTACAAGGTGAGCTCATGAGCAAGTTTACTGCATCAGAAAAGTCATATTTATGGAGCCAAACTTAAATTAATCAAAAGTTATTGGTGTTTTACTGCCTCTAGTGATAATTTCATCTGGAAACTGACTACAGATAAGAGTCAATTCTAATGATCCTGGGTTGCAACATCCTCTTAATATAAAATATCCTTAATATTAAATCATCATATAAAATAACTCCAAAGATTTCAAACCAATTTGGCCACAGATTGGGAGGCCCATTAGGCAAGAGTCTCTGAACAACCTGCAGCCAAGACCCAGTTCAAGACCCAATATCCACTTCTAAGTAAAGGTCCAGTCAGTGAAAGCTGAAAGAATGTTAAAGAGAAAACATCCTATAAGTCTGGCACACTTGACTGACCACCCTGTAGATCTCATGCAGACTCTCTTGCACTCACCCACACCCTTGCTCAAACACAACATCAATGCAAACTTTTTCCTTGCTGCCAGCAAACTGAAGAAGGCCTTTTTAATGCCGTTGCCAAGCATTTTGAGTTTCAAGTGGCAAAAAACACAAGCTTGAAAAGGTCTGTGGTTCGTGCCTTTGATAGCTGGAATGTACTATTGGACATCAGTGCAAAAAGTTGAAATGCATCAAAGCCTCTGAATTTATTTTCCAATTGCGTGTGCTTACGGAATAAGAGAAACTTTGTTTTTGTGCGTGTATCAAAAAAAAAAAAAAAAAAATCAAGCTGTTTCCAGCAAGTTCCACTATCATAGCCTAATACTAAAGTGAGCCTCACATTAAATTTTAGAATAAACTCATAAGAAAGAAAAATCATAATCATATTTGTTTTGTTTATGCAATCAAGACCTCAAAAATCTCAATGAGTTTCAGATGAGATCTCAACAATGTCTCAAAATGACTCAAAACTTATTTGAGGAAATTATCTGAGTGATGCTATTGACCAATGTATCCAGTTTTCACCAAGAAAATACTCTATGCAAGTATGTGAATGTAAGTACATATTGCAACACAAGCTCTTCAGTTCGCCTGCTCTCATGGTGGAGGTCTCTTTTGCAGAGAGCCGTGCAGAGCAGGGCTTGGTTTTCCCAAAAGCATCGCAAACCTAAGTATATCGTAGATAAAATTGGTAGCAATGGTCTCCACGGTCAACTTGGGCTCACAGTGATTTTGGGAAACGCAGTCCAGGGGTGCGTTTCCCGAAAGCATCGTTGGCCAACTATGGTCGCAAGTTCCGTCGTTACCAATAGAGTTCAATGGACATTGCGATGAACTTGTGACCATAGTTGGCCAACAATGCTTTCGGGAAACGCACCCCAGATTAGTTCATTTGTTTCATATGTAAAGTCAAGATGTTCATAACAATTAAATACAACATACCCAGTTTCATGTAAGAGACATCTGAATGTACTGTAACTATTTCTCACTTGACTTCCACCAGACCAGCACAAGAGCGCATATCAGGTTTGTTCATCCAGACTTCACACTTTCTTCATGTAAAGTGTGCCCTTAAAGGGACAGTTTTAAAATGACACTCCTTCAAGTTGTTCCAAACCTGTATAAATTTCTTTCTACTGCTAAACACAAACAAAGATATTTTGAAGAATGTCAGAAACCAATCAGTTTAGGACTCATCGTCATTTTTTTTTTTTTTCATTCTATGGAAGTCAGTGGGGTCCATCAACTGTTTGGTTACCCATATTCTTCAATATATCTTCTTTTGTGTTTAACAGAAGAAAGAAATTGTAAACGATGACAGAATTTTTTATTAGATTAGATTAGAAAACTTTATTAATCCCAGTAAGGGGAAACTCATTTGCCACCATTGCACATTACAAACAACACACATAGACAATTGAACAGTAAAAACAACAACAGTCAATACATACAAAGAATTACACAACTTCATAAAAAAGCTGCAGTAGGAATAAAATACCTTCTAGATCGCTCTCTAGAACACTGAGGCATTACTAATCTTCCTCTAAATTAGCTTTTAAGTCCACTAAAGATCTTTGTAAGACAGTAAATGACAGTAAATGATGACAGATTATTTTTTTTCTTGGGTGAACTCTCCCTTTAAGGCCTCAATATACTTCAAATGAAATCAAAGACAGAACTGATGTGATGTCTTTTCGTAAAAAAAATCAGGCCAAAACGAAGTTCATTTTGAAGTTCCTCAAGTTCATTCCACTGCGATGATGTCATAGGTGGGCGTGGCTCAGGGGCTCCTCCTTCTTTGATGTGGAAATCTTCTCTGGTTCAGTCTGTCGAGGTCAGACGCGAACATGACCAGAAACTGAAGTAGAAACTGAAGTTGTAATTCTAACTGAAAGCGACACTGACGTATTTTCATGTTTAACATAAAGCTGCTTGTTTTACAGGGCTGGTATAATGCCCTTTTCACAAGATGAAGTCTTTGATGTCACCAGAGTGTGTATGTGAAGTTTTAGCTCAAAATACCCCACAGATATTTGTATATAGCATGTTAAAGTTGTCACTTTTTGAGGGTGAGCAAAAACGCACCGTTTTTGTGTGTGTCCCTTTAAATGCAAATGAGCTGCTGCTCCCGGCACAGGAGGCGGAGCTTCAACAGCTTGGGTCAATTTACCTCACACAGACATGGACTGGAAATTTCAAAACCTTTTAGCCTTTTTATGTTCAAACCGAAGTCAGAAAGATGGAGAGACTCAAGAAGAAGTGACAACATGTCGACAACATTTCTGATTGGTTAGTTGGTGAATTTATGTAGCTAATGTGTAGTTATCTTCTAGTCATTGATTAGCATATTCTGTCATGATAATCTATAAATCACGTTTAGGGGGCGGGTTTATGTAAATTTTAGCGTAAGTGATGTCACTAACCCGGGAGGAATGTCGTGTAGTCCCAACCAGCCGTTTGTTGTAGTCCTTAAAAAAGCGATTTCTTTAAAAGCAAATATCTCCCTTTGCTTTGAACTTTGAGCGTTGTAACTTTGCAGATGTTGTTTATGCTCAAACAGCAACATTACACACTAACTAAAGTTAAAAAAGTGAAATCATTATCAACCACCCCTTTAAAGAAATCTATTGCATAAAGTGCAATATAAATCAATTTAACGTGACTGGAGTGCTGAATTGCAGAGTCGGTGCAAACATATCCACATCGCTATGATCAGACGCTTTCTTAACTTCTGTTTTCTCACCGCTGTCTTTTTTTTGTTGTTGAGATGAAAGCGTGCAGCACATATTTACATATTCATCCAAACGTCGCTCTCAGTAGCGTGGACGGTGTCCTGATGTTTGCTAGTAGTATATCACTGCACATGTATTTCAAACTTCTTTATAGGCTACTTCTAAGCAAACAATGAAAAAAACTTATATCAGGTCCTTTTATATACTTTAATGAAACATAAATATCTGAATTGAATCAAGTCCCCTGAGCTCTGAAAGAATAAGATCTGAGCCGGGAAATGTCAGCTGTGGGTGAAGACGTGAAGGACAGCAGCTACGGCTCTCTTCTTGTAGTTAGGAATGTTACACTTTGACTCTATGCTTTGAGGCTTTGAGTCATATTGGAGCCATGTGGACTTTTCATGGTATACAATAAAGGAGATGTTTGAAATTCCTTCGGCCGGTCCCAAAGAGTATAGATGCGTCTGTTGAGGTTCATTAGCATCCTCAGATTCCAGCTCTGTCATTCTAGTTATTTTATCGCTTAATCGGATGGAATTGATTAACGCGACACAAACCGAATGATTATTTGACAAAGTCATCACTTAAGGGGGATGTATGTAACTTTCAGCATCACACACACACAATGGAGGAATAAAAGGAGCGTGTTTCCTTTGAGGAGTCTTTCCTTTGACTGTTTTTCTTTTGTTTGCTGATTGGCGCTCGCCGTCCGACAGCATCACACGGGAGGAGTAGCAGTGAGGGGCTCTCGGCTCAAACAAACGCTGTCACTTTGATCATTTCCTACTGCTCTTTGATCTTTGCTAAAACACCCCGGATTTATCTGATAATGATGTTTAATTGATTATGCGGAGCCAGGGAGTTCTGGTTTTGTTTTATATTATTTGTCTCTTTCGTCTCTGGTCTCCAAAAGAAGACCGTTGACACGCCATGTCGCCCCTTTCTCTTTCTTCTTTTAAAATAAATAAAGACGTCAAACATCAAAGCAGTTCTTGGTTAATAAAAGAGGACCTCAAATATTTTCCATTATGTTTGACATGGTTTTGGGTTTCGCCATGCAGAACAACAACAACAGGCCGGAATACGGTGACACGCTTTTTTTTGTGTGTGTTGTTGCTTAGTGTCTGTGTTGCAGAGATTGAGCAGACTAAACCCAGGCTCGCTTTGCTTTGATGTCAGTGGGTCTGATTATTCAAAGGTTGTCTCTTCTGAGCACTGACCTCCTTGGGCCAGACAGAACCAGAGCGCTCTTTATACACATACATGCATGAACACAAACGTTGCTGGATGCTGCTTTATTTTACTGTGCAAGCCTCTCTCTTGATTGCAACCTTAAAAGAACAACAGAAAGCAATAGGATATCTGTCCTTTGAAGTCAATTGCGTTCTATGGCCAACAATACCCGTGACCTCTGCCCTCGACGGATAGCCTAACTTTGATGGTGCATTTGAGCAGAGACGACTGTAAAGTGTAAGTGAGATTAAATAGATACAGGAAAATGCACACACACACACACACACACAGTACGTCACTGTACACCAGCGCTTATGCAGTTGTTTTCCTCCTTCTATGGTCATCTGATGTTCTCCGCACATAGTGTTCTTTGCGTGTTCAGCATGTACTTCCAAGTTTGGACAAGACTGAATTTAAAATCTTAAATCTTTTTGATCAAAATTATTTATCTGACCTGAGATTAATGTATGTGCCCTTACAAAACATTATTATTATTTTTTTTATAGCTAAGCTACAGCCAACTTTAAAAAATATACTTGAGTACGGCGACTACGGCCTGAATCTAATTGTTTTTGGACACTTTTGTAAATTGGAATTAAATCAAAATGTTGTATATAAATGTTTATATATATATAAAACTAAAACTATATATAATAGTTCAAATTTATATTAAATGTAATTAGCCGGACATTAGAATGCTTTATTGAACCACCTAGGTAGGACTTAAGTACATCTTTATATGTAATTTCCTAATTTCGCCTTCTCTTGTCTTTGCATTTGTGTTCTGTTGAATGTATGAACAAGCGTTTATGGTAAACTATTTTTTTTTTTTCTCTTGAAACCTGTATATTGTGTATTTAACTGTATTTATAGTTATGAAATGATTAGTAATGATGCAATTACGATTTAGAACATTTCAAATATATGAAATTTAAATGTAATATTGAATAACACACCACAGTTAAAACCATAAGTATGGTAGCACTTTACATTTGAGACATAGACATACTTTAGATATTCTTTGTAACTTTGCAACTACATGTCAGCTATCACCCAGACAGCAACATAGTGTCGGCCCAGATCCGGCCCACATCTGGTACACATGGATTCCAGGGCCGACACTATGTTGCTTTCTATTAGTATAGACTGTCTGTTTAATATCTGCAAACACTTTGATGCTCCCCAACAGACATTCTACTGACTACAAGTAACTTTGCATGTACATGTCAACTTATTTACTAACCAAAACCCCTTATTCTATACTAACCCGAACCCTAACACCTAACCCTTAACTAACAGTCCACTAACAGTCTACCTCTCTAATGAGAGTTAGTTGACATGTAGTTGCAAATGTACTTACAGTTAATAGATTATCTAAAGTTGACCATTGAAATAAAATGTAAAGTAAAAAGTAATGAATTGCACTCGGCACTCACATTTTGTAATTCAATGACATGTAAGGTTGCCTATATACTTAAACTAAAAATACATACTAAGAATTTATGCTCGTTCTGTGATGCAGTATGTATTTTTAGTTTAAGTATATAGGCAACCTTACATGTCATTGAATTACAAAATGTGTCCCACATGCTTAAAAATCATCCGGATGCACCTAGTGAAGTTTGCTGAGTGAATCCCAGAGTGCGCAGAGCCAATCTTTCCAGTTCTATTACTTCATAGTTTTGATGACTTTACTATTATTATTATTAATATTACTGCACGCTGGTCTATTTCTATCCCGTCGCGCACATTTTTTAAGAGCTGCATGCCTATCCAAGTACAATAAGAGGAGTTCCAGCTCGCCTGAGAGTGAGAAATAGCGACTGAGACGACGGAGACAGAAAAACCATATACTACTTTGTTTCACTCAATTAGAAACATTACAGATAAATCAGTCTACACAGTCCAGACAAGACCGCTACGGCACTATCAGTCATATTCAGCCAGGAATTAAGTGCAATAAGCAATATTCTTTACCTTAAATGCCTTTATTATGAGGTATCTGTGACCTCGCGCTTTTGAGCCACGCATCAGTCAGATCAGCGGACAGCCGGACATTTCCTCTCGGTTATAAAGGCATTACGATGATTAACACATCTCGGGCTACTGTGTGTGGATATTGAGAGTGCACAGTGAGAGAACAGACGGCACGCCACTGGTATTTTTGGTCATTATGAAAATTACCGTTGTCATGTGTTAAATGAGAACAAATATACCACACTGTCCAGGGAGAGACAAATGAAGATGTGCAGATTAAAGGTCCAAGGCTGGCACTCCCCTGCTGTCCCAAACTGTAATTATGGTCATTCCTTTCCTCTGTACTTTCAAAAGACTGTAGCATGCTTTTTAATGCAGGGAGAAAGTACAGAAAAAAAAAGTAGACTTGTTGACAAGAGTTTGACTTGTGTGCCCTGAAATAGTAAATAGCCAGGGTTGTAATTTGAAAAATGCTTTTGTCATTCTTTCATTTTCTCTCGACAGCGAGTGGGAACCAAAGAGGCAGAGCCAGAGGAACATAACAGCACTGGGGTTTTTTCAAGGTAAATTCAGAAGTTGGTGTTTGCAGGGATTTGAGTAATCGTGGGCAAGAACCTTGCAAGACAACACATTACAAAGACAAATGACTTCTATATGCATGCGAACAAATCATTTTTTGTTGTGTATATGAGACCGTTGACCCTCTACGTTGAGCCACTTTATTGAGAAGCAAAGCTGTAAGATATAACTTGACAGTTGTACACAACTTTAAAAGCAATCCAGAAATGCCACAAATGTCTTATTGTCTCCAATTTTTACTGCACATAACAAGGCAACTTTGTTACATAGAGAACCTAGAACACGCTTCTTAATCACAAATTCAAAAAGGTGCCTTCGCACACTGTATTTACCCCGAGCGACCTCAAGGGGGAGTTCTCACAGCACATGGATCTGTTCCTCAAACACACTGCAGAGGACAGGGAAAGATTTTCTCACCTAATTCATCGGTCTCTGATCTCCCATCCTTTCGTTTACCTCCATTTTGCTATCGTGTGATATGCGTCAAACTCTGTGCATCATCCTAAAATCATGCATCAATCAGACTGACTCAGAGTCTTTCGAGAAATCAATCTCACTAACATGTTTGTGCAGCTCTAAGAAGATCTCTGTAATTCCCTTTTGCATCCTTGATTCATTTCACAACAATATCTACTACTAAGGCTACAGCTAAAGCTGCTTAGCAAACTGGATTTCTGAAGAGCAAAATGAAGAACAACTCCCAAATATTGAAGTCAGGTATCCTTTGTGCTGGAGATTCCTTTGATGTCATGGAAAAGTGATGAATCTTTGTTGTATTTTATTACCAGTTGATGTTTGAAAGCACTCCTGGACTCTTTGAAGCGAGCGAGGGTCTGTTTCTGCTCTAGAGAGGTGTCATCACATTATTGTTGGCATGTTGCCGCATTCTGATTGGATCTGAGGAGACAAAACACTATGGCTTAGCTTAAGCTGACTTGTTTGTTATCCTGATGAGTGCACATTAGCAAATTAGCAGTTTCTCTCTTAACTATTATGATTGTTAGCATTTCATTCTTGAATCTGGTATCTCACTAAGCCAACTGAAACAACTCGATTTTGGTCTTGGATGATTCACTTGATGACTTTTCTCTGAGGTTTGTCCACTATTAGTAGCCGAGCATCTCTATTATTGTTGGTCATTTTAAGTGTTAAAGTTTTGAACAAACGCCAAACCCTCGCCATGTTGCTCCTTCAATCCACAGACATGAATAACACTATATCATGTGGCTTTTTGAGGTGTGCTATTACTTTCTGAGCAACTGGACTTGCAATTTCGCTTTACATACTATTGGGAGGTATAAGCAAGCTCCCAAAATGCCCAAGAAACTGCAAAACAATACATTAAAAAACTCAGAGCACCTTATCAATGCCCTATAGCATTGTGGTGGCGACTTTTGTACAAATACTTTCTTTCTTTAAAAAAAAAAAAAAAAAACTGGAACTGTTTTTTGTTTGTTTGCTTATTGATAATTCTATGGAGACTAGTTTCCGCCACAGAAAAAAAAAAAAGTAATTGCGTTTTTTTTTCTCACAATTCTGGCTTTTTTTTCAGAATTATGTGATATAAACTTGCAATTGCAAGTTATAAAGTCAGAATTGCAAGATATAAAGTTGCAATTGCATGTTACAAATTTAGAATTAAGTGATATAAAGTTGAAATTGTGAGAGATTAAGTCAGAATAGCGAGATATAAACTAGCAATTGTAAGAAAAAAAGTCAGAATTGCGTGATAAAAAGTCGCAATTATCTTTGAAATAGTTTTATTCTGTTGCAGAAACAAGCTTCCAGAAGCTTCTGTCAAGGTCATGTTGTGTTTACTTTCATTTTCCTGGTTTTCCTTATGATTGAGTTTCACACCTGTTCCTTGTTCTGTTGATTATCATTTCGTGTGTATTTAAGCCCTCAGTTCGTTCTGTTCACTGTTCAGTGTCGTCAACATCGATGTTGAATGTGTCATGTGGAGTTTCCTCAGGTTCATTAAAAGTCTCCTTGTATTCATTCTGCTTCACACATCTTGAATTGGATTTAAACAGGGTTTCGTGACAGTTTTTATTTCATAGGCCATTAATAGGCCTGGTCAGTGATCAATCTATTTCTATATTTCTGCTGAAAGGATGAGCAACCTTATAAAACACATTATTTTCATTCTAAATATAAAATAAAATGGTAACACTTTACAATAAGGTCTAATTTGTTAACATTAGTTAATGCATTAGCTAACATTAACTAACAATGAGGAATTCATTTTACAGCTAATTTAACGTAAGTTAATAAAACAATATATATTCATGTTAGTTCACACTGCATTAACTAATGGTAACAGATACAACTTTTTATTGTAAAAATGTATAAGTAAATTATGAGATTAACATTAAAATTAATAAATGAGAATTTGTAGATTTGATATGCACTTGAAAGGACTGTAATACTTCAGAATTGATCTGCCCTTCAAAAATCTACTAAAGAGAATAAGGGAAGCAAGACTTCCCCAGAACTGTATCCTTCTATAGGCTCCCAATGCTAGTGGTTCATTATATTTTTACATGTTTTTCTGGTCAACCTCCAAACTGTGGTCACCGGTTTTTGTCTAGCAGGTTTGTGAGGCTTTTCCTAATTCCCCAACCACTCAAAAAATGTGGAAGCTCTTCTTTCTTCTCAAAATTGTTCTCTGATTCATGTGTCTTTTAAAAAAGCGTTTACAACTCTCATGTCTAAAAATAGCTTCAGAGAATGTTATGATTTTGTTTCTGTCTTGGACTTGTAAACATGTTTACTACCAATATACTGTAGTATTGGTGGAAAAGGAGGCGATTTCCTTCCAGTAAACATTTGGAGTTATAATAAGTTGAAGAGACTACTTCAGTTACTGTTTGATGTGGTTCGGTTTCCGACTGGAATTCATTCTGCCGTTTGAAGCTCTTGTTGCTGATGAAGTGGTAATCTGTCTACATGGAAGATCACCCTTGTATCTAGAGTTCACAGTGGCAGCCGTACGGTTTACAAACTCTTCTGTGACACTAATAATGTTGTCTCGAAAATCCACATTTTACAACTTGCTGGGTAAACTCCAGACTTGTGGCGTTCTCTCCCATGGCTGTGTGCATGTTTGAGGCCCAACCACCATTCTCTACGCAGCGTTGGGGAATGACTTACTAAAGAAGCGCTTCAAGCTATCTTGACTGCATTTTTTTCAGTAAAGTGACAGTAGCTCTTTTGTTTTTTCTCCACTCTCTCTGATATGAAGCAATGAGAATCCGACATTGAAAGAGTTTGTAGTTAGTTGTGTTTTAATAGTAGCTTGTAACATAGCTTAAAGAGCTATAGCTGGTAGCTTTAATGGCCACTACACATTTTTCAATTTTGGGTTATCCAAAACGAAAGCTAGCCAATCTTGGCGATTTCTGTGGTCGTGGCTGGTCCTACGTCGTACAGTGAGAGAGGTCCAACGATGGCCGTTGTAACAGTCTTGAGACCAAAGATAGCCTGCGATGATTTTCTGACAGTCTCAGAGATTTAGCATGATCATCTCACAGTGTGTTTGCTGCTACGACCTACGTCTACTGACTAGCCAATAAAAATGCAACACAAAACGGAGTATTGATCAATGCAACTTAAAACTACTACTTCAAGCTCCAATTGCAAAATTGGCCTCTTTTCCCTAGCCATGACCGCATCCATATTCTCCTCTTTCGCTTCCTCCTCTTTTTTCACACCGCACCGACAGACGCCAACAGACTCTTCGCCGGGTTTTGTCGGATCAGAGCTAATACAATTTTAAAACTCAAATCTATATTTTGTGCACACTTGATGGAGTTTTTCGATTCCTTGTCACTGTTGCCTTTGGCTTGCTCAGTTGGGGATATTTTGGGGATATTTAATTTGATTTTATCAATCAATAAATTCCTTTAGAAACAAACCTTGTTGTATTATTTTAATTTATTACTGTGCATGCTTTGATACAATCTGTATTGTGAAAAGCGCTATACAAATATACTTGACTTGACTTGACTTGACAGTTATTTAATTATGTAATCCGGGTATTGCGGACTCGCTCTCGTATCATATAAACGCAGCTGCTGCCATTTTGTGACAATTGTTTTGTACACTGTAATGGATTATAAGATAACAAACAGGTACGATTTCAAATCAATATCTTGTATCCCCATAATTAGTTATGTGGTGAAATACCGTGTCATAAGTGGTATGACTATATACCGTATCCCTTAAATGTCCGTCTAGTTTGAACTTGCCGTGCTAGCAACTTCTTTCCACGCAAAAGTTTTGCATTTAAAGAGCTAATTTTTTTTTTTTTTTTACATTTCATGTCTAATTATTTACTTATTTGGCATGTAGCCGAGTAATAAGCGGAATAATGTACATCCAGCCGGTTGTTATTGCAGAATAAACCCCTTTCAGGCTGATGCAAGGATACATTATCCCTTACTTAAGCACAGTCCACTGATGTCTGTGCATATTGTCCAGGGCAGCCTTTTTTTCTGTCCGCTTGGGACTTTTTATGTGGACAACAGCGCATGTACTAGTGATTAAGTGCTCAAAAACAATGGTCCACTAGGTAGTGCATTCGCCAAACATGTCCATCCACGCTCACAGTCAATGGAGCAAGCTTTGAAAGGAACGCTGAATGCAGAAAATAAATTATATTCTGGTTACTGTTGGGTGGACAATTAAAGCCATACTACCAAGGGAGGCTGTTGTTCTGTCTGTAGTGTGTTTTCAGCTCAACCTTTTTCTTGAGGATGTTACGGATCCACCAACAGCATGCAGTGCCCATGGACTGCCCCAAAAACAGCATTAACATAGGCAATGTGCAGGGGAGATTCAACACATGATCGTGGACGATGTGTTTGAAATGTTAAGTTAAGAAAACAATCCGCCTAATGGCTCTGTATTTATGTATTTTCTTTGGGCCTTTGAAGTGAGGGGCCACATTACATGCTCCCATCACACCACTGCGACTGCAACAACACAAGAGCACTTACTCTGACCTCTCACTCTCAGAGCCACTCCATTGATTTTCAAGCAGTGTTGGTTTCATCAAAGCAAAGGAAACAACTTGGGAAGATCATATGCGTCTCTGATGCCACAGGCAGCCTCTCATATTTTAAAGGTCTTCAGGCAGATTGATAGGAATGCAGATATAAATGAAAAAAGACTTTGAAATAATGAAAACGTAATGACTGTTACAATGTTGGGCAAACAGTATCATGTGATAAAAGCTTTGCGAGAGATTATTGTTATTGCCTTTTACTCTTCAGTTAAGAACTGACATGTGCCCTCTTTACAAAGCATGGTTAAATGTTGCTGCTTTCCAATGCAAACATCACTTTTATTGCTCATATTTAGGGTTACAGATTTTTTATTGTGCAGAGAAAAATTCTACAATGGGACGTCATGATGATGTCATGCTTACATGTTCCTACATCTAAACCCTGTTTTACCTGATAATTACATCCATCTTGGGTGATTCAACTGATCATCCTTTGTGACTGTTTGTAAATGGTTTTCATTGAGGACAGGGAGCCATTTCAAGTTTTGCTGGTGATACTTGTGTGTTCTTTTGTATATTAACAACATCAGAGATTAAATGATTGAGTAATACTTTATTTTAAGGTGACGTAGTTACATGTTACTACTTGTACTTACTATAGTAGTAATTATGCATAATTACAAGTAACTAACCCTAAACCAAACCCTAACTGTAAATGTAAGTACATGTTGTTAATTAATATTACTCAGTACATATTTGAATAAGTGCAATGTAACTATGTCACCTTAAAATAGTGCAACCAATCATGGTTACATACTTCGGGTCACTAGCGAGTCGCGACCCTATACACTTGTTTACAATTTTTTTAAATAAGAAAACAGAAATTTTTCCCTTGTAATGTTGTTCATAATGAATAGATTGAGGAATACTAAGAAGGTTGATGTCTTAAAGGGGTCCTTTTGTGCTTTTTCAACTTCAGTTAGTAATGTTGCTGTTTGAGGATAAAAAAAGATCAGCAAGGTTACAAAGCTCAAAGTCCACTCCAATGGGAGATATTTTATTTTAAAGAATCCACTTCTTATGAAGTCATAACATTGCTGATTTAAATAATCTCCGAATACGTGAAAAAGTTGGAGAGGCCTGGTTGAGCTGCTCTAGAGAAGATTAAAAGTGTTGTCACCCTAGAAAATTATAGGGTAAAATTATAGTCTTAACTAAGGCTGACTTCGAGAGGTTACATTTTATTTTAAACAATCTTCCTGAAGATTTAAACCTCAACATTTGCATATTTTATGGAGAACAGCAGAGCTTATCCTGAAAGACGGAGCCGTTCCCATTTTTTCGGGACAATCTGTTGTTTATGGATCACAACTTGTGAGTATGTCTTATTTTTTGTACTTGTGTGTTTTCTATTAACAGTTACAATTGTAAGCTTTATGTAGTTGCTATGATAGCTATGATGTAAAAGAAGGGCAAAGCTTTGCCTCCGCTAGCCTGCGAACTAACATTACGGTATTGATGTAGTGTTTACTGTAGCTTTGGTAAGACTGTCCGTCGCCCCTTAGGAAAATTATCCATGATTTTGTTATCGATTACTGCTTGTATTACCATAGTTTTCCGACAAATGTGATTAACGTCGTATCTATTAGAAAATTACAAAAAAATACCACTCTGAAACGTCCTGTGAAATCCGTGCTTGCAAAGTCCCTGCTTGAAATCCGTTCAGCACTATCCTCTTTTTCGTAAACATTGTCAGGGTCTGAATCGGGCTCGAAATGGTTTGAAATTGATGCCGTCGTTAATATTTACATCTGAGTAGAGCTCGCTGTTATGAAGGGGCGTGACATTTTCCGAACACGCACTAAGCGCTGCCAATCACATCACACTGAGCCAGCTAACCAATCACAGCACATTTTATATTTCGGAAGGAGGGGCTGCATCGAAAAAAGATGCGTTCAACCAGGCTGGGTAGAGAGGAGCTGTAATAATGTAAAATTCATCCATGTCCACCAATGAAATTGGGTTGAGTAGACAAATTCTTGTTTCACCTATATTTAGAGCTGTCCAGTTTGATCAGATAATGTACAGATGTTTAAATCAGGTAAACAGGGTCAAGGTATTGCAGCTTAAGCCTAGTCACCAACTCATCAACAAGGCAATAACGTTACTGAGATCACAGATATCTACTTCTGTGGACAATAAGGTTTACCAGTTCCTCAAGTCTTTTGGTGTGAACTGTTGGTCACTGCCAAGACCATGAGAAAACACTATTCATGGTCCCCAGAGGTGGCCAAGATAACTGGTTGAGTCATTAAACTCAGCAGGGAATTTACTTAATGAGGTTGATAGTGTTCAGCCTTTGACAGACATGGATGTGTGTGTACCAATTGCCTTCTTTTCAAATCTTAATAAGTAAATAAATCCAATGCCTGAAAAATGAGTAGAAAATATTATCAATATTTTTCGGTTTTACTAAGAGTATAAGCCAAACTAATTGTCAAACAACTTTTTTCCAAACCATATTTTTTTTGTTTTGTTTTGGTTACACTTTATAATAAGTATACAGCAATAAAGTACTTAGATTTTTTTTTTTACAAATTATTAGTTTATACACTGTAAAATCTAACAGTTGTTCTTACTAAGACTTATTAGCTTACTTTACTTAATGTCCAATAATTTGTTGAACTTAATTAAAACAATTTAGTAATCTGTACTGTTTGCATGCTGTGCCTTCGTTACTCAGAAAACCTAAGTGAACATTACTTGACTGGTTTGAGTACCATTTTGCCAAAGTAAAAAAAAAAAAAAAAAATTCTCAATAGACTTTTCACTCATTTCTTCCACTTCTGCTGTCATCATTTAATTTTGGGAGAACGTCACATAAGTTGATTTCATAAATTCATGTTGATTTCCTCAAATTTCTCACCATTATTGTGATTAGTGTTCCCTTTGTGATGCGATCTGGGAAAACCCACCACATGGTGAAATTTTACCTATTACAGGTTTTGATATCATATGGATGCTGGTATCAAGCCCTTTCCAAATCTGTTTTTATTTTTATCATAGCTTGTTGGTAGCAGAAGTTATGTTTATCTGAAGTCGGCCGATCACTATGCTTTTCTGGAACGGAATTTTGAGAAAAACAGGTTTAAATAACTGTCACCGTTGAGACGCGTCCATCTCGCGATTGTTATTCGTGACGTTATAGTTTAAACAGGATTGGCGCGAAATGCGCACTATACACATTCACTGTACATGTATGTGGTTTATTTTAAAGGTAAACTATCTTTGTAGTGTTACGAGACGGACAGGTGTATGGGATATACGGCGATTGTTTTGTTTTTTTTCACCTCTGCCGTGCGTTAATGGTCGCATAGAATGCATTAGAGAAAGAGAGTATTTTCAGCTTGACACTATAAATCGCTGTTTTTCTGCACTAAACAAGGGAATTTTGCCAAGATATTTTCAGAGATAAGAGAAAAGATGTTATAGAATAATAATTTAATGGAAAAAAAAATTTGACAAAAAAACTGACATTCAAACTATTTTGGAATTTACTGAAAACGGCCCAGCGCGACATCCGACGGGTTTTCCCAGATCGCATCACAGGTTGGGCACTTGGAACTTCATTTATATTATTGCAATTCTCTTCCAATTGATGCAGTGATGCAACATGAAATCAGTTATTTGATTTCAAAGGAAGTGAAATAATAAATATTATTTATATGCATACTTAAATTATTTCCTTGTTTTTAATTAATGTATTAATGATATATAACATAACTATATTTCATGTATAATAATGATCTTTTAACATTTTATTGCTAACACTTGGATTAAGTAAGAAGAACTTGATGCAATTAAGTTATGCTTAATTCAATTAAGGCAACGAGTTTGCACAACTGAATTAAGTAAACTGAACAAATTTGTTTTTACGGTGTACTTAATTCATAGTTAAAATATGGTAGTCTCTACATTGTTAACAAATACAAATAGTGTACAAATAGTGAGTTCTTCATTTATTATCACTGTAATTAACACAATTATTGGTTCAATTGGCTTGTAGTAAAGGTATTGTTAACCCTACCCATAACTTACAGTCTCCCTAAAATCAAAGGAAAATGATAGATGAATAACACTGATGTAGAAGCACCTTACCCTAGTTTTAAGCCTAAACTTCACATAAACTGTAAACGTGTCCCTCAAATCTGATTGGTTGAAATGAATGTTGATCCAGGATCATGTTATACTTGTTGAAATCACGTTCATGGTGGCTAACATCAACATCAATAATCCAATACGCATTTAAATGTCTCAGTGTCTTTCAGTAAATTTAGTCTCAGCATTTCTCAATATTAAATTCAAATTTCAACAACCACTTAATTCCATTGAATAGCAATATAATTAGTAATGAAATTACTGGACATGTTCAAGTTCAAGTGCAGGTTATGTGACAAACTATCAACTCCTACTACAGGTGATGATTCAGATCCACTTCCCAGAATGAATGTCAAGGACTTTTTCCACTCCTTGGAAACAGGTGGGAGGTGCTGTGAAAACAACACAATTGTTCTGTTTTGAGGGAAGTTTGTATTCTCCCTGGTTTATGTGTCTATGCTGTGGGGTTGTGGATTATTATGGTTCCTTGTTAGTTTCTGTGTGGTTGTCTGTGTTCTGTGGGCCATCTGTGGGTTGCGTGATTGCGTTTGAGGATGGTTGTTCTGTTAGCGGAGTTAAACAGGCACAGTCACGAGCTCTCCCTGACGCCACGGGCACAAGTGTCTCTGTTTTCACATACACACACACACACACACATTATACAATACCTTGGTAAGAAATTTGACAAACATTTATACAAACACATTGTACACAAATGCTCACACACTTTGAAATGCTTATGACTGCCAGATGGGGGGAAAAGACCCTTACTCCAGTAGAGGCCCCAAATATACTCACAACAAAGTTCTTTTTCGTTCTTCGCTTAAGGGTAAAAAGAAGATCTAAATACCTTTGTATCAATATAGCTAACATCCCGGTGCCATCCACGCTGCTGAGAGAGGCATTTAATATTACAGGCATTAGGCATATATATATATATATATATATATATATATATATATATATATATAGAGAGAGAGAGAGAGAGAGAGAGAGAGAGAGAGAGAGAGAGCGCGCTATATATACATTGTTATTGAAAGGAAAGCGTGCAGCACATAAACACAACAAAATGACAGCGGCGAGAAAACAGCAGTTAAGAAAGCGTCTGATCTTAGCAATGTGGTTATGTTTGCACCAGCTCTGCAATTTGGTCCTCCAGTCACGTTACATTTATTTATAGCACTTTATAGCACAAGAAGCTTTACAGTATTAAACTGAAAATACAGTGTATTCTAATCGCTTTCAATTAGAATTACAACTTTAAAGCAGCTCTCCAGTGTGTTTGTGTTTTTACTCGCAGCTGATCTTGACAGACTGAACAGAAGAAATAAACTGGAGAAGATTCCCAATTTTTCGGAAAGTTCACTTGAAAACTCCTGAAACGAACTCCAAACAAACTTCGTTTGGCCTGATTTTTTTCCAAAATTATGTCATTCCAATTCATTCTTTGTTTTCGCTTGAAGTATATCAGGGCCTTAAGGTGAAGCTATTGTGGCCTCTTCCACTCAAAATGGAGATTTTTTTCTCTCAATAGAAATCACAGAGATGGACTGTGAAAATGCTTGATCTACATCACTATAACGACTTCCCTCACTAGCACCCAGACTGGCAGGATCTGCAGAGGCTGTTTGTGTGAACGATCCCAAAGCTGCCAGAATCTCACATTTGATAAATGCAGGCCCGCCAACACCAGAGCTCTGTTTATTACCTGAATGTGATGATCGTGCTAAAAAACCTTTGCACACTGTCCAAAACTGCATTTTTATTTGTAATATGTGGCTATCCAATGCTTTAATTGCTGCCCTTTTATAGTTCTGAATTTATTTTATCTTAGAAGAGCAGACATCTACGTGAAACATAAAAAAAGAAAAGAAAAACTATATCATTCCCGTTTGTGAAAGCACAAACATTACATTTTAGTGAAAGAGCAAGCGATAAATCAGTGAATTATTACTTTCTAAAATCCATCAGTCACATGAGACTTGCACTTACATGAGACTTGCACTTACCATAAACACAAATTACACACTAATATTGCCTCACGCTTAGAAACTGGAACTGAAGTTTTCCGACATCGTCTTAAAAGTCACGTTCTTTTCCCTGATCGAGGAGTGAGCATAATGAAGAATGAGTCTGATGGATGAAGAGCATAATGAGGAACAGAGTGTAAACAGTACAGCATGATGTTAAAAAGAGGGGGAAAACGGAAAGAGATCAAACAGCCTGTGTAATTCTACTTTGATGTCTTTGTCCCTTGCTCAATCTTGTAGTGGTTGGGGTTTATTGCAATATTCCACAATGAGGTCTAGGCTCCACGGTCTGCCAAAGTCCCAGCATGTCTTATTTATGCATCCTGGACGTCCAAAATTAGATTTGATTTACTAGATCAGTACTTTTCAAATGCTCAAATGCTGTTAGTGGTAATAAGAGTCATTCAACATGTCATCACATTCTCACATAAACTCTATAGCTTGGAAACACTAGAGTAAAGGGCAGTTTAGAGAACAATGGAATGCTACAGTTTTAAAATTATCTGGTGAAAGCATATCTAGATATGTCCAAGACAATGAGTAGCTACAGAATATCCAGGTATAAGTTTATTTGTCTATGCGAGTCAACGTGTGATGTATAGCATTGGTGTGTCTTAAAGAGGTGGCCATTTGCACAGTCTGAACTGAGCTGGGCTGTGATGTTTGATGATAGTCTAAATTAAATGTAGGCTTTTAAGACAATGACAACTTTTGTGTGAGACCGAAACTATGACTTGTATTCTCACATGAATTGGCAGGTGGGGAAGAGAAATGAATGGCAGGTCAAGTAAAAAGATTGTGGATGGAGACTTATTAGTAGTATTTTAACCACAGGGTGATCAGGGCCTGGAGGATAATCTAAATAAGAGCATTGAGCATCCTTATGGTAAGACCTGACAGTTCTTGTAATCTGATTCACAAAGGAGAGCCTTAGGTCATCTAGAGTAACACACCTCAAGACATCCATCTGCTGAGATTGAGATTTTATAAGTAAGTCTCTTGAGGACTCTTGTATTACCATAGTTTTCTGACAAATATGATTAAATGGTGGATAACATCTTATCTATAAAAAAAAAAAAAAAATACCACTCTGAAACGTCCTGTGAAATCGGTGCTTGCAAAGTCCCTGCTTGAAATCCGTTTAGCACAATCCTCTTTTTCGTTAACATTGTCAGGGTCTGAATCGGGCTCGAAATGGTTTGAAATTGATGCCATCGTCAATATTTACATCTGAGTAGAGCTCGCTGTTATGAAGGGGCGTGACATCCACGAGACGGAAGAGGAAGGTGAAAACTAAATTTAGAGTTGAGGGTCATGGACTGAGGAGAGAAGTCTTAATGCGGGGGTGTCCAAACCTGCTCCTGGAAGGCCAACCTCCTGCTCCAACACACCTTCCTGGAAGTTTCTGGTGGATCTAGAGACCTTGATTGGCTCAGGTGTGTTTAACTACACGGGGTCAGAACTACACTCTGCAGGACGGCGGCCCTCCAAGAGCAGAATTAGACACCCCTGTAGTAATGACCAACTTTAAAGCATGAATGACATGCAGTGAAGCCTTAGCTTGATAGGTTAAATTTGATTGGTTTGATTCATTGTGAAGCCAGGTGGATGCACAGAGGAAGAATGTGTTAGTCCCATGGATGCTGGAGGTAGTGGGGGGAGGCAGAGAAGAGATGGTTGACTGGAAGAATGGTGTCATTGCTGACTGGATGCCTTAGAATTTGATTCCTGTGAGGTTTTAGTAATGATCAAAACTTATTTCAGAATAAATGGAAAATCCAATTATGATTACGGTTATTTTCAGTTTTGTAAACATCTACTCTTTTACCTAGAGTGTGTGTAAACATGCAAACTCAATGCACATACTCTGAGCAATGTGTATGTAACATTGGTACTCAGCGGACACATGGTGCATGAGTCCACGAGACAGACAGTTTAGTCTCCATGATGATCAAAGCCAGGAAAAGGGTGGAAACATGAGGGTGCAGAAGGAGACACACTCTTTGACTAAATGTAAACCACAAGTGAGTCAATGGCATTCTTTATAACACACAAGATGAAGGAAAGAAAAAGAAACAAAACAGGATGAAGGACACAAAACATCAAACTTACTGTACAGTTATTTGAAAAAAGGGCTGGGTTGCTCACTCTTCTGTAATTAGGCCTTTCACATTGGTTTTGGTTGAATTAAAAACAACTATTGCAACTTTGGCACAAAACTTTTTTATACGTCTCTTCAGCTTGTGGTGAGGGATGAAAGGAGAATCTCCAGACCAAGTTCTCCTGAAAAGTCCATCCGACATGAAGCAAAGGATGCAGGCAGGGGAGCCTTTTAGGGCTTTGTCTTTTGTGTCTCCTGACTCTTGAATCAATCAGCTACACTCTCTATTCTTTTTCCCCATTATCCATTCTTAATGTCATGTCTCTTTGTTGTCTTTCTTCATCAACAGTTACTTCTCCAAAGAGAACCCAATTGACTCACCCTAACTCCACATTCTTTAAGGTAATGTTGGGCAAATATATTCTTTTGCTTCAAGGCAAAATAATTGTTTTTTTCATATGTTAAAGTAAATTCAGACTCTCCCTTACCTCAGAGGATCCAGCCTGGACAACTGGGACCAACCTGGAACCCGCATGCAAACCATGACGGTGGAAAAGCGCTATCTGTGTCTTTGCCTGTTGTCAAGCAAACAGTTGAGCTCACATTTGTCGCTTTAATCTCATCGCATTGTCATTAGTGCCGAAGCTTCTGCTGAGAGAGAATTTGGTATGACAATCATCTTCAAGTATTTCACGGAGTGAAAATCTGTTGACAGTAGTTCAGACCAGGGGACTGCAAGGCATTAGCTGTGGTTCCATGGTTTCTCCCTCAAAGTAAAGCTCCAGGGCAGCTTTCTGAGTTCAATCACAACTTGTGTGCCACTTCCAAGGGTACGTTTGAAATGACAATGATACACTGACATCAGGACCTGATGTATTTCAAAAAAAAAAAAAAAAAATGAAGCAGAAAAATAATAATGATACAATAGGACAGAACCCACTGATTTTCTAGGAAGACTAGACTTCTCTTGGCTAATGGGTCCTCTTTTTCTGGTCTTTCTTCATCGTCCAGACATCCTGTCTTCCTAATGAGGAATGATCTTCATATCTTCAAAGGGATCTTATGATGTATAATTAATAACAGAAATCAGTAATTTGACAGCCAATAGATTAAAACACCCAATAGATTAGGAAGCTGGTATAGCCCTCCAGGATAATTTTGGGCATTTTAATTACATTGCAAAAATGTACTCACAACCTGCAAAAAAATAAATAATAATAATTAAAAAAAACTCTCAGTTCTCTAAAGCATTATCTAAGTAATCCTTTCTACTCAAATTGGAATTGGGGTAAGAAGGGGTAAGTACTTTCCATGCACACTTTCCATGCAGACAATGCACACTTGTTGTTCGCATAAGCTACATTGTTTGACTACACTGTCAGTCCAAATCCGATTATTTGTGTATCCGATTGGAATCTGATCTAAATTACTGACTGTCCACACTGTGTATCGCAACTGCTCTTTCGTTTTCTGGAATATCTGCATTGGTTTCTATGGCGATGATGTTGCGTTGGTAGGTAAACACCAAAAACAACAACAACATCAGCAACATGGAGGGGTTTGCAATACAGATGTTGTCTTATTTACAACAGGACTATGTGTAGCCTCCGCGCTGGACTACTGGATCTTATGAGGCAGCGGCAGGAGGCTAGGTATGCGTGGCTTTATTCCGGGCTGTCGTCAATACCCGTCTCAAATGTATTGTAATTCTCTCCTCGACCGGCACTTTGCAACAACACAATCTTGTTTCTGCAGCAATGTTCAGCATGTTTCCTAGAACAACGTCTGACGTTTACGCTGTACTTGGCCTGAGAAAGTGACAAACCATGCGAAATCAGGATTACAAACCTTTAACTTTATTTAACTTTAACTTTATTTTCTGCCATAACATGCCTTTTTAAACTTTGCCAGGTCTGTTAACTTCTTGGAACTCAGGATAGGAAACAGGGATGGAAAAAGTTTTACGGCTATTTTTAGCCCAACATTCCACTGTTTGTGCTCTTGTCATTATAAGGATCATTAGACATCAGAATCGCCTCTTTACAGACACGTGCAAGTCTTGTCCACTTGAATAATACGAATAATGGCCTCCTCTGCATATGGACATGTGCATGAATGCCAGTGCATGGATGTAAACGTTTGCATTGGACAATACAAAGCATGTAGACATCAAAGCCATGGACAAAATTCCTCATTCCCAAGAGTGTCTCTGTATAGGCCATAGAAGGCTGTCAGTGTCATGTTTGCATGCTCTCTATGTGGGTGGTCTTCGTGAGAGCCTGTTTCATCCCTCTGTGTACATTCGTTGTATTCGTTGCATGAAATGAGACACTCCTTGTCATTTATCTGCAGGATTTGAATTTGTATGGTGAGCCATGCAGATACAACTTTGCAAGGCCACTTTCACGTTGACCATTATGGGTTTGCATTTAGTGTGAGGGTGTTTTTTTGAAGTAAGTATCTTTTCCAGGTGGCTTTTTTAAAATAGTGGATTGTTTTTTCATGCTCAAAATGTTAAGGTTATGTTAACTATGAAATGAGTAGATAGTAATAAAGGATTACATGAACATGCTTCGAATTAAAAAGGAGTGTTAGCCAGTCCTTATGAAGGGGTTGACAAATGTACAGCAGGTGCACAGCGGCATCCTGAGAACTGCAATCTCTCCTGAGATGAAACCTCCTCTAGAAAAGTTAATTGGCCTTCTTAGTTTGAGCAGCTCAAAGGGAATGTGGATCATTCATGCTCATTTCCGATGCCTGTGACCTCATCAGTGTTTGATATTGGAGAGTTGGATAATCGAGAGTGCTTTGATCTACTTGGCTAAAAATAGAACTAACTTATCTGGTTTGTCCAATGAGGTCCTACTTCTTGCTTTGGGCAATGTTGATGTGTAAGATAACTAAAGGACAAAGGTGAAAAAGGTGAATGAAAGACATTCACAGATGTGGCCAAAAGAGCCATGGGTTTTGTCTCTTATCTTCCACCATTCAGCTGGACTACCAGAATAATTACTTTCATCAAAGTGGATCCCTGACCGTGACACTGTCCCCAGATGCTAACCATGATTTTACACACTAGAACACCGTAAACATCCTTGTTGATCCTGGAACAGCACTACTCATTTCATTCTACAACATAAAATACATCAGTAATACCCAGTGTGCGATTAGCCGGTCTGGTCTTTATATCCCTGACTCTACTATATTATTTGTTATTTACTGCATGCATGGTGTTTCTGAATGTCAGCAAGCACCATTAGTTTATTTCTGAGTGAAAACTGCACATGACAGTTCATGATTTATACCACGTGTAAGTGTTTGTAATAACTTCCTACTGCGACCTAATGTGGATTATATAGCTTTGTAGCTTTTTGTAATAAGATAAATACTGCACCAGTTTGGTGTTCTGCATGCATCCTTCCTTGTTATAAAAATATGTCAAGTCTCCTTTGTGTTACATGACTCGCCCTATAGGAGTCACCAAGATTAATGAATGGCTTACACAAAAGTATATTACACACACAAGGAGACTTTACTCGCACAAATGACCCAAGCAGAAGATGAGCATCTAAACCACATAAAGGCAAGATCAAATCTAACAAACAATCAAACACACAAAATGAACTAAAATGACTTCATTATACAAAACAAATCTCGTTAATTACACAGTTAATCAAAAATAAATGATATGCAAAAATAGCTCAACTCTGCTCAAACCCTAAGCATGTAGCGTCCTCGTAATGCAGTAGTAAACAGTGGGGGAACAAACAATATATAAACAAAAAAATAAAAGAAACAGGTCTGGCCCAAAGGCCTTTCCCATTTCTTTGGGCCCGATTACCAGCTCAAGCTGAGTGTTTATAAAATACTTTTTTTTTTATAGTGATATAATCATCATGTAGTGACATGATTAACTGAGATCATTCTGAGCCCAATCTCTGAATATTTGGGTGATTTGTTAATTTTACATAATTGATTACAGCTGCCCTGTGATGTTACAGCATGAGATTCTACACAAATTTTTTTTTGAACTACTTAAGTTTTTAAACACACACACACACACACACACACACACACACACACACACACACACACACACACACACAGTTTTGATTGCACTGATTCCAGAATGCACTGCATCATACTTTTTGGTTGTCACCATTGTTGAGATTCATACACTGCTTCTTGATGTCTAAATAGTAGTAGTTAATTTCTTTTTTATCAGAACAACTTTTAACTTTTATAATAATCCCTTGGATTATATTGAAAACGCTGGAACTTATGCTGTAGAATCACAGGGCTGCTGTAATCAAGAAAGTAAATTTTACTCAGAGATTAGGCTCTAAATGAGTTCAGTGAATCAGGTAACATTATGCCAAAACATAACCAACATCTGTTTACATTTTCCCTTGGCTTATCTGGCTTTTATAACTCGGTTACAGCAGCCGACACAAAATATAATGTTATAAAGTCAAGAGCCCACCTAAAGCAAACACTGATGTCCATAATGGTGACCTAAAAATGGTGACTCTTTCCTTCAGTGATTCTGCTTGTTAATATCAGGTGTCTTCACTAACGCTCAATCATCACACAAGTAATCACTTAATTATCTCATTAACTTTAGCACAACTTTAGTGTTACTTTTAACACTCTTGAGTGTGGACTCAAATAAACTGATGATGAGAGTTAATTTAACACTGGGGTTTTTGCTGTGTACTAGGTGTGTGACAAGACACTTATCTCACGAGACGAGACACGAGATTGGCTTCACAAGAACGAGACGAGACAAGATTTTTGCACAATATTTTATAGAAATCCTCAATGGCAAAGTTCATGACTGGAAAAAATAGTCTGCAGGTGCATTTTGAAATGTTTTAACTAATAATCTTCTAATGAATATCATTTCAGTTCTACTTCATGAATATGAATTATCATATGCATTGAAAGACAACACTATACAAGCACTGTAAAATGTTTTTCCACAAACTTAACTGACTAGCTTTTCTCCTGTATGATTTCACATGATTCTCTTTAGACCAGTAAGTACATGAATTATGAGCTTCTCCAATCCTCCTGATTGAACTTGCAGTTCCGATTAAAAGTTCAGAAACGGAGCCTCCTTTGTCTGTCGTTCTTCAGACGTTACAGTACTCTCTCAATATTCAAAGTGAAAACAGAGACCAGAGCCACAACTACAGTCTAGAGATAGGTTTGATATTTTGAGACCGGCTATTGTATGTATGCAGCCTAATTTGTGCGCATCAGGGAGCTTGTGTTTTACTTTCACTTTGGGATTCACGATCGCACATAGGCTACTCCGTGTATTGGGAGCAGCGGTGCTGAGCGCGCATTCCACAAGATAAGACATTTATCAGACGTTTTAGGCTCTGTCGCACAACGAAAAATCCGCCATCGTCACGCGGTCAGTGAACTGTGATTCCTGCTTCACTGTGTGCGACTGCCCCAAATAGGGCAATATAAGCCATTATATTATTTTGCGTGGCTCTGCACACTGGTGAGTTCTAGTTTTACGGCTGAGTTACATTCTCCTTTGCTGCCCTGATCTGAATGTATCCTACTAGGGGGACCAAACAAATGAAACCAATGCTTTACCAACACATCCAATACTGTACTAGCTTGCTGCTCCTTTGTGGTAAATTTGGAGAAAACGTCTGTTAATAACAACACATTTTCCCTATCATTCAATGCAGGCTCCAAAACGGTAAAATCTATTGCCACTACCTGTGGACGACTGGCCTGAATACTCCCCATAAAGGGCCTAACTTTGGGTTGCACAGCCTTAGCAAGAATGCCCGTTCCACACTCATGACACCACTTTTCTATATCCTTTGCCACACATGGCCAAAAACAGACGTTCCACGCCTTCATGTCCATGGATTATCATGAAGACTCGAAAGCATATTCCGCTACAAACACTGAGGCAGAACCATCTGAAAGACCTTTCCTCCACCTGAAGCAAAAATGCACTGATACAATGCTGCATCTTTCTCCTTAAGCCCACTGTCGGGAAAGCTCCTTAGTACCTACCCCAAATTTAGCTCGCTCCTTTGGACTTGAAAATCTACCTTCCTTCCAATAAACCAACAAAGGTTCAATAACTGGATGCTGCTTCTGCAATGGGGCAAGATCTACCCCCGATTAACCTGTAAAAGTAACAATCTCAGACGGAACACACAGGGGTTTTCACTTCACAGTGCTCTCTCCCCAAGGAATTTCAGAAAACTGTGATTCCATATACTGACGAGACAACAAGTCTGCATTTCCATTTCGATACCCAGGATGCTACATCAAAGTCAGATTAAATGCAGCCACCTCTGCTCTGCAATGCAAAGTCTGGCTGGATCCAGATATCGTAATGGATTGTTGTCAGTATACACTGTGAAAGATGCACCTAGCAAGTATTCCATAAACTTTCCAGAGACTTCACACTTAAGTGCAAGGGACTAGTTCTACTTGTTCTTTTCAGATGGTCTAAGCCCCCTCCTAGCAAAAGCAAATGGTTGTAACTTGCCATCATGCTCTTGTGACAGCATCGCTCCAAGATATGAATGGCTGGTATCTATTACTAAAACTATGGTGCTGCCATCGTTGCAAAACCTGCAATAAATGGCAAATCCAAGAAAAGATCACAGTTCTGCCAAATTATTCAGGGTTCTCCAATCTCGTACTGCTGTCACCTTATCTGGATGTGTAGCAACCCCTTCCATCGAAACAACATGACCAAGAAACAGGAAAACACCTACTTCAACCTTTCTAAATGCTGTTGATGAAAACACAATTAAATCATCCAAGTATAACAAAACATATTGATACCAAGAGTCTTCAAACATATGCTCCATGAGACGCTGAAAAGTGCTACGAATATTGCACAACCCAAATGGCATCATATTGAATTGAAAGCTGTCTTAGCCCTATCTTTTTTTAGCAACCTCATCCTGACTATAACTATTGGCTAAGTCAAGTGTCGAAAACCATTTTGCCCCGGTAACACCGTCCAAGGGCTCTTCAAACTGCGGCAATAGCATCTTTCCTGGTTTTCGTATTTAAAATAATTTAAATGCCCCAAATAGGGCAATATAAGCCATTATATTATATTGCGTGGCTCTTCACACTGGTGGGTTCTAGTTTTCCGGCTAAGTTACATTCTCCTTTGCTGGCTGTGCAGGTCTAGGATCTGCACAGCATGCGATCGCAAATTCAGTTCTCTTTCGTGGATTATTGTGCTTAAATGGTCAAAACATTTTCAAAATGCATATCCTCTCGAGTATCCATGCAAACACAGATGATTACGTCTTAAATGAACGTAAAAGTGGAGAAAGCAAACAGATGATGTGTTCCAATGTATTTGGTATCATGACAACACTACCCACAGGCACAACTCAGGTTCCTTTAAATAGGAGTCACCAAGATTTATTGATGGCTTACACAAAAGTAAATCACACACAAGAGGATGCTTTACTTACACAAATCACCCAAGCAGAAGATGAGCATTTAAACCACATAAAGTCAAGATCAAATCAATCAAAAAATCAAACAAACAAAAGAAACCCATAAAATGAATTCATTATACAAAACAAACCTAGTGAATCACACAGTTAATCAAAATAAATGACATGCAAAAATAGCTCAACTCTGCTGAAACCCTAAGCATGTCATGGAAAATTTCCAGATTAAAGTGGTCTGTTTTTGTCCTTTCTCATTCTCTATCGCATTAAGTAATACCCCCTATAGATTACATTAGCATTTCCCAAAATGAAAGCCTTTCTCTCCCCTACACCACAGCTTTATTCTGAAGAGACTGTTAAGTGGTTGTTTATTTGAGCAACGATGCAATCAGAAGGCTAGTTTCTCCAAACCTCAGTAGTTCCTCTCTCAAGTTGTATCTTTTCCGTTCTCCCCTACCCTTTCCCTTTCACAGTTTCTTTCCCCACCCACCTCTCCTTCTTTGAGCTTGATCATTATCCAAAGCCTCCGTGTGACCATTCCTGACCTGGGTTCTCTTCTGATGTGGTTGACATGATCCTGAAGTTTAAAGTTTAATGAGTAGATTTCCATGATTAGGCCTCTAAAAATAAACTTGTCATCCCCTCACCTAAAGACCCATTGGAGTCCCACTATAAGTATGTGTATTAGCACATTTATTTAATAGTAAAGTGTGTGTAGTTGTGGGAAAAAAAACAACATGCTAATAATTTAGGCTGTTAAGTTGTGGTCTGATTCATGAAATTCCACAGTCAAAAACAAAGTAAACAACCTTACACATGTGGCAACAATACTGAGATGTGAGACTCAGAACCTGTCCTCACCTTGCCATGCAAATATAGTGATATACACTGTCAAAAAATGCTGTCAGTGGTCCCAGAATGCACTTTATATCATTAGGTGTCCGACAGTAAGGCTCCTATTTATCTTTAAGCTGCTGCATGCAACACTATACAGTTGGTTGAAGTTTTGTTTTGGGATCTCGTTATGCTGTTTGAAGTTGGTGATGGCTTCATTACACTATTAACTCCTTGAGCAAATGACCATTTGCATACCGACACTTTATTCAACAAGTCTCTGTTTTGTATATGTCTCCTGACTCATATCGCTCCAGGAAACTGTTAACATGGGCTTGGTCCTCTCTAAAAACAACACCTCCTCTTTTCTCCACAGTTCCACAAAGAAGAAGCGCCTTGTTTTTCAAGTGGTGGTTTTCTGAAGCCGCAGCATTTGATGTGGGCTTCCCTTAATCGCACAACACGCTCTCTAAACATGAAATGCATTAATTTTCTCCCAGACATTTTCCTGTCGCTGCTTTTGAACATTGTTGTGCAGTCTTAAAATAGAGCGAGGGACAAGACAATAAGGGAGACTCAAATGAAGTTATTATTTTTGATTGTGTGCATCTACCACTTAGTACTACAAAGGGACAGTGAACCTCTAATCCGAGATGGGACGCAAGCACTTTGTAGTCTTAATATCTTTCTTCCTTTCTGTCCACATCACTGGTTTATGGCTGCTGCGTTAGTATTAAACTAGGGCCTTGGAAAGAAGCCTACCATTAAGACAGAAATGTTGTGCTCTTTGAGGTCTGGACTTTTAATTACAAGCTGGGCCCGGATGGAGGAGCGTCTCTGTCGTCGGACTGAATAGAGGGCTTGCACAACATCGGTTGGCAACCTGGTGCCAGCGTTAGAGCGGGTGGACAACAGACAAGGATGTCTTTAACGAGGACTAGAGTCTTCCCTGAGAGATCAATGCAAATACAAATCTCAAAGATTACCATCTCTATTATACTTGGTAATTCGGGGGTTGCCATTAAAGGATTAGTGTGCTTAAAATTCATATTCTGTCATCATTTACTCATCCTTTGTTGTTCCAAACCCCTATTACGTTCTTTCTTCAGTGGAACACAAAATGAGATGTTTAGCAAAATGTCCAGAGTGATCCTGCATACTCTGAAAGTGGAAAGAAGTTCATACAAGTTGTGCATTATATAAAAATTATACCTTCCTCTCTAGCTCTCAAACTTTTTTTCCATTGAGCTTGAAATTGTTCAACCAGCCAATTATAGATCATTCTTTTTTCCACTCCTAGCTTGTTTCCTTTCCAGAAACCACTTTGGAAACTCTGTTTTAGATTTTAATTTGTTTTGTTTTGGGGGGAACTCTTTAGCTGTACCCTGGATCCTTTGATGTTGTTGCCTGGGTGCTACTGGACAAAAGAGTCTCCCATCAGCCGGACTTAAGGGCAGGGGGAGCTGGTTAAGAGACAAGAGAGGACACACTGCGAAATAAAGAATCAAAGCAATACTTTGGGGGGCGGAGAACTCCACGTGAGACTAAACTATGTGTCCCATCTTAAATCTGACAAGAGGCTTGCATGATGCCTTTGTTATTTTATGCTCTTTGTTTGCTGCTTGCTTTTGTATGCAAGTGGGAGTGAGTTGTGTTTATGTATGTAGGCGTAATATACACAAATGCATTCCTACACAAAAGCAGGTGATATGAATGCGCAGCAGCTGGCGATTTGAGAGGCTATGGTCTCCTTTCATGTCTTAGTGCTGTTCTTTGGTACAATTTTTATGACCTCTCCCACAGTAGCAGGGTGCATGCCCCTTTATTGGATGGCTTTATGTTTGTGCCCTGTGCCCCCTGGAAATAGAGCCACTTATGCCACAGCACCGCCTCACAGACCCATCATGGGGCTCATGCCTAGTGCTCCTCGCACCTCTACCGCCTGGGGAGATAGATTTAAGACCTGGCATGACAGTTAATTTAGTGACAACCTCAACCTCACAAACCTGGAGCCATTTCCATAGAGATCAGTTTATAGTTGTAGTTACTCGGTGTTGAATGGTAATTAAAGTCATCAGCAAAGTGCAGATATGGCCTCTTAGGGAGGACTTCAAAGAAAGATAAAGATAACAGTTAAACATTCTTTTGAATGTTTAATGTACCCAACAACAGATATAATATTGACAACATCCATAGTAAAACATCTCTGCAAACTACAAAGGTAAGGTTAGAAAAAACTTTAACATTGTCTTCTGAGGTGTGCATTCAGTTGCATTTACATCAAAATGACTAATCATTTGGCACTTTAACAGTACACAAACCTATACCACTTACAGTGCTTTTACAGATTTATGGTGCAATAAAGTTCCTTTAAAAGTGGAAAAGTCTGCTAATGCTGTTAGATAAAAAAAGGGTCTGTGGTTTGCCAGGTAATTTTCCACACTAATTAGCAGATCAAAGTATGACGTTCCTCTACTCTGCAGTCCTCTGAGTGTATGCTAGTATACATTCTCTGTTTCTCCACATACTGAAGAGTGCACTATCTTGACCACTAGGAAAGGGCTGGAAATAGAGGTAGTACACAAGTGCAAAGAATAAACAGTCACGAGATGTTAACAGCTGACCGAATTCCAATCAGGATTTTAACCTGCATGGCCACAATAAAGCCCAGAGTATACTTAGTTTTTTACGCGTATGCGAAGATCCACTTACATCCACTTAAATTAAGATCCACTTAAATTTGCATGACGCAAATTTCGCCACCAGAATAGTAAGCACTTACTGTCTCTGTGTGTAACCCCATATTAGCATTGTATTTGTTTTGCAATAATCAGTTGGTGGATTGCCGGATTGCGCAGATATATTTACAGTTGACAAAGAGGAAACAATTCTGCTTACCTCATCTCATAATGAATAGTTCATCCAAAATTCTCTCATTTTTCATTGTCGTAAATACACTGTATTTTCTTTTCAACCATAAATACAAAAAAGGAGATGTTAGGCAGAAGGTTACACTAAGAAAAGTCTGTAAAAATAGGGCCAACATACTGTTAATATGAAGAAATTTTCTGTATTGACTTTTCACACATTGATTTCTAATTACACATTGCATACTGTGGGACACCATACTTGGCTACACGACACGTCACATCTTGATGAACCATAGGTGATTTGAACATGAATGGAAATGAGATTCCAGAATTATGGGGGGGGGGATTATCAATGAAGAATGATGTAAATTTCTGTGCATTCCTTAAACAAATCAATTGTATGACCTCAGAAGACATGTTGCATTTTGGGGTGAATTCTTCCTTAAATATGAGAGTCACTATAGAACCAAGGCACAACTTTAACTGCAGTATGTTGTCGAGAAATTATATCAAAGTGAGGGGATCGGTGCATACAGAAGCCAATCTTTGTTATACGTTTTTATGATCCATGAGACTTCTGTTTATCTATCTCTTCTTCTGTTACCACATTTTAGGTTTTCCCGTCTATGATCATGTCTTTCGCAGTATATGATCGACTTAAGTAGTTTATTCAGCTGTAGTTGGACAGGTCTTGTTTCCCTGTTAAATATCACGGATGCATAGAAGGGCAGGACTCCTTAGATTGCTTTGTTTTAACATTGTTTTAAGGGGCCTTGACTTCCTTTTAATATTATAGCAGTATTCCCACAATCAGAAGAGATCAAGGACGATGATATAAATCTACCAAGTCAGCATGTACTCAAATTCTTAGCCTCAGAATTGATGTATATGTTTTTTTTGTGTGTGTGTCTTGTAGCAACACTACTCCATATGTTTATTCATAAAACTAAAGACTGTAAAAACAAAAACATGCCTTATTGACCATTACCACGGATTGCAACATATCCAGCCCAATAGGCGTTTACAAATCTGCTTCCCTGCTGTTTTTTTCTTCTTCTAAGAAATAGTAATCAAAGATTATGCTGAACTACTTAACAAGGTCTTCTTTATGAGTGTTTTTTCTTCAGTGTGGTATCAATCACCCTTGAATTTGATGTTATGCCCCCTAAAAGTATAAAAACGTATTTTACTTTAGAAATTTAAAACAATATCTTAACATTTCAAGGACATTAGAGCATGAAATACGGTTTAGATTGTATCTGGGTAATTGTTAGTATTTTAGTGTACTGGACACTCAACAGCAAAACCTGGACTGGCATGAAAGCGCCATGGTTTGATGGAGGGGCTCAGCCTCCACAGCTCAGTGCTCTGAGTTCCTGAGACAGGGTCATAGCTCACTGGACGACAGCGGCACTGGTGTAGGGGGAAAATTCGGCCCTTTCTTTCCGAGCAGTCGGTCATACATACAGGAAATTGTTCTCCCATTGATATCCTCTCAGAAGCTTCTTGCCAAACAAAGGTGAAGAAACACTAATTTCCAGGAGCAGGAGGGTTCACAAGATACATTACACTCATTTCCAAAGGGAACCTTCAAACAACCACCATGACATGGTTGAGTAGGGCAACTACTTTTTTTTTTTTTTTTGCTGTAAGGACTTAAATATACTCATCTCCTGTGCATGCTAATGTTCAAGCACTTTGATTTGGTACCTAGATCACAGCCACTTTTCCACCTCATATTGTCTTTTAGTTTCTGGTAAAGGACAGGCTGAAGTGTTGTGGAGTAACTAATTAAAGGAGTAGTAGTTCACTTCAGAATTAAAATTTCACCCCCCAGATGTTCATGTCTTTCATTCTTCAGTCAAAAAGAATCAATGCATTTTCAATGCAATTTCAATTTCATTGCCACTTCAAAGGGATCTCTACACGATCCCAGCTGAGGAGTCTTATCTAGCCAAACCATCTGTCATTTTCAAAAAAAAAAAAAAAAAAATAGATACTTTTTAACCACAAATGCTCATCTTGCATGTCCATGATTTCATGCATTATGTAATCACGTTGGAAAGGTCAGGCGGTTACCTGACGTAGGCGGAAAATGTAGGGTCGGGGCCAAAAAAATTAATCAAACTTATTAAAATCGTATTTTCTCTTCCAACTTCAAAATCACCCGACA
The DNA here is from genome assembly GCF_951802725.1 of Rutilus rutilus. Lineage (NCBI taxonomy): Eukaryota > Metazoa > Chordata > Actinopteri > Cypriniformes > Leuciscidae > Rutilus > Rutilus rutilus. Next base: position 63,105,637 of record NC_140209.1, read on the forward strand.
TCGTTGGTTTACCTTTTATAAAAAAAAAAATTGAAATCATTTTTTTTATGCTGTTTGATGCCGTCTTCGCACGTTCGCTTTGTAAACAGTTGGTACTTCCGCCTACGTTACGCATGACATTTCCAACGTAAAAAGTATATACAATTTTTTTTTTCTTAAGAACATGACTGATAGTTTCACTAGATAAGACCCTTATTCATCGGCTGGGAAAGAAAGACATGAACATCTCGGATGATGTGGGGGTGAGTAAATTACCAGGAAATTTTTATTCTGAAGTGAACAAATCCTTTAATAGTTCACTCTCATTTCTAATGTTTTGCCATTCTGTTCATTGTAGTGAATCGGATGGCCCTGACTTAAGCCCAAAGTTTGGTTTTCACATGAATGCTAGGGAATGTGTACAGCGTGCTTGACATATATTTCATCATCAGCATAGCATTGCGCATACAGTTGACTTTTCTAACCGTGCGAACTCTGTACGCTCAGCTCGCACATGTGCCTTAATTAGCTGGTCCACAAGGTGGCAATACTGGCCTGGACCGTAGTTTCACTGGCACGAAATAAACTGTAGAGACAGAACAACATCATCACACTATGGTAAGGCAATAGATGGCCGTTTTGACAAGAGTTTGTGTTGGAGTTAGAGATACCCGCAACTAGTTAAAAAGAGTAAGAATAGATTTTAGGAGTCAAAACTGTAAATGTATACTTCGGGCTTCAAGCTGATCTGCTTTTTAAAATTACGAGTAGTTTGGAACGCTACAGTTTCAGTTAGCTTCGGCAGAGATAGCTGTTGGGTACCTCTCAATTTCTCAGCAGCATTCATGGATGCATGCCTGAATAACATCTGGCTGTGCGCTTGACAGCTCCCCAGACAACACCACCCTCCCTCCCCCATTATGCCAATTCATGTCCTGCTCTCTGTCCCAGCATGTTGTGAGATGTTTTTCATAGCCAATAGCTAAAGTCTTTTTGTTTTATGTACAAAAAGGTGAACGCACAGGCGGCTCCTTTGAAGGCTTTGCAAATTTATTGCTGTTTTTCCAGCGGGCCGTTTTTTAAATTACAGCTCATTGAGATTGGATCTGCACTGGTGCTGTTTTTGGAGTGGGTTTAATTTTCATGTCTGGGAAGGAGTAGAACAGTCAGATCAAGGAGGACGCTGAGTATGAGGGAGGACGGGGCCTGTATACAGAGGTTATTGCTGCATTTAACTATTTCCTTTCACATAGACTTGCCTCATCGGGTTATATATCCATATAATTACACTATAGCGTCATTATACCTGTGCTAATATAATTATGGGTGGGGAGTACAATCTACAATCTTTTATCATAGTATGAGTAATCATATTTTACTGTATTATAATATAAGTTATCACTTGAAATCCAAATGAATTAGAAAACAAAAAACCTGGTATGACTACTGTTAGGTAGTCCAGTTAATAAAACACCTAAATGCACTTTGTCTCATTAAGATATCTAACTATTTGAAACTTTTCTGATGCAGTCTGGCATCATTGAAAAAACAGATAAGAGTATGGTCACATTATGCAATACGTATGTGAAAACAGTAGACTCAAAACAGTAAAACTTATATTATTAAGGACATATTTGTGACTCTAAATTTTGATTGGAAAAGGTTTAACAATGAATTTTACTTTAAAATACGGTCAATTTTATGGTTTCTGGAAGAAAACGATGAATTTCTATTTCATTTACAGTGGAAAAACAGTATAAGGATATTCCCAGAAGTCCCTGCGTGATATCACATATGGTTGTACTTTGTTTAAATAGTTTTATTTCTTTGATATTTTTGTTAATATGTACAAAGTGATGGCAAAGGTAAGTTAATATGTACAAAATAAGGGTGTTTTGTGTTATGCATTATGTTATTTAGTTTTAAATAATAATGCATTATCATTATTTTAGTGTTGTCTGCTATCCTGATGGTGTTTTGTCTTCAGGTGTATGACCCTGTGCACATACAAACAGGTATTGTCCATTTTTTATGGATAAGATCGTCGTGTCAGAGTGTTTCCACAGAACTGTTGAAACCATTATCTGACTGTTGACTTGAGAGCGAACTGCTATCAGTGTGTACTTATGGTCATCATTTAATATACTGTATATATAGATTGTATAAAGCACTATAAAATTAAAGGTGGCTACTGCTATTGACTTGAGAACTATTGCCATGGGATCACCACTATACTTCTGAATTGTTTTATCTGTTATACTTTATACTTCATACTTCAAAGACATCAGAAACACATTTTGCACCCTTCGGCAGACAGGTCTCAGTGTGTTGAACCTGTTCATACTGTTCTCAGTTCAGTGTAGTCTCTGACTATTTGGAGCGCCTGAGTTTGCAAAATCGGCATCATAGGATGGATATTGGCTCATTTCAAGTCTGAGTTTACAAGAACTGGTTCAAAAGAACAATTCGTTTGCAAACCGGACATCAGTTGTTACAAGCTGTGAAATATGCAGGCACCAATATGCCATCCAGTAAACATTATCTCAGTATTTTTTTACAGTGAATTTCGGGCAACCACAGTTTTTTTTTTTTTTTTTTTGCATAAATGTAATAATATAGTACTTTTTACAGTGTACAGTATAATAATTGTGCCCCTTAATAAGTTAATTTCCAGTCTGTAAAGCAGTCCTGCCTACTGATCTGCAGATTCATCTTTGCGGTTGGCACATTATTTCTGCCGTCGCGTGGTAAATATCTTCATGGATGGTCATGTGTTAAACTACTCGGTGAACCTGTCAGATGTGCCATGTGAGTAACAGTTCTACCCTCCTACTCCCTCAAACCAACCTATTTCCAACAGCTCTGCTTTATTTCAGCTCTGATGTCAAGACAGGTTGGTAAATCACCCCTGCCGCTCACTCTTTGTTTTATTAGATTTCCTGCCACAGAGACGTAAAAGAGGTTTGAATAGCGTCTCCTTGGTCTCTTGCCATGAACAAAAAAAGAGGCCTTGCTTTTAAGTACCTACATTTTTCCTTCTTAACTCAACATTTTGATTCTTTTGAGGTTTTATGTCTTTCTATAATAATAAAAATCTTTATATCCATACAATTTAAATTACACAACAGGTGTACGTACTAACCACAATATGGCAAAAAAAAAAGGTTACTAATATTAATGTAGAGTATTCACATGCCCAGTATTTCTCAGATTTTTGTAAAATAAGTTTATGGTCACCATTTGATATACAAAGCCATTTGGCGGGAGTGTGTTTTCAGCTAAGCAGGCAGATAAACTTGTCGCAAGGAAAATCTCTGCTTCATATAAAACACCTGTGAGTGGTCCAGTAAAAACAGCTAAACCCATCCTCAGTTGGTGTCTCGTGTGTATGATCATGGTATAGTCTAAACGGAGTAAAAAGTTTGCACTGGCCTCCTTCAGGAAGACCAAGGACAGGTCATGTCAATCTAAATGTATAAAGCACCATAAAAAGTGTATAAAAATGCTATATTTCAAGTCTTTGTGTAATGAACAGATCAAAAAGAAAATGTATTCACTGAAAATCTTCTCCTTTGTTGCAATTCTCAAATCAAATTGTGACGTTTGATGACAAGAACCAATGGCATTTGACTCTATCATTTTGTAGTCCATTTCAGAGCTTCAGCAGTGAAAGATGCAGAGTAAATCCGATTAACTCTTATGTACTTGTTTTACGCGTGAATAAAAAACATTTCTGAATCAGTTGGAGAGTTTACTGAGACTTGGGATCAGTACCAGAATCAACAACTCAAATTGTTGATTCCCATCCCTAGGGAATTAAGGCTTAAATGTTGGTCATAGTGAGGCATCGTGGTTTGAGATGACTTGAGAGTGTAAATGGTGACAACTTTCATATCTGGGTGAACTTTTCCTCCAGAATTCCTCATTTACCATAACTGTGATGCATCACCTGTGAAATAATATGAATGCAGGAAACAGTTACAATCCAACACTTTCTCAAACAATGCTGCGGTAACCTTTGCTCTAACGGATGAGGTCTAACTATGGTGTAACGCCATACTGTGTTCACCACAAGCTCCCTGCGGGCTCCTAAAGAGATTTCAGTCATTAGTTGCTCCTTTTCAAATATCACCAGGCCGTCGCCCTTTCATCTGGATCTGGAGCACATGACATTATGATGCACTAGGTCTACTAAGCTTTGGACAAGTACATACAGGGCCTCTGCAGTGGTGTTTTCAACCTTTGAAGGGCCTAAAAATAGAGCGCTCTGCTAACCTCCAGTCAAATCACTTCTAATTTGGGTTACCCGTCGCCCCAGTCACTCCTAACCTTCTGACGTCACTCAAGTCAATGCAGCTCTTTATTTTTAGAGGCCTTCGCAAAACTAATTGAAAGACGGGCACTTACAGGCTGGTGTTATGTAAGGGGATTACCTTGTTACTGCATGCGCCTCAGGCGTCTATTGGGACTTGCTCAGTGGTTACGAGCAAAGGAAAGGGCAGAGTGCCTCCAGAAATAGCCCAGTCTACAGCCTAATTGTTCATCTCTTGTGCGCTTTTTCCCCTCCTCAGCTGCAAGCCAAGGTCGGTGACCCCATCATCCACCTCGCTTGTTCCGGAAGAGTCTTTTCCGCCCCCCATGGCTCCAAGAGCACCAGCCAATAGGTAGAGCACAGCAGAGGTCCGACCTCAGCCCCAGACAAACAGCCAAGCGCCAAAAGCACTTAGCAGTGATCCCAGCAAAATGCCCTACTGTCAGAAGCTGCCAGGTATGTTCTTATTAGCACAAACACAGAGCCAGAGGCTCCCCATTGAAGCCGAGCCAGTCTTTGGGAGGAAGGCCCCTCAGAGGCCAGGTCATACAGGCTTGCTTGTTGCCCCAGGTCAGGTCACAAAGGCAAACAGTGAGCTTCTCTCCAGGCATTACTGCAGAACATTTTATGTAGGTCTTTCCAAATTCATGAGATTTTCTCATCTTTGGTCATACTGTGTTCTACACTCTGAATCAGTTCAACTGGCTAATTCTACAACCACTGGAAATTGACTAGTTTCACATTCTCTTTTAAGGGTGCGTTCACACTTTTAGTTCGGTTGTCTTGGTTCTTTTGGTCCGGACCAAAACAGAAAATAAAACATTTAGGCTACAACCGAAATCGCATACTTCCCTACTATAAAGTAGGCGAAAAACAGTATGTGACAAAAGTAGTATGTCTGAATTCACAGTACTCATAAAAGAGTAGACAAAAACTACCCAGATGACCTACTTCTGCTGAGACTCTGAAGTGTGCATATGATGGACACTTTACTATCCCATGAGGCCACAGGAAAGGATTTGTGAAGCGACGCAACTGACGCTGGTAGGTCTTGTGACAACATGGTGGATGTAATATGTCCAGATTACATTCATACTATATAGAACATACTTTTTTTTTTTTTTTTGCGGTCGTGAAGTAATTACTTATTCAAAATAAGCTCCTACTCAAGAGAGTATGCGATTTCGGACGCAGCCTTAGTCCTGGATCGCTTAACACTTTAATTTTTAACATTGAACCTAAAGAACTGCTTTTATGACGTATATTTTGTGATGGAACTTGTCGATCATTTAAAAAAATGCCCATATTATCATATGCTTGTACATATGATGGTATATGATGGAGCTGACAACTCTTGAAGAACTTATAAAATGTGTAAAGGAGTCAAAACAGGGGCAGGAATCCCTCCGTCACACAGGTATTTCAGGTATGCTTGAGATTCTGTCCTTTTTAGGGTCACATCTTGTGACATTATATCCTGTTTTTGGTTCATTTAGATGTCGTTGGTCCGCGTTGTGTTCACATTTCAGTTGAACCGCACCAGAGTTTGTTTGGAAGCGGACTGTGACCCATATTTTCAGGGGTCTCCATCCACACCAGGGTTCAGATGTCAGCGTACACACTTATTCAAACGAACCACACTAACAGAGCAATCGCACCAGTTTGTTTTAATCCAACCAAACCTGCCAAGTGTGAACACACCCTAAATTATGTTAAACTGAGCACATGAGCATTTATTTCATGATTTAGACAAGATGCCTAATAACGTAGAGCTTGGAATAGAAAAGAAACTGGTCTGATGCAAACCCAACTGTTTCAGAATGACATCACCCAGCAACAAAGCACACAGTACAGCTTTTTACAAAGTTAGAGTCCATACTTACACCATATTTAGACATATCATTATGTACAACACATATACAGAGTTCTGCAATCCAAAATGTCTTGTACACTGTTTTCTTGTTTCTATCTTCAGCATATTTTCTTTCAAAACAAGAGGCATAAGACAATAAGACGGTCTTATGAGAAGTTCAGTGTTGTAGTCAGTGTTGTAATCGAGACCAGCTTATTGAAGTCCGAGTTTAGGCCGTGACCCGAGTAGGTTGAGTCAAGACAGAGACCTGAAGAGGGTCTGAATGATTCAGAAAGTTTAAATAAGCTTTCCTTTGGCGTGAATGAAGCCTAGTTTCACATCAGTGTTACATGAACCTCCACAGCGCACACACACTGCGCACAGGCCCATAGATACGACAGCACAGAGCGAATCATATGCACAAGTCGCCGCGGACCACAAAACGTATCCACAGTGTTGTCAAACTTGAGACTGAACACTGAGTCCAGGTCAAGACTGAGACCAAATGCACGAGAGTTCATGAAAATATGGTCTTGGACTCTACACAGACTCAAGACTGAGTCCCATCTCCAAAACTACAACACTGCCATTAGTGCTGAGAGGAATGGTCAATGCTAAAATTAAAACAACAGTTCAAAAATTAAAACTGTCATCATTCGAATATTGTTGGCTCTTCGATTAATTGCTTCTGTTCCTGTAAGCATAAATTTACTGTCCTGTAAAGACTTACTGTTTTGTAAGTCGCTTTGGATAAAAGCATCTGCTAAATGCGTAAATTTAAAAACAGTGTACCTACAGTCAGTGTATCTAGTGAAACATTTTAAAGCCATTTGTACTTCTGTCATGACAACTCGTGGAGTATTTGGCATGGTAATGGATATGACAATGTTGATATGTTTGGTCTTGGAGGAATAGATCTGCAACGCTGCTGCTGCAGAGCAAGTACAGGACTTGCTACTGCCAATACTTTCATGACATGCAGCCGCTGAACAATATAGCGTGCATGCATATTATATAATTATACAATTATATAATTATTATAATGTTAGTAATGATACAATTGCATTTGTAGACCAGACAATCACAATCAATTCACGTGCACATGCATATTCTGAATTAAAGGATATTCTGAATTTCAGAAGTCCTGATGTCTGATTTGTGAAAGACTCGTCAGATCTTTTCAATGAATTTCTTGTTTTGTTGTTATTGTTTTGTGTACAAAACCATTTTGTCCAGTTCTCTTACCTCAAACAGCTTTCCAGAGGGGAAGAACATCAGTGAAAAATGGCTTATATGTGACCCTGGATCACAAAACCAGTCACATGTCGCACGGTTATATTTGTGGCAATACCCAACAATACATTGTATGGGTCAAAATTATAAATTTTTCTTTTATGCCAAAAATCATGAGGATATTAAATAAAGATTATGTTCCATGAAGAAATTTTGTAAATTTCCTTCCGTAAATATATAAAACATTTATTTTTGTGAGTGAATGCAGCACAATCGCGAATATAAATGGACAACTTTAAAGGAGATTTTCTCCATGTTTAGATTTTTTTGCACCCTCAGATTCCAGATTTTCCAACAGTTGTATATCGGCCAAACATTGTTCTATCATAACAAACCATACATCAATGGAAAGCTTATTTATTCAGCTTGCAGATGATGTATAAATCTCAATTTAAAAAAATTGACCCATGTGACTGGTTTTGTGGTCCAGGGTCACATTATCATTTCAGTATGTTCCTCAAACAAAACTATGGTATGGCTTCAGAAAACTTGGGGAAATTATTTTTTCATGGCATCAAAGTAGTTTAAAATGAAAGCAAATAAAAATTAACTAAATTTAGATGAGTCGAGGATGGACCATATTATACTTCAGTAACAATTCACTGTAACAGCATGGTTTTCAGAACTTTAGTAATAATCTAGATTCAACGATTTTAGAACAAGGGCAAGAACGGATTCATGCATCGGTTGTAAAAATATAGTTATTTTGTTTGAGAACATTTACTGTGCACATATGCAGACAACTTATCGAATGTGCAACATTATATCTAATCTTTCAGCTTCAATTATGTGATCATGTGAAGCAGGTAAGCAAGGTAAGTCATTCAAGTCAGAAAGCTTGATGTTTTTCTCAACTACAACTTAATTTACAGTAATGCAGTTACAATAGAAGTAAGTTCTTGCTTTAAGGAGTTTTTTTAGTAGTCAACAAATGCTGTCAAGTACAGCTTAACTTGAACCTGCATCCCTCAAACTATTCCAGTAGATAATGTCTTTGCCAGAAGTGACAGACTGATCAAGATGTACTCTGTGTTATGTTTTAAATGAGATTTACGAATCCAAGGGAAACTTTCAGGTGAAATCCCATGGAGCTACTGTAGAAGATTGATCTCCTGACTAGTCAGAACGCCACGCCGCTGTAACTCCTGCATCCATAACATCATATCTAATTCACTGCTCACAAACCACAGACCTGAATACTGACTTATGTGTAGACCCATCCAAGCTCTACTGCCGAATTGGAGACGGATCAGTCTCTGTCTCGCTCAGCGCTCCAGAGCTTCTCCAAAGAGTCTGGAATGGCTGTTGACACTCCCAGTCTTTAATGTAGGATCAAGAAAAGTCATTACTCTTTTCAACCCACCCCTCCATTCTTGTCTTAACTACTTTCAAATGTTTAATAACGCTGCCTTCAGGGGTAATTTGTTCCACTAAGATGCACAAAGAGTTGCAATGATCATACAGTATATGCCACTAAAATGGACAGGCTGCAACTTCGTTCTCTCAATAGACACATACCATGAAGATGTAGAAAGTGATCAATTTAAATGAATTTGGTGCCTCATTACTAAGACTACATGAAATGGCTGCAGATGAGTGGTACTGAACAAAAATCTGTAACGGAATCAGAAATTTGTTTTTAATCCTGCATAATTAACAGTCTTTTAGAATAATCAGTTGTTTGAAATGACTCCCAATGACTCATAAGTAAGCAAAGCTGTTCTTGAAAGACAGAACCACCCAAGGTAATTAAACTAAGATGTTTTTGCTATTAAATGGAGCTTTTTTTCCCCCACAAATGGTAAATAAGCCATATACGCATGATCCACTGATGGATCTCTTTAATGATTTCCACCGTATGTATTTTTCATCCGAGGTAAAAAGCTGTCTCTTTCTCTGACACGTTTGGACAAACCAAATTCTTCTATGTTCACGGGAATAATGAATGCAAGATAGATCAAATAAGGGCAGTTATGCTCTTAGTGAGAAATCATTCAAATACAAAAATTGTGTTTAAAAAAAAATAATTATGGTAGGCCTAACATTTATCATTTACCTACTAGATTAATTATAAAGTTTGTAATGTACTGTAAAGATGATTTTAGAGAGCAGTTATGTTCATTGATATTTTGTTACAGTCTATGTTCATTAAGCACAATAGTATGTGATTGGGATGAAAAAAGGAGGGGTAGAGGAGCGCTTCCTGGACTCCAAAGTTTGGTTAAAGGGATAGTTCACTTTGAAATTAAATTTAGTTTTAGCTTACCTGAAGGGCATCCAAGATGTAGGTGTCTTTTTTTCCTCAGTAGTTTCAATTTTGATATTTTAGGTCAAACCGTTCTTGTCTGTCAGTCATATAATGCAGGTCTGCGGTCACTGTCTCAAAACAGCATGCACAAGTCCAAATTAAAACAATTCCCCACCATCCAAATTAAACAATTCCCCATCGTAAGTACACTTTGATGGCCTAAGACACGAAACGAGCGGTTTGTGTGAGAAAACGAACCGTATTTATATAGTTTTTGCCTCTTGAACAAAGCCGCGTCCAACTGATCTGACGGCGCGGGCGGGTATAGATATATACACTGATGTCGCCTTGGCTAATGAACTGCAATAGCGAAGGCGACATCTAGTGCTAGTGTTTCTATACCCGCACGCGGGCGGATATAGATATAGAAACACTAGAAGTCGCCTTCGCTATTGCAGTTCATTAGCCAAGGCGACATCAGTGTATATATCTATACCCGCCCGCGCCGTCAGATCAGTTGGACGCGGCTTTGTTCAAGAGGCAAAAACTATATAAATACGGTTCGTTTTCTCACACAAACCGCTCGTTTCGTGTCTTAGGCCATCAAAGTGTACTTACGATGGGGAATTGTTTAATTTGGATGGTGGGGAATTGTTTTAATTTGGACTTGTGCATGCTCTTTGAGACAGTGACCATAGACCTGCATTATATGACTGACAGACAAGAACGGTTTGACCTAAAAATATCAAAATTGAAACTACTGCGGAAAAAAAGACACCTACATCTTGGATGCCCTTGAGGTAAGCTAAAACATACCAAAATTTAATTTCAAAGTGAACTATCCCTTTAAGATAGAGGTGCTCTTTGGATGGGAAACTAAATGCCAAAAATCAAAAAGAACTCCAAGGCACTCTCAATTGAAAAAGTTTAAAAGCCTTTATTATTATGGCTTGGTCAAATTAACCTTCTAAAAAACTCCAACGCGTTTCGGCTACATGCCTTCTTCTGGGAGTTAAACAGATCTCAAACAAACAAAGTTTCTTATGAACTAACAGTCCACCAATCAGAAGTCTCCATCTTTTTGGTTTTTAGTATGTGATTGGGATTCCCACATTTTGACACAATTTCTAAACTATAACATCGTTAAAACATAAACCTGTTAGTTCCAGTCCTTGATTCTGATTGGTCAGTAGCGGCTATGACCGCTTCACTCGGGTTCTATGTATCACAACACCCCTAGCAACCACTCTTAGCAACGTAAACATATGTTTGTTCTCAATCATTGATATTGTTCATTGAAGCTTATAGACCTTATGCGCCAGAGAAACGAGGGTGTCTTTAGAATATTGTCTTTTAACTTCCGTTTTTGTGGTCGCTCTGTATATTCCTATGGCATTGCTGTCCAGGAGTAATTAGGCCTAGGTTTTTAAGTGGATTTACTTAATGTAAAGTTAACGAAAGTTATCATGAGGACTGTAATGTTTAAAGCAGATGACTTAACAAATGTAAGTCGACCGGCAAGATTTTAAAACGAGTCGTTCATTAATAAACACGCAAAATTGCTGTGAAAATACAGACCGGAAGTCAAAAGACAACGAGTGCAGCGCTGAAAAGGGGCGGGGCTACATAAGGTCTATCCACAACTTTCCTGCGAGTCTTAGTGGGCGTCGCCATGACACTCGATACTTCCTGTTGCCGGTATCTCAGTTCCGGTTTAGCCTAACGCTTAATGAAGCTAGCACACAAGGGATACTCGCGTCGCGGTACAAACGGGTGAAACTGATTTCTGACAAGTAGTAATGCTGACAAATAAGCAATGGCTCCTTGTGGCTCAACGTGTACCGTTGTGGGGTGCACAAACAACATGCGAAAACTTAAGGATTTTATGAATGGGAGCTGTTTCCAACATAAACGGACCCTCTACGCAGAAAGAGTTTTTCTTGTACTTAGAAAAAACTGCAGTACAACTGTATATATATTTTTAAGTGGTATGTTTATTGTTTTCAATCATTTGAAAATTAATTCGAGAATTAACTTGAATGTGCAGCAATTTGTACAAATAGAGAGTATGTAGGCCTACTATATTTGTTGTAGCCATTAAATAAGAGCATTTTCATATTTGTTCAAATATTATAATGTTATTTTTTCCATCTATGTTGATTATGAAAAGTGAACACCATGATAGGATGCATCGGGAGACATGGAGTGGGTCAGACATGATTAAACTTCATTTTCTTCATTAAGTTTTGTTTTGTAGAAAACCTTTCTTTAAAGTGAATTACGTTTTGTATAAATTGTATCTTAATTTTAATAAATTTTTGCCTGGATTTAATAATATAAATATAGCAGACAATATAAATCATGACACGGAGGCGCCGGCGCGCCGCGGTCACTTGCATTGCACGTTATCAGGAGCGCATCTCATCATAAATGAACCGAAACTCAGACATGAGAAATATAGCCTATCTAAAGAAAGCTTTAAATGTCTTTAAAACGAAACAATTCAAAATGAAAAGAAATAGGCTACTCTCTGATTATGTAATCCAAGATGTGGATTTCTCTCCAGGCTATAGGCGCGTTCTATACGGAGATGGCGATCGTCAACTTCATATTTGCAGCAGACACTGACAGAAAACACTAGTTTATTAATAAAAATCAATGCACGCGTGTCACCGGATTTACAAATGCACATCCTGCTTGTTGCACGCACACTCGGCACACATATGATGTCGAAATAACAAGATATTGTGTTGAGATAACATTATTAATAATAATAAATCTTTAATTATATTTGATTGAATGCCGAATGTTGTGCTTGTTCAATTTAATAATTGAATATTATAATTGAATATTAAATATTAAGTGGCCAATTTTTGCTCATTTATTAAAAGTATTTATATATATCTAGCACCCCCTCAGCACATGAAAAAAAAAAAAAATTATCTGGCGCCGCCCCGGTTATAACGGCCCAGTATTAAAAATGGTTGGGTCTAAATTGGGCTCGGGCTCATAATTACAGTTAATGTGTCGGGCCGGGCTCGGACACAACGGACTCAGGTAGGGTCGGGCTTGATTTTTTTGGGCCCGATCTAAGCTCTACTCGTCATTACCCAAGCAAGTTATGTGGGCTTGTTGAGGCTCTCTGACAGCAGTATCTTCAGGCTAACGTAAACCGGAAGTTCGTTACCGGCTTGTTCTACGTTGCCATAGCGATCACGGGAAAGGTCAGAGTTCGGGAAAGTTGTGGATAGAGGACTACAGTTTTTTGAGAGATCAAGTAGGCTAAGTGAGTGTAACTGCATTTACAGTAGATATGGCATTTTCCTTCAGGTCAGTTCAATATTTGTAATAAAAAATCAGTTTGAATGTCCGCTGCGTCCTTTTAACAGTTAAGGGGTTTTCCGTGCCCTGACATTTGTCAGTTGCATCTAGCTTTTCCGTGTTCACAAGTTTCGATCCTTTCAATATAAAAGTCTTCTCTGCTGACTGACTCATAAAGACAGTATTTACCGCCATCTAATGGAGAAATAATGTAACAATAATGTAACTTATGTTACTGTTCACGGTCAGGGATTATTATTATTTTTCCAGCAGAAGGAAGGAAGGCTTTTAATAATTTTACGTCATGAAAGTTAAATTGATACACATTTTTTGGCTTTAATATTTGTATTGTGTCGTAACCGTTTTATAAAAGCAATAAGATCCTCGAGCCTAGTGCTGTATTCATGATAACAGTGTTACTTGTATAGCCGAACATAACTAGAAAAAAAGTATATTCACTACAGAAATTAATTGTCCACACCTGTAAACCACAATTATAAAATATCCCAGTATTTTCAGGCTTTCCATTAACGTACAAACCCCAGTTTAAGCAAATAGGCTTGTATCCAACATAAAAGCAGTATTTTTCTTGCTGTTGCCCTTAACTACAGGATCTAACCAAATCCAACATGTTGATCTTTCCTTGTGCTCTGCTTACCCAACAACAAACCCATGCAAAGCAAACCCCTTAACCAACATCATTCACTACTGGAAACTCTCTGGCGGCAGGTTAGCGCAATTATCAGAGCAAAATGATGAAAGACCGGGAGCCCCCTTGAGCAACCCGACGTCTTGTTTATTTACCCTCAAAATTACACCCCTCTCTCTTCCTGTGTCATGTTCCTCGGTCCCAATTTGTTTTGTTATGCTTCCACTAAAACTGAACAACTATGCGTGTGGTCGCCATAATTTTAACAGGCTGACACTCTCTCTCCACACACACACACACACATTCCGCCCTGTTGCCCTCTCACCCCCGTGACACCTTTAACCGCAGCACTTTGCAGGACAGCGAGGGGAAGAAGGGGAACTTCAAAGTGGCCGGAGGGGGTGCTTCTTTTTCCTGCCACTTGTCATCATCTAAGGGTCTTTGCAGCCTCCCTTATTACTTTAATCAATTCCAACTGCTTGGAGAGGCTTTGATGGGGGCCGGAGCAGAGCATGCTGGGAGCACCTGCCGCTGAGCAGAGCACAGGTGGCCCACAGAGACTCCAGACCATAATAAAAGCGCTGTTACCCAGTGATTTATGCCCATAAATAAACCACTAAACAATACCAACGTTTAACAGATTGAGCACAGGATCACCAGTAAAATTATAATTTTATTAGTCATACATTTAATACATGCACACAGTCAAAATAAAGTTTGCTACATTTTGTAAATATGCAAAAGTGAAGTCCAGGATGTTGGCGTTTCAGCAGAACTAGGTTGCGTCGCCATCTGCTGGTATCTCTAGAAGTCAAGAAGCTGCAAAGGGAAAGGAGACATTGTAAGAAATTATGATGGTTTTGCTAGTATGCAACACACAAAACGATGCAGTCTGACAGATCGAGAGTCTTTTAAGGTTCAGTAAAAGCACAGAAACACGGCTAACTGTACAGAACTGTAACGGTTTTCAAAATCCAAAATGAAGAAAGTCAGCTTTTAGAAAAACAACTCTTTTGTGATCTTTTTTTTTTTTTTTGAGTCCATTGTTTGTTCAATAATTCAATATTAATAATTATAATAATAATAATAATAATAATATACAGCACCAGTTCTGGAAACATAAAAAAAAAAAAAAGTTTTTGAAAGAACACTTTTTTTAATCAAAACTCCAGTGAAAAAGTAATAATGAAATATTACAATTTAAAAAAAAAAAAGAAAAAAAAAAAGTGAATATGTTAAAAATGTAATTTATTCCTGTGATCAAAGCTGAATTTTCAGCATCATTACTCCAGGCTTCAGTGTCACATGATCCTTGAGAAATCATTGTTATATTATGATCAAGAAACATTTATCATTATTATCAGTTGAAATATGTTTTTTATAGCTTAACAATTATGTAGCAACAATGATACCATTCAAACATTTGTGGCAAGATTTAAAAAAAAAGAGAATTTAATACTTTTATTCTTCAAGGATGCATTACATTGATCAAAAGTGACAGTGAGGCCATTTATAAAGTTACAAAATATTTCTATTTAATAAATGCTTTAATAAATGTAATAAAAAAAATATATATGCTGTTCATTGAACTTTCTATTAAAAAAATCCTGATAAAAGTATCACAATTTCCACCAAAATATGAAGCAGCACAACTGTTTTCAACATTGATGATACTCATAAATGTTTCTTGAGCATCAAATCATCATATTAGAGTGATTTCTGAAGGATCATGTGACACTGAAGACTGGAGTAATGATGCTGAAAATTCAGCTTTGATCACAGGAATAAATTACACTTCACAATATATCCAAATAGAAAACAGTTATTTTAACAGATAATAATATTTCGCAATATTACGGTTTTAAATCTTAATGCATTTCTTTTAATCAAATAAATGTAGGCTTGATGAGCAGAAGAGACTCTTTCAAAAACATAAAAAAAAAGTGTTAATGTTTCCAAAAATTTGAATATACAGTTGTGGTCAGAATTAATGGCACCCCTGTTAAATATGATAAAAATGGCTGTACAAAAATAAATCTGCATTGTTTATCCATTTGATCTTTCATTCAAAAAAATGTGCAAAAATCTAACCTTTCATTGAAGTAAAATAATTGAAAGTGCTGGGGAAATCACATTATGAAATAAATATTTTTCTCCAAAACACGTTGGCCACAAATATTGGCACCCCTTTTATTTTTTATCATATTTACCAGGGCTGCCATTAATTCTGACCACAACTGTCTAGTGTAAACACTGCTTATGAATATATAGTCAAGTTTAGCTAATGCTGAAATATGTACTGATGAACCACATTAATCCTTAACAACAAAGGGCCAGATAACATGATCATAGTTTACTGTTATTTGTCTTTTTGGACAAGCTTTTTGTTTCATGTTATTGAATTTTTATGGAATCTGATGGTAGCACAGTTGTGGAGTTGTACTAGGTTTGTACTTGTACAGTTGTTATTTTATTTTAATGTTTATTTTTATTACTGTGCAGCACTTTGTGACCCTTCCTTGTCTGTGAAAGGTGCTATGCATATAAACTTTACTTACTTATAACAGTCAAACTTACAACAAAAATATTAAAGGGGTCATATGATGCTATTTTAAAAGTTCATTATTTTCTTTACTTGGTGTAACAGAATAGGTTAACATGTTTTAATGTTAAAAAACAGATTTTCACATTTTTGCAGCACCTCTATTCCCAGTCTGTCTGAAACGAGCTGATTTCTACATAGGCCCTCGTTCCTTCAGAAAAGCTCAGAGTGCTCTGATTGGCCAGCTGACCCAGTGCGCTGTGATTGGCCAAACACCTCAAGTGTGTGTTGCAAATGTAACTTGCAAATGCAAAGCTTCAGCTTCCAAGGTTTCTAAAGCATTTGTAAAGATAATAATTATAGATAATAATAACGTTTTACCATATCAGTTCGGACTCGAGTCAGATCCTGAAAATACAGATGATCACGCAGATCGATCGGATTAAACAGAACATTTCACATTCACAAGTAGTCTTTGTGTATAACTGGTGTTGTACTCTCTCAGGTTCAGAAACCTGTCCTCTGTAAAAAGTGCTGCTCAGGAAAGGTTTATAAATACATTTTAACCATCGATTCCTAATATCCTTTTGCATCCAAACATCGATACATGGCGACAACACTTCAATTCACTGAAGCCTTGCCTTCAGTCTTAGCGTATGCCTTTGGATGGCATTATGTTAATATTTCACATTGGTGGTCTGGATCAGTGTTCTTGGTTAAAATACAGTCAAACCAAAAATTGTTCAGACACCAGATATAATTTTTGATATTTTTTTACTAGTGGGTGCAGGACACTATAGTTAAAGGGGTGGTTGATTATGATTTCACTTTTCTAAAATTAGTTAGTGTGTAATGTTGCTGTTTGAGCGTAAACAACATCTGCAAAGTTACAACGCTCAAAGTTCAAAGCAAAGGGAGATATTTGCTTTTACAGAAATAGTTTAAGGACTACAATATACGGCTGGTAGAGACTACACGAGCTTCCTCCCGGGTTAGTGACATCACAAACCCCTATCATTTACATAAACCCCGCCCCCAGGAAGGTGATTTATAGATAATCATGACAAGCTACATAATTTCATCAACTAAACATTCAGAAATGTCCTGTTGCTTTTACATGTTGTCACTTCTTGAGTCTCTCCATCATTGTCTGACTCTGGTTTGAGCATAAAAGGCAAAAAGTTTTTTTTACATTTTTAGCGCATGTCTGTGTGAGTGCAAGCTGTTGAAGCTCCGCCCCTTGTGCCGGGAGCAGCAGCTCATTTGCATTTAAAGGGACAGACACAAAAACTGTGCTTTTTGCTCACCCTCAAAAAGTAGGGCTGGGCGATTTAAATCATGAGATTGTTATGCGCATCTCGTCAGTAAAGCCGGTTCCTTGATTAGTAGTAAATCGCCATCACCTGCTTTCAGATGGAGCGGCATTTACTACAAAGAGCCGTAGTTAACTGACAAGCTGAGCCATATCGCATTAAAATCGCGGACGTATCGCCAGTAGGGATGGCTCGATACCACAATTTTGGTTTCGGTACGATACCAGAACCTAATATCTCAGTATCGATACTAAATCGATACCACAGGTGACAAATAACCAGCCTCAAAATTTAAGTGAATTGAAACAATTTTATTAAAAAACACTGCTTGAAACTCTGCTGCACCGAATGTGCAAACAAAAAGTTATCAAAATGTTTTAAAAAAATTAAAATAAATAAAAAACAGTCAGGGAACTTACAGTAGGTTAAATTTTGATTTTGAAAAAAAAAGAAAAGAAAAAAGACACCTGAAATGATACAATTAAAATAGGTTAATATCTAT
Organism: Rutilus rutilus; assembly: GCF_951802725.1. NCBI lineage: Eukaryota > Metazoa > Chordata > Actinopteri > Cypriniformes > Leuciscidae > Rutilus > Rutilus rutilus. The sequence goes on from NC_140209.1 coordinate 63,123,648, forward strand.
AATAATTGATTAATATAGAATAATAATAGAATAATGAAATGACATGTAAACCATTAGCTGTCATGCATCAACAGAGAATTATCAACATTTATAGCATTTATTCATCTTGGTTTGATTACTGTTTGGTTTGGGTTCATATTAGTTTAATGCATTGCATAAAGTAATGTTAACATGCTAAACATGTATTAGTATATTTAAATAATAATTACTGATTGATCTAGATTAATAAATGCTATAATACTGTTAGGTCAGGTTAATGAATGTTGACAAATGTAGCTTAAATGTAAAGTGTTACTCTAACATTCATATTATATCCATATTACTACTATTACTCTCTCTCTCTCGGCTGATTCCTCAGTCGGTCGCCACAGCAGCAGTGATATGCCATTCATTTCACTATCACTAATACTAAAATTAATATCACTAATCTCTATTCATTCAAATTCAATTAATATATGATTGTTTGAAAGTGCAAAAATTATGAGAACTTAAACATTGGTTCTAGCGTGTCATGCAAGCACATTTGAGCTTTCGTGTTTACCATGTCATATTTAATTGATAAGCTCTTATGTATGTGCGCTGTGAATAAAAGTCTAAATTAAATCAGTTGAATGATGGACTCACCTGTCGATCTCTGAACTCTTTGAACAAGTCAGGATGATCAAGTGACAAGTGCTTAACGTTAGCCAGATTTGATGTGTTGCCTCCCGTGGCTAATTTAAAGCAGCGTTTGTACAGTGGTGCATTGAGGTCTGTTGCTTTACCTTCCTCGTTACTTTTGTAGGCAAAGTAATGCCATATTTTTTACTCCTATTGCTCTCTTTATTTATTAATTTCGGGCGTGTAGAATGAGCTTCATCGGTTTGATCCATCGTGTTCCTCCGTTGTCACCGTTTGCCGGTTTTGCGTGACCCGCGTCAGTTTGGGTAGCGCACTGCCGCCTAGCGGTGAACTTCGAAACAGCAGCGCATCAAATACCGAATTGAGCAAAATTATGATATTGTACCGTTTGAAATATAATACATACCGGTATTTTAACAGTATCGGTATACCGCGCATCCCTAATCGCCAGTGATAATTAATGCGATATGGCTCAGCTTGTCAGTTAACTACGGCTCTTTGTAGTAAATGCCGCTTCATCTGAAAGCAGCTGATGGCGATTTACTACTAATCAAGGAACCGGCTTTACTGACGAGATGCGCATAACAATCTCACGATTTAAATCGCCCAGCCCTATCAAAAAGTGACAACTTTAACATGCTATAAAAAAAATATATGTAGGGTATTTTGAGCTAAAACTTCACACACATACACTGGGGACATTAAAGACTTATTTTACATCTTGTGAAAAGGGCATTATACCACCCCTTTAATTTATGTAGGTGAGGAGAGCAAAATAAAGTAACTTAAGTAACATTAACATTCTTCATACAGTGCCAACCAATAACATTTATAAAAATTTGGGACAAAAATGACTCAGACACTTTGACTTGACCATGTTTTGCTGAAGGGTTTTTTCTTTAATTGCTAATGCAACCTTTTTACACAAAGACTGAACACAATTAAGCATCGCTTGGTAACTGGTTGATCTAAACTGGTATTATCTAATTGTGTAGTTAAATTTAACAGCTGACAGATATTCAACATAATTCATCTGTGAGACAGTCTAACAGAAGGACAGAAATATCAACTGATCTGATAACTCTGAGTTCTAGTCATATTTTATTACCATTTTCTAAACTATAGCGAATAAACTGTGATAATGTGAGAAATGTTGAAGGTGTCTGAATAAAGTTTGGTTTGACTAAATCAGGTACAAACCGATACATTACACACACTTAAACAAAACATGAAAAAGCATCATATTAAAAATAACAATAGACATCTCGAACACAAGCAAAAAAACAGACAAAACTCACCAATTGTGGCAGAATCTTCTCAAAGTGCTCAATATCGACGGTGTCACAGTCTTCACTGCTGGCCTGTTTAACAGCTCTGCGCGTCGCCTCTGTGGCAGACAGACCATCCTCACATCAATACTGAGAGAAACTGCACTACTGTATCAGACCGTGACAGGTAAAGTCTGTCTTACCTTCAACAAACACTTTCAGCATCTCCGTCATGAGGACGACAGCATCACTGCTGACTGCAGAAGAAAAACTTCATGACTGAACGCTGATATGAGTAACTGTAATGTGCCTTTATCCGACGACTCCTCACATGTGCAAAGCTACAATACTGCACCAAAAACTAGTTCAGGAGAAGTGAACTGGAACGAGAACCGGCTGCAAGTGATCATGTTGCGTTTGGTGTTCAAATGTGAGGGGAGATTTCACAAATACATCAGACCGAAACGACCAGAGAGGGAAAACTGTACTCAGAACACTTGAACTGAGAATTGAGAGTCCGTTTATATAAAAGCCTGATTCCAACACAGAATTAAAAAATAATAATAAAAAAGCAAATTGCGAATTTATATCTCAAAATCCTAAGAAAAAAGGTCAGAATTGCAAGTTATAACTCTCAATTCGGTCTTGCAGAGAAGTTTTTTTTTTTTTTTATATGATGTGAGAGAATCAATTAGCTACACATTTTGTTCTAAATTGAAAAGTTTTTTACCTCAAAACAAAATTTGCCACTTCTTTATTTCGCGATTAATGCATCTGAGATGATTTGACAGATGCCAGATCTTCGAATCGTGATCACTGATCTATGGATAATGTGCTTCTTCGAAAGGATTTGCTTAAAATATCTGGATTAAGTTGACTAAGATTACTGCGCGATCTTGTGTTCATTGGAAAGGCCAGATATATCGATACTCGAAACCATGATCAGCGATTGGCTGGACTCTTTCATTGTCAATACAAGATCTTCACCAAAAGCTCATGCACCTCTTGATGGAAATAAATGTTGTGATTTTACATTTACATTTAGCAGACGCCTTTATCCAAAGCGACTTAAAAATGAGGAATACAGCAAACGAGTCAAGTACAAAGTTTCAGACATGGCTAAGAGTAGCATACGCCAGACAAGCGAGGGATTTTAGTTAAGAGGTGCATCAATTTTTGGTCAACATCTTGTATTGACAATGCAAGAGTCAAGAATGTCTGTACCTTTATAATGAAACAGCCAAGCGACCAAAACAACTCAAAAGTTATAATAGATAAATGAAATGCACTGTTAGGTACATGATTCCCAATTATTTCACGATTTCTAGTATTTCTACAGGCTTTACATTTTTAATTCAATGTTGTATTTAGCAATTCATTTAATTTTTACACGTGAAGCAACATTATAGGCTAATATTATTTGCAAATGTATTTTTTTAAATGATATATTATTGTTCCTGGTTCAAAAGTGTACTCTTGTAAGAAAGTAGCAGTGGCTGGGACAGCATCACCACATTTGAATCTTAAATGTTTCCAAACCCTTTGGTCGAAACCTCGTGACTTTGAGTGTGTGAGTGTATAAATAACAAATCGAGGGAAATGAAACTAGACAGATGTCTAAAAAAAAAAAAAAAACTTGAAAACTTGTGATTTACAATGAAGTAATCAAGAAAACAGAGTTTGCTTCTACCTAGTAACAGAAGGGTTTGCACATGAAGAACCAATCAAATTGTAGGGAAATTATTAGGGATGCACGATATATCTGCCACCATATCGGTATTGGCCGATATATGTTCATTTTTACTGTTATCGTTATCGACCTGATAAGAAAATTTGGCCGATATATTAAAGCCGATAAATAATGTATTAATTCCTTCAGCTGAGACTCTTCAGATGCGCACTGTTCAACATGATGGATTTGAATTGCTTGAAATATGATTGGAATCTCTTCAAAAAAGGAAAATACGGTTCAGTGCAACATGTGCAACAAGTCTGTCATATCGGCTACATAAAATTATAATGAGATTTTCTCATTATAATTGTGTGCTTGGGACGTGATTTTAATGGTGACTTTTGTTTTTGTAATCAGGCTCTCAAAAATGATATAAAAATTTGGGTTTATATTTATCTGCCAATATATCGGTTATCGGCTTTCAAATATGAAGAATTATCGGTATCGGCCAAAATTTTCATATCGGTGCATCCCTAGAAATTATTTAATGGATCATGTCATTTTCGCCATGCTCCTATTCAATAAAAACTGTTGTATTCTTTTTTCTGGTGGGATTCTCTCTGTTCCTCCGGCCGTGATTAAAGCATATTTGAAGGCTTGTCTGAAGTATGTTTAGTTATTGCTGCGCAGCAAGTTAGGGTTAGGGGACTCAGCCGACGTCGATGAGGAGACGCGCTAGAGTATAAATATTATTGAACGGGGACGTCGATTGTAGATGAGACCCAGATAGACTTAAAGCGGGGCTCAGTAACTTCGGGATTTCTTCGCTGTATTCTCGCTTTTTGCTCGCAGGTTTCTCTCTAGAGCTCCCCCCACAGCTTCGGAATAGATATTTGACAACACTGTTGTAAAAACTCGTTGGTGATTCTCGGACACCAGAGGCTAGTAGATCAACGACATCAAAGCAGATGGGACATTCTTTAAAACGTCTTCTTCATTCGGGTTCAAACAGCGTGAGGCAGCGCAATAATGACAGCATTTTAGCAGATTTCTTTTGGCCGTAAAGCAATTGTTTACATCGCGAGACTTGATATCACGCGAGACTTCCTGATGCGGCGGCCGGCGGCCCGCCACCTCAAAGTTGCAAGTGCGAATTTTCCGCTCATGGGCACCAGGGGGGTGCGAAACGACCACCATTCAACCCGAAATAAGTAATATAACCATTCCAATAACTCCGAAGCTGTTCAGTTAAGGTAAAAAAGTTACTTAGTTCACCTTTAAGTCAGGTGCGAAAGAAGAAGAAGAAAAAATCTACCACAAAGCACTTTGAGTTTACGGACCTGTTGCTATGAAAGCAAATCCGGGATGAGCTTCGAACAACCAAACAATCCGGGATCATGTCAAATCATCAACAGTAAAATCCAGAAACCCAAGTACGAAGAGCACACGTACGTCTGCAAGATGTCTGTTAAAGATCACTTCATTTGGAAAGCATCAGCGTCTTTAAGATGTCAGTTTTACATACATTCTGAATCATAATCATCTTAAAGACATTTTCTAAACGTCTATTTGACATCTGACAGGAAACGTCCTAGAGACAGATGAGGGAAAAAAAAAACGTCTAAAAAAAAACGTCTTCGCGATGTAAACACACATCAAATATACGTCTCAGATGTATGTGTGCTATCAGATGTTTAGCTGGGAATACTAAAGGTTTGGTTTTCGTTTCATTTTCGTATTATGTATAAGTAGCACTCCCGGCCACAAAGAAAAATGAAGAACAAAATTATGATGCGTTTTGACATTATGACAGGTGGCCTAATCAAAAGACGACGAGAAAGAAAGAAATTATTTATTTATTTATTTAAAAAATTTTGCCACGCAGGAACGATTTAAATGCATAATAGTTTCCATAACCAACAGCTTCTCTCACTTTACCACATTGCCAGGTGAAGGTGAACCCTGCGTGTGTCTGACTGTTTCTCACCTTTGGTTTTGTCCTCCTTAAAAGAGCGTGTCAACAGTTTGGCAACAGTCTCCTAAAAACAGAGGGAGACATAGAAATCAATGCAACGCCGTGGCATCGTGAAAAACGCTCATGACCTGAATGTGTTCGACTTGCTATGGCATTATGAGATGCATGTTAAAGACCCGAAGACGTAAATAGTTAAACGTGTTGAAATATACCTTTTTAAACGCGATTTCATTTCCCGCGTTTGCCATTCTTTCCCGCTGTCGTCATAAAGGCTCGAGAAATGTCACTGGTGAATCGACTTCTTCCTCGTTTGCTGGATGGTGTATTGGATATGAGGCTGTTGCCCTCTAGCGCACGAACACAGGACGAAATCACACGTGGCCTTCAAACGTTTATGGATATACACATTTTTGATGGGGAAAATGATAATTACCAGACATCTTGTACATCTATTTTAGAGCTCCTTGGTTGAAATATCAGCTTACTTAAAATCAAATGCCATCCAACTTTGCTGCTGCATTTGTAAGCCTAATGAATCTTGACATTGTCATCCTGGGAATGGCCATGATTTGTTTAAGAAATGAAAAGCTACACACTCCATCAATTAGGGTTTGAAGAACTGTTGTCAACAAACAGTTTTTCACCCGTTTTTTATTTGTTTTACTTGTGTGGTTCAAAATTGACACAGGCTATGGAAATGCTTTGTTTGTGTTTTGACAGGAATGTCATTGAGTGTTTAAGATGGAGCAGATTTTTCTCATTCAAAATGCATGTCTTATTCAACAGAGGTAAAAAAAATAAAATAATTTGTTGCATTATAAAATGGTCAGAATTGTACTGCTGCTAATAGAGTATTAGGTCCTGAGAAACCCATTGTGTTTGAAGCTATCGATTTGCTTCTTCTTCCTTATTTTTCTTCTTCCTTCCTTCTTTCTTATGGGTGTCAGAGACCATAATCGTAGAGACCCTAAAATTGGCAGGATCATGGTTTTGCACCAACTGTACACAGTTACTCAGTGCGTTCACCCATCCGACACTAGGTGGCGCTATACTATGACAATTCGCATTTGATTCCTAACTCAGTAACCCTAAGGGTGATAGAAGCAAAATCATTTTTCCCCAGAACAAGCAATACAAAATACCCATGTCATTTCCGCCTACAACTTTTTTTTTTTCTGCCATTCTGAACCTATAAACGCACTTAGTGTGTCTTTGTTTTTGTTTTTGTTTTTAGGGTAAATTTGCAAGTGCAAAATACTTTACCAACCAAATATGAAAACATCTTTGTTTCCATGAGCAAATGATAACTGGGCTAAGCAATGTGATGGACATTTTAACAAGCTCTTCAAGACTTATTTATTTGGGCATAAAAAAAAAACTGAAAAAAATCTGAAGGGGATACTTTAATAATAGAAACCGAAACAAAATGCAGATTTTTATTTTATTTTATTGAAGCACTTTTCACAGAAGCACTCATATATATATATATATATAATTATTATAGTTCCCATTATTATCACATTCAAACTCTAATTAAAATCTCACTCCATAGTCACTCCACTCCACTAACTCAATATAATAGGTATGAATATATCTCTCAACAAAAAGACACCAAGAACTGTTCTGAGGATAAATTTATTCAACATCTCAGGCATACATAAAAAAGTGATCCTTCACAGTATAGGGCATTTCATAGACATTAAATCAAACAGGATTTGAATGTAATAATGAACGTATAAAATGAAACAATTTACATTGAACATTACATTTACAGCAACATTTAGTTCACATTTCATCCAGTAAAAGGGTAGGATGAGGTTTAGTGCAAATCCCTCCAAACGGCCGCGGTCCTTATATTCCACTTCAGTTCACACACAGATTCGGCTGAAAGGATCGGTGTTGAGTATCAGACCGGTTCTGGACAAACAGATAAATAAGTAACTTGATTCTTGGCTAGTCAATTTCACAAATAATTACACAGCAAGTAACACATTGAATTAAATGAGAAACTTTAAAGTAAAGACTTAATAGTATTTTCTTGATTTCTTGTTTTATTTACAATAAAATAAAACTTATCTTTTTTTTTTTTACAGTGGTCTCTAATACTTGGAAATAACAGCAATCCTTCAGTTTTCTCCTTTCATCTCAAGGGCAGTTGCCCGGCTGGTGCAGAAATATGTGCTATGAAATCTGCTCATGGCTATTCAGAGATGTACAAATTCTGCTGCCAGGTTGATTTGAGCCAATCACCTGAACATAAAATGCCATGTGACCAGGGGCGTGGCTAGCTGTGGTAACTGTGTAAAGAGGCCCATAACAATCTCTCCTGTAGGCCCCCGCAATTTCCACCAATTTTCTACCCCATACCATAATTTCTTCTGAGGGTTCCCAATGTAAAAACTGTACAGGGGACCATTGTGATGCCACTGCATGATTGACTGATCGCACCACAAGTATAAACGCAAACAGTCCCAAACCCCTTACTTTTACAGCTCATATGTGACCCTGGACCACAAAACCAGTCACAAGTCGCACGAGTATAGTTGTGGCAATAGCCAACAATACATTGTACAGGTCAAAATTATCTTTTATCTAAGATTTTTCTTTTATGTCAAATAGGATATTATTAAGTAAAGATCATGTTCCATGAAGATATTTGATTAATTTCCTACCGTAAATACATAAAACATGTATTTTTGTGAGTGAATGCAGCACAATCGCCAATATAAATGAACAACTTTAAAGGAGATTTTCTCAATGTTTCGATTTTTTTGCACCGTCAGATTCCAGATCTTCATAATAGTTGTATCTCAACAATATCTAACAAACCATACATCAATGGAAAGCTTATTTATTCAGCTTTCAGATGATCTATACATCTCAATTTCATAAAATTGACCCATGTGACTGGTTTTGTAGTCCAGGTTCACATATGACTGGCTCAAAAAAAAAAACTGTGCTCATGAGCAATGATGGTGGGCAGCTGCCATTGAGATGAATGGATGTTATTGGATTGGGATGCTGGTGTGCCTACATGCTTAGCTAGCTTAATTAGCAGGCTTCTCTTTGTCAACCAGATTTATCAGGAAAACCATTTTTGGCTGGTGACGGATATGGCTATGCTGGTCAACCTCAAACCAACACACAGTAAGCCAGTCTGCACCAGAATGGACGACTAAGCAAGTAGTTTAGGCCTCTTTGCGACAAACAGTATTTTGACTCACTTTTGGCGTAACAATTTTGTTGATCCATATTGGAAAACCTCCAAGTATGTGTGGCTCATCCGCTTTGGCTGCTTCAGCTTCCTCTGAAGACGAATATCTCACAAAGCCCACACCCTTCGGCCATCCTGACGACTTGTCAATCGTGATCTGTTCATTGAAAAAAACATTTAAACATTACAATAAAGATCATCAAAGATACAAGATAATGAAGAGAAGGGTGGCAAAGTATGCTGGGTTAAAAACAACCCAATTTTGTGGCAACCCAGCACTGGGTCAAAAACAGACAAGGTCCGGCACTACTGTAATGAAGCACACGATGCAGGAGATTCTGTGAAATATACTGAATTTAATAATATTTAGGAGAACACAACCATAAACCAGAGATGATACCGGACACAGAACTACAGTACACAGTAAAAAACGTTGGGTTATTTTTATTTAACCCAACCGTTGGGTCACACATATTGGGTCAATATGTTGGGTTATTTTCCAAAAATATTGGGTCATTTTTTAAATCGTTGGGTAATTTCTAGAAATAAACTAGGAAACTCAGGGCTTAAAGTCCCCCTGTGGTGAAAATCAAACTTTTAATGTTGTTTATATGTCTATGTGCGGTTTTGAATATGCTTTAAGACAAACCATGTGTACATTCATAAGTCGACACCAATGCTGAGTATTTTCTCCTTAAAACTGCAGTGACCCAAAGACAGTCTCAAAAACACGGTTTGAAATTGCTGGTGTTTCTGACGTCACAAACTACCTTGTAACCAATCAGATCAATGCGTGATCGTCAACGAGTGGATCTCTGAGCTGAGTGAGTGAGTGGAGGCGGAGCTCATTAGCATATTCATAGAACCACGTATACTAAATGAAGCAAGGGTGTCCAGTTTACATACAAGCTATTTTAAGGCATGGAGACATGATTAAATGAAGAAGAAAACGTTTAAATGTGTCATTTTGGTGATCAAAGATGATATTTCAGGGATAAAATGATTGACTAGATGCAATGGGAGAGTAATCAAAGTAAACAGAGACAGGTGTGATGGACTAATTAACAATCAAGGAAACTAACTACGAACTCAGGCACGCAAAACAGGAACAGAACACAGTGAAACGAAACCAAAACTGAACATACACGCTACACTAGGTTGTTTTTGACCCAGCTGGATGGGTCGAATGTTTGACCCAACATTCTGAGCTCAGCTGGGGTTTGTTTAACCTCGACTATAAAACTCAGCTAGTTTGAACTATTTGCTGAGGAAAATGTCAATTAATTTGGCCTGTTTTTTATCTAAAGCAACAAGAACCATTCTACCGATTGTCTGTAACTATAAACACAGACTCAGAAACCAGGGAGAGGCAGATCTAAATGCAGGGTGACTTTAATGAGATTCATGATGATGGTAACAGTGTTGCCAACTATTTTTATGCTCAACAAGTCTCTAAATGTCGCTAGATGATGTAATACGTCACTTGTCGGACACACAGCTGGGAACAATGAAGACATCAACACAAAGTTCTACAAAGGACAACAAACATGGCAACAGGGACACACTAAAACATAAAAGTCCAGGGCACATATAATGGAGACAGAAGTTGTTTTAGAGTATGTGGGGGTGTATGCATACATTTGGCCGTGTAACTCATCTGTACCCTGTTCAAGAAATGCCCAATTATAAGTACTTACATCAGATTCTGTAATTGTCCCGAACTTTTGAAAGTAGGCTTGAAGCTCACTGTTGGTCACGTGTGGATTCAGATCTGTGACAACAATCCCATGGTCCTATGAAGAAAGGAAGACAAGATGACATCTACTTTCATCCATCCATTTTACAAACCACTTGTGTATGTATTATTACAGCATTTCAGGCAAAATCTTAAACTTACACTCCAAAAAGACTGAGAGTCAATGACAGTTAAAGACGCCATTGTTTATGGAATGGCACTCAGATAATATCCATTTAACCTGAAAGTTATCATTGATTTGGCTGTCCTAAAATATCACATCTATAGCCTCTGTGTCGACTGCAAAACAAATGTGATTGTGTTCTTTTTTTATATTAGATCATTTTGAGGCTCTTTTTGCCTGTCAATCATTTTGAACGCTCAAGCTTTGTTAGTTTGTGTTTTGGATTATTCTGTTATGTTTTGTGGATTATTTAGTTTACTACCCTTGAGTTAATATTACAATTATTTTAATAGACATATTTTATTTGATATTATTGAGTGTCCCGCTAAGTTTGGTAAATGTCCTCATAAAGGAAAATTCCTTTTTGAGAAAAAAATTCCTTAAAAAAAAATCATTTTTAACATGTAGTCAGCTTACCCACTCTCCAGATTTGAGAAATTCCTTATATTCTTCAGGAAGACGGATGTATAAACGCACCGTGGATTCCATTACTACACTCTTTATCTATACAGAATGAACACAATACAACGACTGAGGCAACATTTTTGAGCTTATAAACAGATGAAACATAAAACAAGCTATTAATTAAAAATAAAAAACAGCTAAATTAACCAATTAATAACGGATGCAGAAAATGTAAAAGTAGTGGGAAAACGCTAAATTACAAGAGGAAAAGAAACTCACACTGCACATATACCCTCCTCAGATGCCTGAACTGTGTTGGGAGCCAAAAGGTAAAAACCTTACCTTTTATAAGGTGGATGTCAGAGATGTTTAAGAAACGCCTCCCACAGAACTCCACAAGCTCTGGCCAGCACGTGACACAATTCCTCAGAATTTCTTAAAGGTTTAGACAAAACTTCCCCTGCATATCACCGCATACCGTACATTACAATGTCCTCGAGAACAACGACCTCAGTGTTCGTGAAAATGAAATATACCGACAAATAAATGAGTCAGCTTTCATCACAGAATCGATTAAAAGGAAATGAAAATAGCATAGCTATGTTTTGTAGGAAAGTTAATGCAAACAAAAATACTTCATCATGGAATGCCTACATTTGACCAATCAGACACACGCATTTCAGAAAGTTGTGTGATAAACAAGAAAAAAAAAAATCAGTAATTCACACAAAATTGTCATTTACAGATATGTTGCATTTATTGATTGATCTTAAACCTCCAAAAGACAGCCGATAGATAAATAAACTAAATCTCAACACACCAAAATCTACTTAAAATACATCAAATATACTTCAAATCACAAATATCACTTAAGACTTAAGTGATAAAACATACTTTATTTGGAGTATTTCTTTATTGCACAATGCACACTTCTTAATATGTTTTAATATCAGTTATAGTAAGGACAGTATGATCTCTGTATGATATCAGTCTTTAAATGCAAGATATTTTAAGTACACTTGCAAAAGTTTCACTTTAGCACAATCAAAAACACTTGAGTTTATTTTTAGTTGCACCTCAGCACTATTTCCGGATAACTGAAGTAGCCTACGTTAGCCTAAGTATTAGTTGTTCCAATTTAGCAGACTTTTAGTATACCAAAAGTACAATTGCAGGGTATTTTAAATAGGCATATGAATATGTAAATGTAACTGTACTATACTTAGCACAATTTATTTTTATTTCCAAATACATCTTAGTATATTGATTTTCACGATAGGGTATTCATAGCCCGTTTCTCTGAAACAGTTCTCCATCATCTAAAATTATCATCACATTATTATTAACACCACACAAAAAATATAGATATAGTTCTGACATTTCCCTAAGCAAAAATGAACCTTGTGCGTTTCAAAATATTTGTATGTGATTACATGACAGTGGCACTAATAGATATCAGTGTCATTTGCTAACTCCAAAATGCAGTGGTAATTGACTTCCACATGACTTCTACATAAGCAAACCAGTTTTTCAGGATTTATGTTTGTTGTTGAAGGTAAAGTGTATTCTTCCAATTTAGTTTTCTGTAGAATCCAGCCTTCCTGGGTAATACAAGTAATCAGCAGGTGACGCGGTCATTGAAACACCTGTTCACAAGAAGGAAATCCACCACAAGAAAAGCTGTGGAATGTGTCTTCATCTGTCAAACGTCCTAAATACATGAGGAAGAGTCTCAGATTTAAAGGAAGGACCAAATGCTGACGTCACGGCTGAGCGCGCTCGCCTCATTGAGGGCCTGTAGTTTAGCTATGAGGAACTTCTTATCCTCACCCTCCTAAGAAGACAGAAGAGATGTTAGCAAGAAAACCCGAACCCGTTTAGATATTTGAGCCCAAACCACAAACCGCAAGTTTTAAAAGATCCCATACCGCTTGTTTTAGAAATCGTTTGTTTGTATGTGTGCTCCAACATTTCTAAATAAATCAGACTATTTTTGTTGTTGTTGTTGTTGTTGTTGTTTTTGTTAAGAATCAGCCATCATATAGCAACATCCTGACAGCAACTCAGAATCAATGCAAACACCACTCACAAATTTCTGTAAAAAAGTTTAAATGCTATTCTCATTGTGTATAGTGCGTCATTTGGGACACAACTCTTGATTATGAATTTAAGTGTCATGCTATTCAATATTACATTTAAATGCATTATATTTTAAATATACTAAGCGCCCAAAAACATTATATTCAGTTTGCACTTAAAGGGATAGTTCGCCCAAAAATGATATTTAATCCATGATTTACTCACCCTCAAGCCGTTCGAGATGCATACGTCAATCTTTTTTCAGACGAACACATTTTCAGTTATTTTAGAAAATGTCTTAGATCTTTCAGTGGTTATAATGTGAAGCTATGGGGTCCAGCTGCTTCAAGACCGAAAATGTGCATGCATCCTTCACAAAAGTAATCCATCCGGCTCCAGGGGGATAAACGAAGGCCTTCTGAAGGTAATCCGTGCGGTTTTGTCGTAAAAATATACATATTTAAAACTTTATAAACGAAAATAACTGGCTTTCAGTGGCGGTCGGCGCGCGTTCATGGAGATGGAAGCGTCGTGACGAAGAACGAACGTAGAGTTTTGTTTTGCTCTGCTCTCTGGCTGCGCTGTCACGTTCGTTCATGAACGCGCGCCGACCGCCACCGGAAGCCAGTTATTTTCGTTTATAAAGTTTTAAATATGTATATTTTTACGACAAAACCGCACGGATTACCCTCAGAAGGCCTTCGTTTATCCCCCTGGAGCCGGATGGATTACTTTTGTGAAGGATGCATGCACATTTTCGGTCTTGGAGCAGCTGGACCCCATTGCTTCACATTATAACCACTGAAAGATCTAAGACATTTTCTAAAATAACTGAAAATGTGTTCGTCTGAAAAAAGATTGACGTATGCATCTCGAACGGCTTGAGGGTGAGTAAATCATGGCTTAAATATCATTTTTTGGCGAACTATCCCTTTAAGTATATTATTTCCGTAATAAGTACCCTTAAGTAATGTACTTTTCCACAAGGGTCATAATACTCACATGGTCTATCTGTTCTTGTAACCTTCCAATGATCAACTTTTGGCCATCCAAAACTTGCATGTGAATGTATATAATGGTTCTGGAAAGAGATGGAGATGACAGGTTAAAACAATGACCCAAATCTGATCTATACTTCACCCAGGAGACCCATGATGAGCAAGGGAAACTCACAGGAACAGGCCTGCCAAAATGAAGAGGAACAAAGGGTTGTCCACAAAGTAAAGATACGCCCAGCTGAGCCATTCCGGACTCTCCTGACCCATGATCCACTGCTTGCCTAAGAGGAGCATGTTGTGGAAGCTCCTGAAGGGCCCACAGTGTGAGGAGGGCTTGATCCTGAGAAAACAGAAGCAGCAAACAAAACACACTCGCACTGCAATGTCTCTTTGTTATTGAAATTATTTGCTTTGTGTTCAGGACATATGGTATGAATTATGCAAGCGAGTGCGTGTGTATGTGACCCTGGATCACAAAACCAGTCATAAGTCGCACGGGTATATATGTGGCAATAGCCAACAATACATTGTAAGGGTCAAAATGATAGATTTTTCTTTTATGCCAAAAATCCTTTGGATATTAAGTAAAGATCATGTTCCATGAAGATATTTTGTAAATTTCCTACCGTAAATATATCAAAAATTTATTTTTGTGAGTGAATGCAGCACAATCACCAACAGAAATGCAAAACTTTAAAGGAGGTTTTCTCAATGTTTAATTTTTTTTGCACCCTCAGATTTTCAAATAGTTGCATCTCGGCCAAATTTTGTCCTATCCTAACAAACATCAATGGAAAGCTTATTTATTCAGCTTTCAGATGATGTATAAATCTCAATAAAAAAAAAAATACCTATAAGACAAAATCTACGAATTTTTAGTGTTGAGTGAAATATCCCTTTAAAATCATAAAATGGACTTATATTTTACCAACATGGGTGTGGGTGTGTATTAATGCTTCTTTTTTTTTCTAGATTTGGTCCTTTCCAGATTTAGGCATGTTCTGGAAACACTGCAAAAAAATATTTTCGTAGTATTTTTGTCTTGTTTCCAGTCCAAATATCAAAAAAATCTCAAATCAAGATACAAGATGGGGGGGATCTGCAAAAGAATCTGCCAATTAAAAAAAAAGTATATATATATATATATATATATATTGCAGTGAAAAGTGAATGTAATATTGTGAAGAGACAAACCTCCACATCGTATATATGACACACATAAGGGCCCCAGTGAAGGAGGGTAAGAACAGGAGGCTGACGAAGACAGTGCTCATCTGAGTGGCCCTCCAGTGTTTCCTGGGCGCTTGGAAGTTCATCATCAAACTTGTCTAAAAAGGGGGAGACACATACGCCCCTTTATTGACAGGATATCCTAATAATATCAATAAAACATATTACACAGGTAAAGACACAAGCTCTTTTCTACATTGCAGCAAAGGGAATAATTTTGTCACCAAAACATGACACTTCTGACTTCCTGCCATTGCAACCCTGTATTGTTCCCCGCTGTATTTTCTTTCTTCAGTGAAACACAAAATTAAATGTTTATCAGAATGTCAGAGCTACCCTTTTCCATATTTCGAAATTGGATGTTGACATGTTCCAAGATTTGGGACAACTTTGTACCTTACCAACCTCTAAATATTAGTGTTAGAGCTGTCAAACGATTAAAATATTTAATCGCGGTTAATCGTATTAATGTCATAATCGCACATTTTTACCTATTCTAAATGTCCCTTGATTTATTTTTGTCCCATTATTTTATTTTTTCATTTTAATGCCCTTATCAACATGGAAAAGTGGATCGGCTTGCTTTGTGCAAATGTTTTTTTATTGAAAACAACATTGGCATATACTGTAGTAGTGTTCAATTTCACACTAACATTCACACTCAGAGCAAATAATCGCATCAGAGAATTTGCATTCGCGTCAACCGTCAAGTGGTGTTTCAGACTGGACGGGCTGCAACGATAGCTCAGTTCACAACGACAAAACACACAGATCACTTTGGTCTTGTCAATGGAACCATTTGGCAACTTTTTAAAAGTGAACTTTCCATTCAGAATCTTATTGGCATCCATTTCGGCGTCTCGCGCTCGCCATCCACTCAAATAGCGTTAAAGGGGTCGCACAGCGGACGAGAAGCGCAGAGCTGCGTCACGTCTAGGACAACTCGAGGTATCGCACACTACAGCGGACGTGCACTTTCTCAGTTTATGGCCTGCAATATTGTTATGTTTAAGGACATTGAATTGAATTAAGATAATGTCTGTATGATTGTACTGTACAATTAAATACAATCATTGCTAAGTCTGCAGTCTGAACACTTTACCTCAGTGCAACCCCCTTTAGCCTACTACTCTTTGGCCAGCTCGCAAGCCCAAACAAGTGTGTGCCTGTTGTTTTGTTTCCGGTCTAGCTAGATCCGGTGTGGTGTTGTAGTTTTTCGAACGTTACTAGTTGTTGCAACAGCATGTGAAAAAAACTACAAAGTTTGCTAGGCCAAAAAGATTAAAAAAATGTACGCTGTTAAAATGGGTTTGCAGTAACGCCGTTAATAACCAGTTTAACTGACAGCACTAATTAGTATATTAGTGTCATGACCCCTGCCTGTGTTTGCTTAGTGCTTTGTTTGTCGCCATAGTTACCCTAGTTAGTTCCCATAGTAACTAATCACTTACGCCTGTCCCTCATCAGCCCCTTGCTGCTTTGTGTGTGTTTAAACCCCATTGTTTCTCATGTTCCTTGTCTGGTGATGCCCTACTTGGATGCATCATGTGTGTTTGTTTTAGTTCCGGTTGTTCCAGTGTATGGATCATCTTGTTCTTTGGCTGGACTCTTGTGTTTTCCGCCTGGATTTACCTCTGTTATTCTGTTTAAATAAACCCTTAAATTGCATCTGAATCCAACATGCCATTTTCTAAAACAGCAAGGTTACAATTTGTACCTTAGAGTAGTAATATGTACCCTTAAGCCAAGGCACCCCATGTACCCCATTTTCTTTGTCTGTGTAAAAAACATCAGAATATTGATAGGAATAAAACTGTAAAGTCTGATGTATGTAAGTGCTGCTGAAGTGGAGATTTGTAGGAGAGACACTCACCCTTGAAAGCTTACAATAAATTACAGAGGAGCCGTAATTTATAAATTTGCAACAAGAATTTTCATACTCCTAAGGCGTGTTCAGACCTTTATTTTGAAATAGCGATGATCATGAAAGAATGGTAGAAACCATTCAAAACTTCAAAAGATAGCATCCATAAAAAAATTAAGAAAAAAAAGGTCTGAAAATGTTTTAAATATAAAGAAAAAAATTATAGATTCACCATTTGTGATGTGGCAGTGAGCTATAACGCACATACGTGTTCTTTTATGTGTTTATTGGTTTAATTCATATCAAAATCTGCCAAACTTCCAATACTACTTCATAAATTGTATGAAAATTTATGAAAAATGGTTCAATCACTCAAACCACATACGGAAATGGAGGCGCCCTTATATGGGCAGTGATGGAGTCTGGTTGTCACCTAGTGAAAAAGTTTGGTACTGCGCCCAAACAGATCTTCGGCTGACAAATCAGAGAAAAGGGGCGTTTCATTCCCGCCCACATGTAGAAATCGAATATTCAAGCTGTTTATTCATTTTTCTACCTCAGAACGAAAAATCAATCAATCAGTTTTTTTTGGAAAAAATTTTAACGAAAAAGGAACTTTTCTCTTTTTCTACTTTCAATATTAAATAAAAAAAACTACTGAACGAACGATGCACAGATTCAATTCATCTCCTTTTGTGTTTCACTAAAGAACAACGTGAGGGGTAAGTCAATTGTGACCGAATTGCATTTGGGGGGGGGGGGGACTACATGTTTACAATTAAAGCAATAAAGTCATTAAACGTAATCTATTCTCAATGAACTGTCATCCAAATGAAGCCTACAAAAATACTAAGAAGATCTTGACCTTTTTGAAGTAGAACAAGAGAAACAGTTTCCCAATTTGTACTGCAGGCAACAGGGGTGAAAACAGCACACCAAACCTATAACAAGAGGACACAGTAAAGACTGTTAGTGTCATGCCATCAGAACAAACTGTAATGTTTCTTCAGGAGAAGGTGACAGTACCACACAAGCGTTTGACCATAGATGAGCTCCAGAACATCTCGTGCAATGTCAAACTCCAGTTTCCTCCTTCTAAATGTGAAGTTCCTAATGCACATCCTGAAGGGGCAGAAAGAGTCAACAAACCCAGCCAAACATCACTGCCATTACCTGGGATCACCAGAACTTACCCCCACAGAAACTCTGCTAAGATGATGTGCAGCATTGCAACTATTAGATCCATTAAAACCAAACGATAAAGCTCTTGACCAACAAATGTCTCCCAGCACTGCAAGAACACAAATGAAAACAATCATGCTTTATTTCATATTCAACTAATAAGCACATAGATAGAAAAATATATATACCCTACAAACAAATCAACACATGAACTGTGAGGACTGGCTGCTTGATCAATATTGCTTTGAATAATTGTCAAAATAACAACATTACTGGACTTTTAAAAGAGGTCTCCATGATTTCGGTCACCTTTTGGCCTTGCTCGCCGTCATTGATTTTCTTGAGCCAATAGTAACACAACACACTAAAAATGCAACCCTTCAGCAATAGGTTCCTGTGAAAGAAGAAACCGAAAGGTTGTTGCTGATATTTGACTCTAATGATAACAACCTGTCTTGAACTTGTGTGAACTGAACAAATATGTTATTTGACATCAGTTTGGTTATTAACATATATTCAAATGACAAATAAGCATGTCCAAAATAATGAAAACGAGATTTTATAGAAATCTAGTTTCAAACGCAAGATTCTTATACATGTATTCTCTGTATTCATGCATTTAAATGATAAAGTATTACATATTTTAGCAACATTGTAAGGTAACAAGTATGTCTTACACATATTATGACTATCATTAAGTTTGGTGTAAGTCTGATGAACAGAGAACAAAACGGAATTTAAGCACAGATACAAACAAGCTAATTAATCACACACAGCTGAACTGAGGAAATACAAACTAAAAGTCCACAAACTAAAACAAACATAAGCATAATTCTGACTTTGGGGGGTTTTCCATTTGACATGGGGGGGGGGGGGGGGGGGGGGGGGTTTGTAGTTTTTTTTTTTTACAAAGTTTAAAAACAAACATTACTGATTATGTGGAAAATTCTGTAAGATTCAATTTTAATTTTCCATCTTAATGGCTTGGTCGAATGACTTTCTCGCTAATTGAACACAAATAATGTGTCTAAAAGTACTTTTCAAGATAAGAGTCATGCAAGACGGTGCATTAAAATGTCACACTAGAGTGAGCAGCAAATATAAAAGTGATCTAAAGGCAATCAAATGAAGCATGCTGAAGTTGCTTCCTGCTGCACTGAACCGAAAATGCTCATACCGGAATTAGACAGGAAGTGCATAAATAGTTAGCGAAAGTATGGTAAGCAAGTAAGTAATTGCGTCCCTGACCTTACAATGGACACGTAAATGTGAACACTTGGGGAGTTGTAATCTTCCCCCTTGGATAACTCGTCGAAGAAACCAGGCAGTAGATGACTGATGCAAGACACGACCAAAGGCATGGCCAGCAAACGGACTGGGTCATTTTTCTGAACAGACTTGATAAAGACATGCACACACACTATATCAGATAAAGTGTTCAAAAACAACATGCCAGATCATATATGAAGATCAATCAGACTGAAGATTTTAGCTTTAAATGTCACAGCATAACAGGGTTCAGCAAAGAAAAGAGAATTCAGAAATGCAAATAGCATTTTAGTGGAAAAATCTGTGAGCATTTCAATGACATTAAGGTTTTCTAAATAACACATAATAACTTGATGAATGGGGACAATTCTGCACATTTACATATACAATTTAAATAGTTTTATTTTATGACTTATTTTTGCATTGACTGGTCTTTTGCACCATTATTTGAGTGATTTTTTTAAGCATTAAGTTTCCTGTTGCCTTCCTGTTTTGTCTATTTGACACTATGACCAGACTCTTACCGTAGATATACCCTGCTCAATGTAAGGGTAGAAAAAGTAAACAGCCGTCATGCAGGCACCAATGCAAAGTAGGCAAATGGACCATACTAGTAAGTGTACACTCAACCAGCCCAACGTTGAGCACAAGTTCCTCTTCTTTTTTCTGCAGCTGAGCTCTGACAGCATTTCCTAAAAACACAAAAATTCAGCAGAGTGACTCAAATCTATGGTAAGAGTCAACTAATTATTATGCATTGTTAAAGCTGAAGCATGTAAATTATGCACCACTAGTGTCTCCAAACAGAATTGTCCCTGTCTACCATTGTTTGGACAAACATGTTGTCCTGCTTCTGACTTTCCAGCAGTGGTTTTGCTGATGATGCCAAGTCAGTTGTTTAAAAAAACTGTGTTGATTGTGCTACAGTGTTTAAACTTGTCAGAAAGTCTTGTGCAATGGGCTTGGAGGAAGTATTTTACATTAAAAATGACAATAGCACTTTATACTGGTCCCGTCATTAATGAATAACTACACCGGAACAAATGAGTAACACAATATTAACATTCCAGCAACCACTGATTACTAACAAGAAACCCTGATTAAGTAATAGCACTACTGAATGCATAGTTCACTATTAGCTAATCAAAAACAAAAAAAAATGTATAGGAAACTAAAACCACACATCACTAAAACCAGCATAAGGTTGTTGGTGGTTTTTGGAACATTTGAGGTGGTTTCTGGCTGGTTAAAGTGGTTGACGAGCCAGTGTGGCTTGAGAAGGGTTTAGAGATCTCAAAGCTTTAAAAGGGGGCAGGATCTACAAACTGAGACATAGGGAGACATTAAACCTAACCCTAAAAGCTTGGGTACACTTCATTCTCCACCTTTCCCTCCGTATAGTGCACTGTTAAGAGCTCAAGTCATTCAAGGTACACTCCATTGAAAACCTCATTGGTTCTTGTAGAGGCTCAAGCGTGCTGCGTAACACGAGAACGATCCTCATTGGTTCTTGTAGAGGCTCAAGCGTGCTGCGTAACACGAGAACGATCCTCATTGGTTCTTGTAGAGGCTCAAGCGTGCTGCGTAACACGAGAACGATCCTCATTGGTTCTTGTAGAGGCTCAAGCGTGCTGCGTAACACGAGAACGATCCTCATTGGTTCTTGTAGAGGCTCAAACGTGCTGCGTAACACGAGAACGATCCTCATTGGTTCTTGTAGAGGCTCAAGCGTGCTGCGTAACACGAGAACGATCCTCATTGGTTCTTGTAGAGGCTCAAGCGTGCTGCGTAACACGAGAACGATTCTCATTGGTTCTTGTAGAGGCTCAAGCGTGCTGCGTAACACGAGAACGATCCTCATTGGTTCTTGTAGAGGCTCAAACGTGCTGCGTAACACGAGAACGATCCTCATTGGTTCTTGTAGAGGCTCAAACGTGCTGCGTAACACGAGAACGATCCTCATTGGTTCTTGTAGAGGCTCAAGCGTGCTGCGTAACACGAGAACGATCCTCACTGGTTCTTGTAGAGGCTCAAGCGTGCTGCGTAACACGAGAACGATCCTCATTGGTTCTTGTAGAGGCTCAAACGTGCTGCGTAACACGAGAACGATCCTCATTGGTTCTTGTAGAGGCTCAAGCGTGCTGCGTAACACGAGAACGATCCTCATTGGTTCTTGTAGAGGCTCAAACGTGCTGCGTAACACGAGAACGATCCTCACTGGTTCTTGTAGAGGCTCAAACGTGCTGCGTAACACGAGAACGATCCTCACTGGTTCTTGTAGAGGCTCAAACGTGCTGCGTAACACGAGAACGATCCTCATTGGTTCTTGTAGAGGCTCAAGCGTGCTGCGTAACACGAGAACGATCCTCACTGGTTCTTGTAGAGGCTCAAGCGTGCTGCGTAACACGAGAACGATCCTCATTGGTTCTTGTAGAGGCTCAAGCGTGCTGCGTAACACGAGAACGATCCTCATTGGTTCTTGTAGAGGCTCAAGCGTGCTGCGTAACACGAGAACGATCCTCATTGGTTCTTGTAGAGGCTCAAGCGTGCTGCGTAACACGAGAACGATCCTCATTGGTTCTTGTAGAGGCTCAAGCGTGCTGCGTAACACGAGAACGATTCTCATTGGTTCTTGTAGAGGCTCAAGCGTGCTGCGTAACACGAGAACGATCCTCATTGGTTCTTGTAGAGGCTCAAACGTGCTGCGTAACACGAGAACGATCCTCATTGGTTCTTGTAGAGGCTCAAGCGTGCTGCGTAACACGAGAACGATCCTCATTGGTTCTTGTAGAGGCTCAAACGTGCTGCGTAACACGAGAACGATCCTCATTGGTTCTTGTAGAGGCTCAAGCGTGCTGCGTAACACGAGAACGATCCTCATTGGTTCTTGTAGAGGCTCAAGCGTGCTGCGTAACACGAGAACGATTCTCATTGGTTCTTGTAGAGGCTCAAGCGTGCTGCGTAACACGAGAACGATCCTCATTGGTTCTTGTAGAGGCTCAAACGTGCTGCGTAACACGAGAACGATCCTCATTGGTTCTTGTAGAGGCTCAAGCGTGCTGCGTAACACGAGAACGATCCTCACTGGTTCTTGTAGAGGCTCAAGCGTGCTGCGTAACACGAGAACGATCCTCATTGGTTCTTGTAGAGGCTCAAACGTGCTGCGTAACACGAGAACGATCCTCATTGGTTCTTGTAGAGGCTCAAGCGTGCTGCGTAACACGAGAACGATCCTCATTGGTTCTTGTAGAGGCTCAAACGTGCTGCGTAACACGAGAACGATCCTCACTGGTTCTTGTAGAGGCTCAAACGTGCTGCGTAACACGAGAACGATCCTCATTGGTTCTTGTAGAGGCTCAAACGTGCTGCGTAACACGAGAACGATCCTCATTGGTTCTTGTAGAGGCTCAAACGTGCTGCGTAACACGAGAACGATCCTCACTGGTTCTTGTAGAGGCTCAAGCGTGCTGCGTAACACGAGAACGATCCTCATTGGTTCTTGTAGAGGCTCAAACGTGCTGCGTAACACGAGAACGATCCTCATTGGTTCTTGTAGAGGCTCAAACGTGCTGCGTAACACGAGAACGATCCTCACTGGTTCTTGTAGAGGCTCAAACGTGCTGCGTAACACGAGAACGATCCTCATTGGTTCTTGTAGAGGCTCAAACGTGCTGTGTAACACGAGAACGATCCTCATTGGTTCTTGTAGAGGCTCAAACGTGCTGCGTAACACGAGAACGATCCTCATTGGTTCTTGTAGAGGCTCAAACGTGCTGCGTAACACGAGAACGATCCTCATTGGTTCTTGTAGAGGCTCAAACGTGCTGCGTAACACGAGAACGATCCTCATTGGTTCTTGTAGAGGCTCAAACGTGCTGCGTAACACGAGAACGATCCTCATTGGTTCTTGTAGAGGCTCAAACGTGCTGCGTAACACGAGAACGATCCTCATTGGTTCTTGTAGAGGCTCAAACGTGCTGTGTAACACAAGAACGATCCTCATTGGTTCTCACACGTCAGGTGAACATGCTTACGTTTATCATATCGGATTTGTGTGATGACAAATGTTTATATGTGAATAAAAGTCAATCATATAAAGCAATCGAGTCTCTTCAGAAATTAACATAGACTAAACTACTCGATTCATGTGGATTAATTTCACAATTTCTTTTTGAACTTGTTGAAGAGTCAAATTTCTAGTTGCGTGGACTGTCAATGGACAGATATATTTCAGATTTAATAAAAAATATATTGATCTGTGTTCCGGAGATTAAAAAAAGTTTTACGGGTTAGGAACGACGTAAATGATGACAGAATTTTTTTTTTTGGGTGAACTGACTCTTTAAGGCTACATATTAACTATTCTAAGGAACTAATATGCAACATTTGTGTATGACATACTGTAATTTAATTATTAGTGCTGTGGAGGATAAAGTAGTTTTAACATGAATGAAGTCATATTTCCACAAACCTTCAGCTGAGTGCAGATGTTCACCGCCTGCAGTTTAACAGACCTTTTCCTGCAGACTTTAAAATCCCAAGAGCAGAAAACCTTTAAAGCTAGGTTACCAGTAGCCTTGAATGTGCAGAAACTCTTTTCGAATGATTTTGACATCCTGGAAGGAAAAAGAAAATCTGATTTAATCAAGCTAATGATGTGAAAATTAATTAAAACAATGAGTACGGAAAATAGACGAACCTGTAAACAAGCATTACGCATGTAACAAACATGCCCGTTCCAATCGTAAAAATATATGCCAGGGGTATGTTGTAATGAGAACACATTTTAGTTTTAGCTTGGCAATTTCCACTTGTGTAGTTGGTATAGTGGCCATAAAACATCACAGAGTCTGTGAGAAAACCCTGTTGAGGAACAAAGAACGATAGCATTCGGTAAGTAATATAAAGCAGGGCATTTACTTAAATTCACAGGGAATGGGATGTCCTTTCCCCTTGCCCAATGAATCATCTATACCATAGAGAATCCACAAAACACAATGACCCTAATATAAAGGACTTGCTTTTTAAAATATACATCCTTATCCTTACCATGCCAGTAAGCATCCAGAGGTCAGTGTGTTCATCTTCTGAAGGTGGAGGTGGATTTGAGATTTGTGGCAGGAGCAGGAAAAGGCCGTTGATGAGGAAGAAGAGGATGTTGTAGAGTAACAGTCTTCTGAGGAAGATGAAATAGGACAGGATCCCGGTGCCAAAGCGAGCACTGATGTTTTTAAGCACTTTCTGCCAGAGCTGTATGGATTTCTTCTGTGAGAGTCCACCTAACCAGCAACCACACAAAACCTATCAAAAAGAAGTGCGGGCAGGATTTCAATATTAACATCCAGAAATCTAAATTTAACATTTTTAAAAATGTCATTTTCAACAGTGATTTATATACAAATTGAGTGCAAATTGGTGTCCCGCTTACATTGTTAAAGGGATAGTTCACCCAAAAATGAAAATTCTGTCATCATTTACTCACCCTCAAGTTGTTCCAAACCTGTATGAGTTTCTTTGTTCTGCTGAACACAAAGGAAGATATTTGGAAGAATGTTTGTAATCAACAGATCTCGGTCCCCATTGACTTCCATAGTAGGAACTATGGAAGTCAATGGGGACCGAGATCTGTTGATTACAAACATTCTTCCAAATATCTTCCTTTGTGTTCAGCAGAACAAAGAAACTCATACAGGTTTGGAACAACCTGAGGGTGAGTAAACGATGATAGAATTTTCATTTTTGGGTGAACTATCCCTTTAAAGCAACGAAGACATAAAACCAGTCTTCTTGAGAGACAACTGAAGAGTGATATATATATATATACACACAGCTGAACCAAACAAACTCATAATGACGGTAACCATGGTAACAAAAGAGGAGCGGGAAAACTAACAAAGGAAAACAGGAACTGAGGAAATACAAACTAAAGTCCACAAACTAAAACAAACATAAGCATAATTCTGACTTTTGGGGTTTTACCATTTGACATGTGAGTTTTTTTTTATTTTATTTTTTTACACAATTTCAAAACAAACATTACTGCTTATGTGGAAAATGCTGTAAGATTAAATTGTATATAGTAAATGATGCATCTAAACGGCTTGGTAGAATGACTTTCTCGCTAATTAAACAGACAAATAATGTGTTGAGAAACAACTGAAGAGTGACTTCGCCTTGTTGTTAAAATTTATTGATTTGATATTAAATTAATTTGTTATATATAATTTAATAACACACACACACACACACACACACACATACATATATATATATATATGTATATGTATGTATGAAGAGTTCAGATGCAAAAGCCTCTAATGTCATCTGAAAATTTCTTCTTTAATGATAATTTTTATCAAGCTTGTATATTTAAGGTCAGTAATTTCACTTAAATGACAATTCATAGGTAATTTTCATTGCCATATATATTGTTACAATCACGCCAGACTCCACCTTCACCCAATCACAACGCACCTCCTCTCCTGAATACTGATCACACACACCTGCACGTCATCTATTCATCAATCTCCTTCAGCATTTAAACCCCGTTCTCACTCTCACTCATTGTCCGGTATCGTTTGCATATAGACGCTTCGCTGAATGCTTACCTCCAGGACTCCTCACTCTACTTACCTGTTCCGTGGCTTCCTCTCCCAGTCTCCCTGTTCACCTCGTGGGTCTTCGTCTCCTGTGTTCCCCAGTGTCTCCTCCAGTTCCGGTAATCCCTCTCCGCTCTCCATCTACAAGAAAGACATCCTTAATCATCCAAGTCATCATCATCAGGACTGTATTCAGATCTACTCACCTTCATCTGCACTCCGTTCACTCATCTGGTTGTTTACAATAAACTCTCATTACTTCATCCGTGTGTCTGCCCCTTCTGTGTTGTAACAGAATACCGGACCATAACAACGCACGCCAGCATGAGCACTTCTGATCCCTTCGTCGACATCGTGGATGATCTTCGTCAGGCACTTCCCCCAGTTCCACCAGCATCTCCACTTGCAACCACTTCCGTAAACATCGTCACTTCTTCACCACCGGTAATCGCCAGTCCCATGGCCCGACCGGCGCCCTTCTCAGGATCGGCGGAGGATTGCAACGGATTCATTCTGCAATGTTCGCTGGTCTGGGAGATGCAACCGCATTTATACCCGACTGACCTCTCAAAGGTAGCATTTGTAATTTCACAAATGAATGGCAAAGTGCTTCGTTGGGCCGACTCACTCTGGTCACAGAAGAGTGACGTTGTTCAGTCGATCTCCAGTTTCTTCACTCACTTTCGAGAAGTTTTTGGAACGCCCACCCGTGATTCATCGATAGGAGAACAACTGTATCAGTTGAAGCAGAATAATATGTCTGTGAGTGATTATGCCCTACAATTCCGTACATTAGCTGCTGCCAGTGGGTGGAATGAACAAGCCCTGATCACCACATATCGTCAAGGGTTAAATCCTCGAGTGCGGTTGCATCTCGCTGCATACGAGGATTCCATCGGGCTTGAACACTTCATCCAACTCTCTACACGCTTCGCCACTCGTATGCAGTCGTGTCTCCAGGAGCACCCAGACCAGTCGTTCACTTTTCCATCCCTCCGCCGACCTGAGTCCATCAGTGCAATAGTTCCCTCTATTGAAAAAATGAAGCCTCTCACCACTTTTGAAGAACTGATTACTGCCGATCTTGTCATTCCAGTCTGCGCTCTACTCGACTCAGGCTCCGCTGGCAACTTCATCTCCGGCGCCCTCTGCCGTCAGCTCAAGCTCAAATCCACTGCCACGAAATCCATCTACCAGATCAACTCGGTAACTGGCAAACCTCTCAGTCGGAGACGGGTGAGTGTCAGTGCTGGACCCGTTCAACTTCAAGTGGGAGCATTACACGTGGAACAACAACATCTACTGGTTCTGGAGGAATCCACCGCTGATGTGATCTTAGGGCGCCCTTGGTTGGAGCAGCACAACCCCATCATCTCCTGGAGGACAGGAGAGATCCTGAAGTGGGGCAGTGACTGTTTCCCGAACTGTTTTCCTGCACTTCCAATTCCACGTTCCAAAGAATTACACCTTTGCTCTACTTCCATCGAAAGTCCTGTGGAAAAGCGTTCCGTGGATATTCCTACTTGTTATGCCCACTTCAGTGATGTCTTCTGTCCCCAGCGAGCCTCCAAGCTGCCTGATTTACTCCCGGAGTATGGAAGAACATCGTCACCACGTTGCGGAGGTCCTGAAACGCCTGAGGGATTTCCAGCTTTTCTTGAAGGTCGAAAAGTGCTCTTTCCATCAACCCTCAGTGCAGTTCCTTGGATATAACATCGACAGCAGTGGCATCCGGATGGACGAGGGGAAGGTGGAAGCCATCCGCAGCTGGCCCATACCCACCACCATTAAAGAGCTCCAACGATTCCTCGGATTCTCCAATTTCTACCGCCGTTTCATCCAGAACTACAGTACCATCTCCAGTCCACTAACTCACCTCCTACGCAACAAGCCCAAGTCTCTGTCCTGAACACCCACTGCCACTCAAGCCTTCGAGTCCCTCAAGGAAGCCTTCATCTCCGCTCCCCTCCTGATTCATCCAGATCCTGAAAAGCCCTTCGTCGTGGAAGTTGATGCCTCAACCACCGGAGTGGGAGCGGTATTGTCACAGCAGCAGGGGAACCCAAGTAGACTTCATCCATGCGCCTTCTTCTCCCGCAAACTCAACCCGGCGGAGGTCAATTACGACATCGGCAACAGGGAGCTGTTAGCTGTCAAGCTGGCACTTGAGGAGTGGAGACATTGGTTGGAGGGCGCACAACATCCATTCGTGGTGTTGACGGATCATAAGAATCTACAGTATCTCAGAGACGCCAAGAGATTAAATCCACGACAAGCAAGATGGGCTTTGTTCTTTACCCGGTTCAACTTTACCATCTCTTACATCCCTGGTTCCAAGAATATCAAAGCGGATGCTTTATCCCGTCTCCATAGTCCTGAAGAGAGTACAGAAGAATCTGAACATATCCTGCCTGAGAAACTGTTTGTAAGTCCCATCACCTGGTCTGAGGAAACCCTGCCCTCCTCCAATGTCTCCACCAACACTCCGCCGGGTTGCCCACCAGGATTGATTTACATCACCCGGACACGACGCATCCCTCTCATCCACACTTCTCACACGTCCCTGGGCACTGGCCACCCGGGGGTCAATGAGACCCTCTCGCTGCTAAAAGAACGCTTCTGGTGGCCTAACATGGCAGCGGATGTCAGAAGGTACGTGAGAGGTTGCAAGGAGTGCGCCATCTCGAAGAGCCCTCGTCATCTTCCCTCTGGCAAGCTACATCCTCTGCCCGTTCCCAACAGACCCTGGTCACACCTAGGAGTTGATTTCATAACAGACTTACCTGTTTCAGATGACTGTACCTGCATTCTAGTAATCATCGACAGATTTTCCAAGTCTTGTCGTCTAATTCCCCTGAAAGGACTCCCCACTGCCATACAGACTGCCGAGCTGATGTTCAACCACATCTTCAGAGTTTATGGAATTCCAGAAGACATTGTGTCTGATAGGGGACCTCAGTTCATCTCCAGGGTATGGAAGGCATTCTTCTCACTCCTAGGTGTGACCATTAGCCTTTCTTCTGGTTACCATCCGCAGTCGAACGGGCAGACAGAGCGGAAGATTCAAGAGATCGGACGTTTCCTCCGTACCTTCTGTCATGGCCACCAGGACTCTTGGAACCAGTTCCTGGGTTGGGCCGAGTACGCACAGAACTCTCTACGACAACCTACCACTGGACTCACTCCCTTCCAGTGTGTACTCGGTTACCAACCCCCACTGTTTCCCTGGACTGGGGAACCATCGGATGTTCCTGCAGTCGACTACTGGTTCCGAGAGAGCGAGAGGGTTTGGGACTCAGCTCACCACCATCTGCAACAGGCATTGCGCAGACGTAGGATGACAGCCGACCTTCGTCGCTCTGACGCCCCTTCATACCAACCAGGTCAGAAGCGGGCCGTGGAGGGGGGGGTAATGTTACAATCACGCCAGACTCCACCTTCACCCAATCACAACGCACCTCCTCTCCTGAATACTGATCACACACACCTGCACGTCATCTATTCATCAATCTCCTTCAGCATTTAAACCCCGTTCTCACTCTCACTCATTGTCCGGTATCGTTTGCATATAGACGCTTCGCTGAATGCTTACCTCCAGGACTCCTCACTCTACTTACCTGTTCTGTGGCTTCCTCTCCCAGTCTCCCTGTTCACCTCGTGGGTCTTCGTCTCCTGTGTTCCCCAGTGTCTCCTCCAGTTCCGGTAATCCCTCTCCGCTCTCCATCTACAAGAAAGACATCCTTAATCATCCAAGTCATCATCATCAGGACTGTATTCAGATCTACTCACCTTCATCTGCACTCCGTTCACTCATCTGGTTGTTTACAATAAACTCTCATTACTTCATCCGTGTGTCTGCCCCTTCTGTGTTGTAACATATATATATACATATATATATATATATATATATATAAATAGTAAATAGTAAATGATGCATCTTAATAGCTTGGTAGAATGACTTTCTCGCTTATTAAACAGACAAATAATGTGTTGAGAAACAACTGAAGAGTGACTTCGCCTTGTTGTTAAAATGTATTGATTTGATATTAAATGAATTAGTTATATATATATATATATATATATATATATATATATATATATATATATATATTTACTAACCATTACTTGTCTTTGTCTTTAGTATATCCTTTCAGTTTAGCATGTCCTAGTAAGTTTCCTTATGGTACTTTTACATGAAATGCACTAAAAACGTTTTTCAAAGTCATCAAAAACGATCCCCGTTCACACTGATCCGTGGAAACGACTAAAACACTGTATTTTTCGTGCCAGGCCAGTAGTTGGTGATGTCACTTTGTAAATAAACACTATGCGTCTGTAGACTGAACACGTAATACGCATGTGCATGACATCACCGTTTTCACAAATTCATGTTTTTGTAGTTAACACAGAGATAGTAACGGTATCGGTCCGAATGCAATGTATTTCCATGCCTCCGTGTACGATCACACGTCATCAGCAAGTTTCAAATCAAGTTCATTTAAACACTATTCACGGAAATTACCAGATGTAATAAATATATAAATAAATACGTATTAATGTTAATCTGAAAGTTACGGTGCAAAAAGTCACCTTCAGGAAGCAAGCTTGAAACCGATGGCTGCACAGGGCTCTGCTTTCAGACAGAGGCTGTTCAAGCTCCCAGGACAAGCACAAAGCTCTAAAAAGACACATTTAGATAAGGTTAAACAAAGACTTGTACAAAGAAATGAACAATTTTCACACAAAGAAAAAATTAATTATAATTTCCTAAATACATTTTTTTAAAGGGATACTTCACCTCTGGAAAGATGAATGTGTATTTAAAATGGGTCATTTATGTAGAAGGTACAGTCATTTATGTATGAAGAAATTTGAAATTATTTTTGAATTTGGAGCTTTCTAGACTGAGAAAAGCCAGAAAATGTATTTTTGGTTTGTGGATGAAAGACAACAACTCCCAGAATGCACTTGCTTCGCAGCCCTAGGAGGCCACTCCCAAGCCACGCCTACCAGTAAGAGGGCGCAGTAAAAAACAAGGCTAGGCAACTAGTGAGTCTCCGTGGTGACGAGTCTGCCCGGGATTTCGAGATCGCCCAAAATGACGATTTTTGCGTCATCTGAGGTTTTTTTCCAGACAAAAAATACATAAATCTCTCGTCTCAGGGGGATATGAGGGTGGAAAGCACGGTAATTCGAAAATACTACAGGTTTTCTACTAATACAAAGCTTAATGCTAAATCCTGAAGTATCCCTTTAAGAAGCTTTAATGTTATGTAAAAGTCAGTACTGTAATGAATTCTGTACCTGATCTCACGCTTCTTAAGGCCTCATTATGCTTCTGCGTCAACTCCACGGCGTAGCTACGTCGTCACTCCTACGGCGTCGTGGCTGTTTTATGGTTCTGCGTCGGGTTGCATTGCATCGCGGTGCATTTCACCGCCAGAACGCTAGGTGGGGTGTGGTTCGCGAATCTCTTTGCTAGTTTGTTTTGGTTCCGTGCGCTGGTTCCGCGCGAGCGAAAGAGAGAGAGTGTTGTTGCCCGTCTATGGTTGTTGCAGCTGGAGCTAATCGACGTTGAACAACAAATGTAAATAAACTTTTTTTCAAAACAACCATTGATCTATTAATGTGCAATGAGTAAAAAAGCACGCCAAGAACAAAGGGCAAAGGTTTAAGTATACAATAAAAAAAAAAAAAAATAAGAGTAATAGGTACAAGAAACACACAATATAAAACTGAAACACAATATAAGTTAACCGTAATATAAAACATTATCTAAGAAAATGAACTATTTACAAAAGTGCACTGAATCACGAGGATGCAAATGTTCAGTCTTGCTCTCTGCTCTCATACACCAATCGAAGCCCTTGCGGTCTGCGTCGCCTCGACGCGTAGTTACAATTTTTTGGAGGTGCACGTCGAGCTACGGCGGAGGGGTTGGAGAGGGGTTCGCGGCGACGCAGAGGGGTCTGCGGGGGTACGCCGTCGATTCGACGCAGAAGCATAAAACAGGCTTTAGAGACACTAAGAGGCATTTCACGCAACAGACGTACACTTTCTCCAGCAGGCAAATCTTGTAGTTTATTCAGCAGCTCCTCATCTTGGGTAACTAGGACCAGGACACAGAAACAAAGTCAGTGTCAGTTTACTGAGGTCCACTTTAATGTGAATAAAGTTTAAACATTTGCACATTTTCCTCTCTCTTTCTTGTTGCCATACAAAGTTCTGTGATGAAACTCTAGATGGCGCAGGCTGGTCGCTCCTCAACTCAATCTGCTTGCAATCACATCATTCTCTATAGGGCACAGCTGATTGGTAACTGCTGTATTTGAGCCAATGAGCTCAGTTGGTCAGCATTTGCTGTAGTAGTGCAGCATGCTTTCAGAAACCCTCCACCTTCCCCAGCTCCACCTGTCTAGATCCACTACTGGTAATTCATGCATGTTATATTGTACATTACCATGCCAAACATTGAGAGAGTTGTCATGATATAACTGCCTTTAAGACTTTTATATATAAGAGTGTCATTAAATTGCAGAAGTTTAGAACGAGTCGTCTTTGCAGTTCAGCTTCATTAAACTTTCTCACTGTGGAGGAACTTCGGAAAGTTACGGTGTTTCGCGCCACATCAAATTATTTTATCTTAAAAGATCAAGGAAAAGTGATTCCTCATGATATGAGCCCTGTTTGATTGAAACGATTGGCATTGTGAGTGTTTTACTGCTGCAAACCATCATCAGCGCAGTTCTCCCGCTCTCTAAACACATCCCGGTTTGCAGCGCTGGAAGTGGTGGAGACAGGGTTAGGCGCTCGTCGTCTTCGCGTTTTGTTGGATCGGCTCTGGTTCTGGGAGAGCACAGCCGTCTGATTCCATCCTGAGAAAAGACACTGTACACTTAACTATGGAAGCTTGTTTCCGACACAGAATAAAACATTGTGACCTTTTATCTCACAATTGCGAGTAAACATCTCGCAATTTTTACT
Organism: Rutilus rutilus; assembly: GCF_951802725.1. NCBI lineage: Eukaryota > Metazoa > Chordata > Actinopteri > Cypriniformes > Leuciscidae > Rutilus > Rutilus rutilus. The sequence goes on from NC_140209.1 coordinate 63,156,927, forward strand.
TTATTTCTCAGAATTGCGCGATATAAAGTCGCAATTGTGTGTAATAAAGTCAGAATTGTGGGAAATACACTTGCAATTCTGCCTTTTGTTCTCGCAATTGCGACTTTATATCACACAATTCTGACTTTATATCACACAATTCTGACTTTATAACACAATTGCGACTTTATATCACGCAATTCTAACTTTATAACACAATTGCGACTTTATATCACGCAATTCTGACTTTATAACTCGCAATTGCGACTTTATATCACGCAATTCTGACTTTATAACACAATTGCGACTTTATATCACGCAATTCTGACTTTATAACTCGCAATTGCGACTTTATATCACGCAATTCTGACTTTATAACACAATTGCGACTTTATATCACGCAATTCTGACTTTATAACACAATTGCGACTTTATATCACGCAATTCTGACTTTATAACTCGCAACTGCGACTTTATATCACGCAATTCTGACTTTATAACTCGCAACTGCGACTTTATATCATGCAATTCTGACTTTATAACACAATTGCAACTTTATATCACGGAATTCTGACTTTATAACACAATTGCGACTTTATATCACGGAATTCTGACTTTATAACTCGCAATTGCGACTTTATATCACGCAATTCTGACTTTATAACACAATTGCGACTTTATATCATGCAATTCTGACTTTATAACACAATTGCGACTTTATATCACGCAATTCTGACTTTATAACTCGCAACTGCGACTTTATATCACGCAATACTGACTTTATAACTCGCAATTGCGACTTTATATCACGCAATTCTGACTTTATAACACAATTGCGACTTTATATCACGCAATTCTGACTTTATAACTCGCAATTGCGACTTTATATCAAGCAATTCTGACTTTATAACACATTTGCGACTTTATATCACACAATTCTAACTTTATAACACAATTGCGACTTTATATCACGCAATTCTGACTGCAATTCTGACTTTATAACACAATTGCGACTATATCATGCAATTCTGACTTTATAACACAATTGCGACTTTATATCACGCAATTCTGACTTTATAACTCGCAACTGCGACTTTATATCACGCAATTCTGACTTTATAACTCGCAACTGCGACTTTATATCACGCAATTCTGACTTTATAACACAATTGCGACTTTATATCACGCAATTCTGACTTTATAACTCGCAATTGCGACTTTATATCACGCAATTCTAACTTTATAACACAATTGCGACTTTATATCACGCAATTCTGACTTTATAACACAATTGCGACGTTATATCACGCAATCACACTTTTTTATTTTTCATTCTGTGGCGGAAACAAGCTTCCATATTTAACAGTGGAAACAAGAGTTAATGAACACATTGCTATAAAGTGGAGAAAACTATCCTGTTTTGAACCTCAACGTACAGTAGCTCTGTTACAAGTAACTACAAGTAAATTAATGTATAAATGGCATTGCATTTGATAGGAAAATTAAAATTTATTTAAAAAAAAGACTAGCAAAAGGAATAGCGAATGTGATTCTCTACATCTGTGTTACTCTGCTAGGACACCTGAGTGAACTTCGGGAAAACTGACCGCACACATGCATTAGAAATCACAAGCTGATTAAAATAAATCCCAAAAGTCCGTTCAGAGGAAATTTACAGAATCATTCCATGTGCATTTAACTGAGTGTGAAGTGTACTTACACTACTTAAATTGTAATTTAATATGAATTACATAAAAAGTTATTGACGACGGGCCTTTGAATTTAATAAGTTTATCTAAATCTGCCTATTCACAAGGGTTTGTTTGCAAATACTATTAAGTAGTAAGTTTAATATAAATTAAAGTTCCTTGGGAAACCGCATCGAAACATTCTCTCACTGATAGAGCGACTGGGCATGGAAGACAGGACCCTCTGTGTTGAAGAGGACCAGCTATTCCTCTGTTTGGGCTCATGGTAATGCTGTGCTTCTAGGTCTTCTCGATCCCCGTGAGGCAGATCAACTACAAGACAAAAACAAGAAGTTATTACTTCCCTCCGATCTTTTATTAATGGGATTTACACCAGCCTGTCTGTATGGTGTGTGCCCACATCTCACTGCTCTGTGTGAGCTCCCAACAGCTTCCAGCTCAATCAGGTCTTCATCTTCAAATCCATCGGGAATCATCTCCGTGATCAGGGATGCAGCCATCCAGACAGTCTAGAGCTGTGTGCATCAGAGCAGAAACTGTATCATTATCAGGAATCAACTTCCTTATTAAAGGGATAGTTCACAACGAAAATTAAGTCATCCTAGGTGTGTATGACATTCTTCTTTCAGTCTGCCGGAAGCTAGTTATTTTAGTCGATAAAGTTTTAAATATGGATTTTTTTGTTTTACACAAACACAACGCTTTACTTCAGAAGACTATCATGGATAGATGCACTTTTATGATGGATAGATGCACTTTTATGATGGATAGATGCACTTTTATCATGGATAGATGCACTTTTATGATGGATAGATGCACTTTTATGATTTTATGATGGATAGATGCACTTTTATCATGGATAGATGCACTTTTATGATGGATAGATGCACTTTTATGATTTTATGATGGATGGATGCACTTTTATCATGGATAGATGCACTTTTATGATGGATAGATGCACTTTTATCATGGATAGATGCACTTTTATTATGGATAGATGCACTTTTATGATGGATAGATGCACTTTTATGATGTATAGATGCACTTTTATCATGGATAGATGCACTTTTATTATGGATAGATGCACTTTTATGATGATAGATGCACTTTTATCATGGATAGATGCACTTTTATGATGTATAGATGCACTTTTAACATGGATAGATGCACTTTTATCATGGATAGATGCACTTTTATGATGAATAGATGCACTTTTATCATGGATAGATGCACTTTTATGATTTTATGATGGATAGATGCACTTTTATCAAGGATAGATGCACTTTTATCATGGATAGATGCACTTTTATGATGAATAGATGCACTTTTATCATGGATAGATGCACTTTTATGATTTTATGATGGATAGATGCACTTTTATGATGTATAGATGCACTTTTATCATGGATAGATGCACTTTTATGATGGATAGATGCACTTTTATCATGGATAGATGCACTTTTAAGATTTTATGATGGATAGATGCACTTTTATGATGGATAGATGCACTTTTATGATGGATAGTTGCACTTTTATCATGGATAGATGCACTTTTATGGACTTCAAATCAGAAACAGCCATTCACTGCCATAATAAAGCTTGGAAGAGCCAGAACATTTTTTAATATAACTCTGATTGTATTCGTCTGAAAGAAGAATGTCATAGACACCTAGGATGACTTGAGGGTGATTAAATCATGGGCTAATTTTCATTTTTGGGTGAACTATCCCTTTAAGGTGTAATTTTGCATGGGATTTATTGGGATGGGAAGAGCCTTTCTTACTTAAACTAGATGTACCGCATGGCGGTACAAAATATGACAGCCGCTCAGGCCTGCACTGGCTTTCCACAAAAATAAATGGCGTGGAGCAATTTGGCTGTATTGCGTGTTTATGTATATAATTTGTATATTTTAAAAGACTGTCTGGAGTATTCCTGTGGATCATGGATAATTTAGAGTTTTGTAATTATTTGCTATTACTATTTAAGTTTTATATCAAAAGTCATTAGTTTAGACACTTAACATCCATAATGTGAAAATGTCACATTCATAACAGTGGTTTTCCCTACATAATGTATTATAAAAATGAGTTTCAAAAACTTATTGTGTTCAAGCAAGTCTTTTTCATGCTACATTGGTAACAACAAACAGCTTTTTAAACAAAAATAAAATAAAAAATTAAACTCATTCCCACTGTACCTAGTAGAACACTTAAGTAAATGTCCCATTGAAATTAATGGGATTTTATGGATTTAGGTGAAGAAAGTGTACACATAATACATTTTGGTCTGTACCATGAAGAGAAAACTGATTCAGCTATATAAACTATATATTTTCTGAAAGCGTAGACTCTCAGGATGTGATCTAACATGGCATGAAACATGTCCCACCCACCTCATTAGTATACTGCCCAAGCATAACACATTGGGTATTGGTAAATCGGGTATATGGCTGATACCTAAAAAAAGTAGTAGTATGTGCATGTCTGTCTGTGTGTGTGTGTATGTGTATGTGTGTGTCTGTGTGTGTGTGTGTGTGTGTGTGTGTGTGTGTGTGTGTGTGTGTGTGTGTGTGTGTGTGTGTGTGTGTGTGTGTGTGTGTGTGTGTGTGTGTGTGTCTGTGCGTGTATGTATGCATGCGTACATGTGTGTGCGCGTGTGTGTGTGTGTGTGTGTGTCTGTGTGTGTATGTATTCATGCGTACATGTGTGTGCGCGTGTGTGTTTGTGTGTGTGTGTCTGTGCGTGTGGATGTCAGTGTGTGTGCATGCTTGCGTTTGTTTGTATTCCTGCATGTGTGTATGGAGGGATTATTGGGTCAGAATGAAAACTAAAAGTCTAAAACTAAAAGTCTTAAACGAAAACTAAAAGTCTAAATTTTAAACAAAAAGTCTAAGTCGAAAACTAAAAGTCTAAATCGAAAATGAATTTGGTATTTAGGATTGGGCATTTTGTATTTAGGATTGGGTATTTGGTCATTTAGCCATTTAGGATTTAGGATTGGGCATTTAGGGATTTAGGATTGGGAATTTGGTATTTAGGATTGGGCATTTAATCATTTAGCCATTTAGGATAATCCCTCCATATGTGTGTGTGTGACAGTATCATCCTAAACCGGCAACCCTTTGCTCAACAGCACCATCTACAGGCCGATGAGTGTACAGTCACTAAATGTGCACATAAATGAATTTATTTTATAAATAATATAAAAATAAGATATAAATAAATATAAATAAAAGCAGAATAATATTGCATTTTCATTTTTTATGGGAAGGGGCGCAAATCACAAATGAGTGATTATGGGCTAGGTTGATGTGGGCCCTTAAGACCAACATACCATAAAAATGTCTTCATCCTCGGTGCCACGGTTCAGGTAGTTATTTAGGAAAAACTGCATTTTTTGGGTTTGGGGGGGCCCATCGCGGGGGGGGGAGTGGCCCCCGGGGACCAAACGAAATTTTTCCGTAAAAGTCTAGTGGGGCTACATGCCCACCAAATTTCATGTTCCCCCGTGTTTCGGTGTCCCTGGTATCGTTGACGGAAAATTCAGTAGATGACAACAAAAAAACAAAAAAAAACTTTGACAATCCCTATATGACCGCTTTCGCTAGCTACGCTAGCGGCGGTCATAATAAACCACATGGATAAACAAAAAGTGTGTGTAATTAATTTATGTTAAATTCAACATCAAATACACAAGCTATCATAACTGTTACATGTATGGTCTATCTCCCATGTCTCATGGGGCCCTATCTTGCACCCAGCGCAATTGACTTTGTTCACCGACGCATGTATCATTCCTATTTTGCACCCGCAGAAAGCGCGCTTTTCCCTCCACAGAAGCACGTCGCTAAACTAGGGAATGAACTTGCGCTCCCTGGGCGGTTCAGCGCAAAAAAGGAGGCGTGTTCCGGCGCAAATTGCACCATTGACACAGCAAGACGACACAGTCAAACGACAAGGACAGATGACAGGAGTAAGTTGAGTTGACAAAGACAAAAGTTGAGTCATGTGGGCAATCACATAGACAGTTAATAGACACATAGACATGGAAGAAGACAGAGGGAAACGACGCATAGTAACGACGCATAGCATAGTCATGGAAGACGACACATAGTAACGACAGAGGGAAACGATGCATAGCAACGACACATAGCAACGACAGAATGAAAAAACACATAGTCATGACACATGCAGCATTGACACGCAAAAGGACACAGTCAAACGACAAGGACAGATGACAGGAGTAAGTTGAGTGGACAAAGACAAAAGTTGAGTCATGTGGGCAATCACATAAACAGTGAACAGACACATAGACATGGAAGACGACACATAGCATAGACAGACAGACATAGACATAGACAGTGAACAGACACATAGACATGGAAGACGACACATAGCATAGACAGACAGACATAGACATAGACAGTCAACAGACACATAGACATGGAAGACGACACACAGCATAGACAGACAGACATAGACATAGACAGTGAACAGACACATAGACATGGAAGACGACACACAGCATAGACAGATAGCATGTCGGCATAATTTCGGCACAAATGGAACCCCATATTAAAGGGAATGTGAGATGATGCTCTGATTGGTTTATTCCACGTTACGCCCAAACCACACCTATGAATAATGAAGCTACTTCAGACCAACCCCTTTTAGATTTGCGCCGGGCGCAAGAGTCACTTATCCCGCCGGGAGAATAGCGTTAAATCAGATTGTTAAAATAGGGCCCATGGTGTTTTTGGTTTAGTCCTGTGACCCAGTTTCCCCCAGTCTGTCTAATTAGTCATCTCCTTCACCTGTGTCTATCTAATTAAGTTCCTTTGGTTTGCTCTGTGTATTTAGACCCTGTGTTCTCCCTCAGTCTTTATCCGTTCTCGTGAGGTTGTGTGAGTGTGCGTCTCCTGTTCTGATGTTCCTGATTCCAAGTTTATTCCATTAAATACCATTCTAATTGTTCTCCTTCGTCTTCGTGCCCGTTTCCACTACACGTTACGTAACAATAACATGCCGGTAATAACTGCTCCTCTATATACTTTTAATAATTGTGCATTCATTATGTTTGACTACCCTTAAAAAAGAGGGTAAAAAGAGGGTTACCCTTGATCTTCGTTGTTTTGAAGGCACACTTAGTGTATAAAACTTAAATTAATGTTTTTAAAAAATAAATAAAATCTGTACTTGCAGACTAGGCTTGACATTAAACGAATAGTTCACTTAAAAATGTAAATTCTGTCATCATTTTCTCACCCTCAAGTTGTATGAGTTTCTTCCTTCTGCTAAACACAAAGGAAGATGTTCAGAAGAAGGTAACCAGACAGTTGATGGACCCTATTGACTTCCATAGTAGAAAAATGAGTGAGTAAATTATGACAGAATTTTCATTTTTAAGTGAACTAATCCTTTAACACCCGCCAAATGCGTGTGGATTTCAGTAGTGGCGTGTAACGAAGTCACTCCTTATAGTCACTTTGGCCTGAAAATAGGTCTAATAGGTTAGACAACCTTAGTCCTGGTCACATTGGAAGTTACCGAGCTGGGGACTATTTTCAGGCTCTGCGTCATATCATTATGCCTGCTGGACTCATGGTACTTGTTTCTTGATTATTACGCAGGAATGAGAGTATAGTTCCTAGCCATATCAGTCTAGAAAATCGTAACTTTTCATTTTCCGTCGGTCTTAGTACACGATGTAACTACAGAATAGTCAAGTTTTAAATAGGAAAAATATCGAAACTCTTTGGTCATTTTTTTAAGAGAGATGCTAATGGTCTTGTCCGATTCAATGATCTATGCTAAGCTATGCTAAAAGTGGTACCGCCAGACCCGGAGATCGGCTGAATGGATTCGAAAGCGGTAAAACTCAACTGTTTAACTCTGGGGGAGTTGTAAAATGAACCTATTTCCAAAAAAAGTGGAGTATCCATTTAAAAGACAATAATAAACTCAAGTAAACTGTCAACATGTCAGTCTTGGTGAGTATTCACGTAAACATAGTCAGTTGTTTTAAGTTAATGTAAACGGTTGAGAAAGAAAATGCATGTGTAACAGAACAATGGATCTGTGCGTCAGGTCTTACAGTGACAGCAGCCTAATAAACCTGCTGACAAATTATTATGAGATCATATTAAAATTATCTTTATGGCAGTTTTTCACCGTGGTATTGGTGTCAAAATTGTGGCCAGTGAAAATGCTAAATGGAAAACCACTAGCCACAGTGGCTGGTGTACAATGAAGTTAATATCAGGCCCTGCTCGCAGATAATATAATATTAACAAAAGAAAAGGCCACTTAATTATACATATAGAAACTTCACTTTCTTAACACACTTAAGCACTTTTAAATAGTGCACTTTGTAATAATGTCAAATTAAAAGTTTTACTTTAAAGTACAGTACATTTGAACTCATTGTGTTTCAAGAATCTTTTGTCGTGTTTTAAAGTACACTTATTTTAATGTGTTGACTAACAAACTAAAGCACATGTTAAGTGCTTGATTATGTAGGCTACTATGTACTAAATTGCAACTTCATCATTACAAATCGTTAGCCTCATAGCATAATTGCCTAAGTCATTTTTAAAAAATATTACTTAGGCAATTATGCTATGAGGCTAACGAAATGAAGTATGTTTTAGTTTAGGTACATTCAGCAGTAACTTTAACCATGTTTCAGAGACAATAGAAGTATAAAGATCTTGTTACTTAAGTGGGTCAAAAAGCGCTCTAAAGTTCAAATAACTGCATTTAATATACATTTAAACTACGATACATGTTCATTTAATTGCAATTAACATGCAGTTAAGTGTCTGAAAACATTACATTTGGTTCGCATATTCTAAAGTAAATTATTGAATACATACTTTTTGCTCTCGAGTTAATTTTAGTTTGTCCATCAAACCACTTTATCTGCTCATTCAACAACACTCCTCTAAAATGCAGTCCTCAGTAAAGCATCAACAGTTATGATACTCACCTTAACAGCTGCTGCTATACGGAGTTTCAAATGCAGTCTCAAGAAAATGTACGCTGCAAAAAGTACATACGTATAAAAATAAATGAGCGGCTCGTAGTTTCACATTCGGGGAGTGAGCAGAAACACTTCACAGTTGACAGACTGCATCAAAGTGACAAACCACAGTCAGCTTAAAGGAGGAAGAAACAAGAGTCTTAACAAGCAATACTCTCATGCAAAGAAAAAAATACATCCATATATATATGAATGATCAATATATTAAATGATTTAACGGTACAGAATAATATATTACAATAATATATTGCAATAGGAATTGGCGCTTTTCATATATTGAAAATATATTTACTAATATATCATAATGTAGCCTAGTCATTTTATATTCAGCCTAATTTACTTCATAATATATACGTAGATGTGTATGTGGTGTACTGCTTGTGTATAAATATATTGCAGATGTATTTCCTCAAAGTATATACACACATACAGTACATAGAAAAATATATGATGTAATATATTTCTTATATTTTATAATTCTTTATATTATAAATTAGCTAGCTAGCTAACAATAGCACAGACCCATATGTGTACTAAGGTAGCTAGCAAAGAGACTATCACTTGATTCAACTATATCTTAATATATCTATATAAATATAGATTAATCTGGTTAGCAATTTCTGAAACGGATAATATTTGCAATTTGTGAACACAGTAAACTAGTAAACACATGGTAAACTAGAGAAACAATCAAAGACTTTGTCAGAGATGCATCAGATGTAACATCATATGTAATTGTTATACTGTAAACCGTCGTAGAGACTGTCAACTTCCTGTACTCATGCTTCATCTGAAAAGTTGATTTAGCCTACATTAGATTCAGTCACATGGTAGAGGAGAGCAGGGCTACTTGTAACACCCTTGTTTTAAATACTTCCACACATGCTGACGAAACTTAGTGTATTTACTAGTTGCCATATCAACACTATATACAGAACAAAGAACATGAGGGAAAGACATTAATCTATACATCAGTTACATTGTACACATTTTGTCATGTTATGTTAAAATAAGTTTCATATAAAATGTTAGAATGCAGCTAGGGTCCAAATATGAGACGGCAAGTTTTAAAAGTTGAGACACTCACACACAGATATGACGCATATTTTAAAAACTTTCTTGTATAAAATGTATATTTATTTGCAACCGTTATGTTAACAGCAATAATACTATATTTCTGGTAAGAACAGCTATTCAGCTGATGGACACGCGCTGCGTTGTCATGGGAACATCCCAGGTGAAAATGAGGAAATTGCGTTGTCTTTCGTTGCTCCCTTCATCAACATAATGGCACACAAGTGCCCCGCTCCCTCCAGAGTGCCCACTTCAAGGGCTCTGCCGTCTGCCCTTTTAAGAGAGTAGGGCATAGGTGTAACCGGTGGCTCGCGACACCAGTTATAAAATCACTTTTCTGCGTTGTGAAGACAGACACGGGACAACAGGCGGCGGTTTCACTGGGTTTTACTCTCTGAGATCTGATGTAAAACAAATAAAAGCAGCCTCTGAGTACAATCACCCTTATTTTGCTCTCTTCCATGCATTAACAATGTCAAGAGCGAATACAGAGAAAACATACCTGATGTAAAACAAATAAAAGCAGCCTCTGAGTACAATCACCCTTATTTTGCTCTACAAAACAAATGTGACGTAGATTTAATTACCATGTGCTTTTCATCTCCACATATAGGCCAAAGACACAAATATAACTTAAATTGGGCAAAATGACAAAAATAACCACACAGGTAAGTAAAATAACATAATACACATAATTTGCAATGAAGATATAGACATAAAAGCAATGATTAAAATAAAGATTAATGAGGATTAGCAGGAGCCAAAAATAACCCACCTCTTCCATGCATTAACAATGTCAAGAGGAAGAGGCGGCGGCAAAACAGGAAATTATGTAGGCTCATGATGACATCACAGCAATTAAAGGGGAAAGATGCTCATTCAGGCAGGTACACCAGATATATGAAAAACCATTTTGTGAGAATTATAACAATCAATACACATGTTTTAACAGAACACTTTCTGTACCTGTTACACTCACCCCCCAGAATTCACACAAAATTCTCAGAGTATAACAAATAAAACACTGGTCACTTGAATTACATGGTCCACACTTTAAAAACAGTGAAGACACCACATAGGAAGTTACCCAACCAAAAGGGATACAAATATGGAGAAAGTTGGCCAAACTTCTACACATTTTGTAGGCATACACAAAGTGCCCATTACACTTTGAAAAACTCAGACCAGGTACATAAACAGGATTAATATACACAAAATAGAGAAGATTACATTTTGGTTGCGATGTATTACCAGAGATCGTGTAATATTATGCACAAACCTATACAAGAATAACAGGAGATACAGACTCCACACCAAGTAAGGTTTCGAGTTGAACCATTGACTCAATCAGCCTACGAACAGGTCTAAGTACTCTACCAAACCTGGTAGTGTAACGATCGTCAGAGTTATGGTCAACCAAAGGATCACGTGAACTGTCAGGAACAGGAACAGTAGAAAAGGCACTAGCTACAGTGTCAAGGTCAACAGAAAACTCATTTTGTGCTTCAGAAACAGTTTGAGAAGAATGGGATGAGACCCAAGAAGCAGTACGATCATCATCACAAACAGCAATGTGAGAAATGACAGACATGGACTCTGCATGTGACAAATCATCAGTGACAGGTAAGGTTGATTCAACCACATCACATACAGACTGAGAAGGTGTGGAACAAGGACCACCACTAGCACTTTCACCAACAGAAAAATCAGTTGAGGGCAAAGGAAAAAAGTTAACTGGCAACAATAGATTCCGATGTACCACTTTCTCATGACCAGATTTGTCACGGATCTTGTAAATGTGCAGGGAAGGTTTGAAGGCAACAACGGAATACATGGTGGGTTCCCATTTATCGGCAAGCTTCCGTTTACCTCTGCAGCCTTTGTTGGCAATGAGAACATGATCACCAACTGACAGGGGCAATCCTTTTTGACTCTCTTATTGTACTGATCAGACTGATGTTTTTGTTCTGCAGTAGAGTTCTTTTGGGCCAGCGCCATAGCAGACTTTAGATCACTGACAAGAGATTGAACATAGTCATTGTAATCACAGATTGACTCATCACGAAGCACGCTTTGAAACATAAGGTCAACAGGTAATCTCGGCACCCTCCCGAACATCAGGTAAAAAGGGGCAAACCCAGTTGTTTCATGGGCAGTGCAGTTATACATGAATGTCATTGTTTGTACCAACTGTGGCCACTTTTGCTTAGATCCGGGTGGAAGCGATCTCAACATGTTACCTAACGTTCTGTTAAACCTTTCAGTTCCACCATTCCCCATTGGGTGGTACGGGGAAGTCCGTGACTTGTCAACACCGGCAATATCAAGAAGCTCTGCTATCAGCTCACTCTCAAAATTTGCTCCCTGGTCCGAATGGATACGCTGGGGAAATCCATAGATGGGCAATTCCACGCAAAGGTCATCCTTACCATGAAAAATTAAAGTTTTTACCTAAAGATCAAAACCCCTTTTAAGTTGTCCATTTAGGTCTGTAATATACTGTATTAATTTGCTGTATCAGAAATTTTAAGAAAATTGCCTTGTTTTTCCACCACATATGAGGTGAGCAACAATGCTAAAATTTTAATTTCAACCAGCCATATTTCATGCTTTCAAAAGAGGTATCAAAGACCCCCCTTTTAAAAACTTAATTTGAACATAAAGCATTTTGCTGAAAGTTGGAGGCATGCCTGAGAAATAAATTTACTAATTTGGTCATAACAGCACTGCCTGTTGAATTTATAAGGGCTTTAATAAAGAGGTCTCGACGCTTCAGTGCTCTGTCACGTCCGTAACGTTTTAAAGATTAAGTTTATATAATATAACAATTATAAATGCAAATAACTTGAAACTTTATATGCAAAGCTAAACTATGTTCATGCTTACTAGGATCGACATTTCATTCCACTACTTTGCTCTGAACAACCATAATAATGCGTTACGGACGTGACCGTTACGGACGCTTCACATCAAATCATATGCACTTGTAATCGGTTTCAGGCTTACCATATATTCAGTGCATATCCAATAATCGCAATAATATTTGTGCTTTGTTAGTTTTAATATGAAAAAATGTCTCAACTTTCAAATTCAGTCTATTTTATAACAAAATGTAAACAATAGAGACCGCTCTTTAATACGGCGTGGCAGAGTTTCCGCTAGAAAAAAATGGTGCCGGTCAAAGTGACCGGCAGAGGTTTCGTTTTCCGGACATTTTGATGATATGCCGGTCAAATATCGCCTCTTAATTAAGGGGGCGGGATTATTACACGATTTATTATTTATAATAATAATAATATTACCATCTTACGTGACAGTTCTCCATTACAGACGCGTCGCGACCGTTCAAAGCGGCACTAAAAGACTGCTTTAAAACTTTCACAGAGACCTCAAACAGAAAGCACAAAGCCTTTCTTTAAAACGAATTTCGTTTTGTATTAATTGTATGTTAATTTTAATCAGTGTTTCATTATCCAATTTTCTCGATAAAGTATAAAATAAAAGTAATTTAAAAGTAAATATAGCAGACAATAAATAATCACGACATGGAGGCGCCAGCGCCTGAACTGGAGCTAATGTTAAGCTATCATCCATGAACCGAAATTTAACGTATAAGGTAGCCTACTCGCCTCACACACCTAAAAAAAAAAAATAGAAATATATCTATTATCTACAGAAATCCTTACTTTTAAACAGAACCATTCAAAACTAAATAAAACGATGTAATCCGTATGAAATGTGTATTTCTCTCCGGCGCGTTCACTACTGCGAAGATCGCGAGTCAGACTTCATCTTTGCAGCCGACACAGAAAACACTTGTTTATTAATAGACAATTAAAATGTCTCACTGCAATATTTTACATATTCATAACAACGGAAACCCTGCGGCGTGGTATATTTCTGTATATTGCGCCTCAGTGCGCGGCGGATAAAGTGCACATGAACGGATCTTCTCTTCCTCTGCCAGTTACAGGACGAAATATGAATATCAGAAGGTAGTATATGATACAGTACAACTTAAAGAAGAGCATGTGTCTTATAGCCATAGGACACTTCTTCGGGATGTCGCGTTTTTCCCTCTTGGTTAAAACATGAATATTCATCATAATCCCGCGATCAAGCTGACAAAATAATAGTGATATTGCAATCATTTTGAGTCACGACTTAAAAGTAGTTTAAAAGTAGACATTTCAGACGTCCTATAGATATATTTCTCAGGTATGTGAGGCAAGTAGCCTACATTATACGCGGAGTTTCGGTTCATTTATGAGGCGCGCTCCACTTCACGCGACGGCGCCTCCGTGTCCTGATTATATTGTCTGCTATAGCCTATTTGCTTCTTATTTAATAAATCCAAGCAATTTGTTGATGAAACATTGATTAAAATTAAGATACAATTTATACAAAACGAAATTCACATTAAAGAAAAGCTTTCTCAAAAAAAAAAAAAAAAAAAAAAACTAAAGAATTGGTCAAAATCATGTCTGCCCACTGATATACTGTATCGATATATTGCGCATCTTATGATCTTACTCATGCTGTTATCCTTTCATATAATCAACATATGAAATAAAAAATACAATTATTTTATTTACATTAATATGAGACTAAATGCCTACTCAAATGTAATGTTGGAGCGGGATTTGAGTGAACGCCATCTTACCGGTGATGTTGGGGGAGAGCGCTACGATTTTCGAACAAACATCGAATATTATTTTTGCTTATAATGCCAATCCTTAATATTTGGTGTTTTAAATGCCTGTTTGAGGTCTCTGTGAACGTTTTAAAGCAGTATTTTAGTGCCGCTTTCAGAGCGGTCACGTCCGTAACGGAGAACTGTCACGTCCATAACATTGTTTTTTCCTCATAAATGCGAAAACGAAAAATAACATAAAATGAATATTTTATGTTCTGTGGAGAGCCAACCCTTCTTCATTCGGTGGGTACTATTACTTTTGGTTTGCGCAGTGTAATTCACAGAATTACTAAAAAATATTTTGGCAACAAAAAGTTAGAGATTTTTTTTGTCACGTCCGTAACGCATGTGTATTTCCCTCAAATTAAATATAAAACGCATGCGTAGACTGATATTTTTCTAATGTCTGGACTCCTTTATTAAGGGAGTATGGATATATAAACAGACGTTTACATATATTGGTATTAAATGCATTTTCTGAGAATTTATATTTCAAGTTTTGACTGCAAATGTCACGTCCATAACGCTGGAATTGCCCAGATACAAAAGAAGTCATCCCACAGTTTCTTAGCAACACTTTTAGCACATTGGTTTCGGCAAGGAAAAGCGTGAGCTAACTTGGTGAAATGATCCGTAATTACCAAGACATCCACAGATTTATTGTTCCTATCTTCAGCAGACCAGAAATCAATACAGATGAGCTCCAATGGGGCAGTGGTCTTGATGCTCTCCAAGGGCGCTCTTGCTGCTGGCTCTGGAGTTTTACTCAGGACACAACGAACACAAGTCTTGACGTAATCACGCACATCACGTTCCATCCCAGGCCAATAGAACCTCTGGCGGGCTAAAGACAGGGTACGTGGCTGACCTTGGTGACCGGCCAGATCATGAACACCAGAGAGTGCTTGCTGTTTCATAGAGGCAGGCAGGACGAATTGAAACTTTTTATGCTTAGAGAGTGGATCTTTGACAGCTCTATACAGGATGCCATGAAGCAAACAGAGTTTTTCCCACTGCCTCAAAATCCTCAAAACTAGCAAATCCTCATTCGCACGCTCACGCCTGGTAGGTCTGCGCTTCCTGCTGACATAGAAAGCCACCCTCGAAATAACTGCGTCTTTGTGCTGCTGACACTGCAGTTCAGACAATGGAAAGGCATGGATTACGTCTTGACAGTCGGGAATCAAAGAAGTCAAATGATCACCCACGGATGTTGCTCTGGATGCAGCTCCTGAATCCCAATCATCACAGACAGACAAGATAGACGACACATCCTCAGAAGTCATGGAAGAGTTTATCTCAGAGCTTAGATTGAGGTCAGTTTCAAGTGTCTGCGGCTGGCACGTGAGATGGAATGTTTTCTGTACAGAATCATCTTCCACACTGTGAACATACTTCAACAGTTCAGAGTAAGGCTCGGACAGAAGTCGCTGACTCACTGGATAGACGAACGGGTCACGACTGAGTGCATCCGCCACGACATTCAACCTTCCAGGAACGTACTTGATCTTAAAGTTGTACGGGGCAAGTTTTGAAACCCAGCGCTGCTCACATGCATCCAGTTTAGGTTTTGTCAAGATGTAGGTAAGGGGATTGTTATCCGTCCACACGGTAAACTCATGACCTTTAAGCCAGTGACTGAACTTGTCGCACACTGCCCACTTGAGGGCCAAGAATTCTAGTCTGTGTGCAGGATAATTGGCTTGGCTGCGGCTCAAAGACTTGCTGGCGAAGGCTATGGGACGTGCTTTGTCCTCACCACTGGGAACTTGAGAACGTACTGCACCTAGGCCGTCCAACGATGCATCAGTGCAGAGAATAAATGGATGCTCAAAGTCAGGGTGTGCCAGGACCACGCTCTCGACAAGGGCTCTCTTTAACTCCTCGAAGGCGACATCACAATCAGGAGTCCAGTCCTGGGGAGACAACTCCCGATAAGTGCCAGATCGATTACGGCTACTTGTGCCTTTCGCCAAACGTTTTTGACCGGCCGTCAAATTGAACAATGGTTTTGCGACACGTGTACAGCCAGGGATGAAGCTCTGGTAATATAAAACTATGCCCAGAAATGATCTTAGTTTCTTTGGCGAAGGTGTGACATTATCTTCCTTCATCAGGTCATTCTTTTGAAAGGCTGAAATGACTGCTACCTTTTCTTCATCCACGTAAACTCCAGATCCGCTGATCACATGGCCCAGAAATTTGATGGAGCGCCTGAGAAAGTGACACTTTTTCGGAGCCAACTTCAAATTACTAGCTCTCAACCGTGAAAACACTACTTCCAAGCGTTTCGAAAACCGACAAATCATCTAGATAGCAAAGGAGGCTAGAAAAATTTAGATCTCCAAACACACTGAGCATCATGCGCATAAAGGATGCTGGGCTGTTACACAGGCCTTGGGGAAGACGGTTGTATTCGTACAAGCCCATTGGTGTTGTGAATGCTGTGTAATGACGATCAGAAACATGGAGCGGGACGTTGTAAAATCCTGACGTCAAATCGACAGAGCTGAAGAAAAGATTGCCTCCTAGAGCAGCCAGGCAGTCTGCCTGATGAGGCAAAGGATGAGCATCCTTAATGGTCTTTGCATTAAGCCAGCGAAAGTCCGTACAGACTCTGAGGGATCCATCCTTCTTCCATACCATTACCAAATGAGATGCATACTCGCTGACGGATTTGCTAATGATGCCTTTCTCTTCCATTTCAGAAAGTACCTCTCTCAACTTCTGGTAGTGGGCAGGAGGGGTTCGGCGATATGGCAGGCGAAACGGACGCTCATCGCTCAGATGAATTCGGTGGACAAAGTCTTTCACCTCTCCACAATCGAGTCTGTCTCTGGAGAAAACATCTTGATAGGACACGATAAGACTCGTCAACTGCTCCTTCCATGACTTTGAGACCTCACACTTTTCGATATCAATGTCCTCCAAACCATACTCATGCAGTGACCGCACAGGGTCAACAGGTGGAATAGACTTGGGGAAAGCTGCATCAGAAACTTGAGGTTTGCACACATCTTGTGACACTGTAACATCCTCCACTGCTAAACAAGGAGACACATCAGCCAGCTTAGCGTTACGTCGAAGAGTAATTGGAGACTGGGTGGGATTTAAGATCTTCATCGGCACCCATCGATCACCCCACATAGGAGTCACTACACGTCCAACAAGAACATGACGTGGCGCTGAACGTGACGTAGTGGGCTCGACGACGACGGAGCTTCCTGGGGAGACATTAGTGTTAGCTGGTAGTTTTCCCCAGACAAGGTGCTCACACCTGGGAAGCAAGGTAACGGCCTGACAAAGCCTAACAGTGCCGAGCTTAGCGGGCTGTTGGGGACCAGACCAACGAGAAACACCGCTCAAGAGCTCAAGAAATTCTTCACACTCAGAGTTGCTGTTTTGGCAGGAAATTAGTTCCCAGTATCTCTTTTCGGCTTTCATCTTCTGAAGCACACATTTGATTACATTACTGCCGATAATGAACTCATCCTTCTGTCCAGGCACTACTAAGGTTGGCACGACAAACTTGAACCCGTAGACTTCGATTTCCAGGTCATATGTACACTTAGGCTGAGTAGTCAGACCACCGCAGCCCACCAGGACCACATTACCAGGAATCACTGAGGGTTGAGGGAGAACTCCATCGGCACGCAACTTGGATTCACTTTCCATACTCAGTGTGCAAGCCATACTGCCAGAATCTAACATACCGTTCAGCACGGACTGGCCACCGACAGTCACAGGAGCATAAAAGAGTTCACTAGCTCCATCAATTTTCTGAGATCTCACATACAACACAGTTTTGTCGGGTGGCAACAACTTGCAACTATTTACAAAAATCTCATGTGGGTCTGACTCATCTTTTAGGGGAAATACGCCACTGCCCATGTTATCCCCCTCCGCACATGGGCTATTTAGTTTAACTGAATGGCTGAAGGCGGCAGCTCAAGGCCTGTCGTCCTAGGACAATTGCTCTTAAAGTGTCCAGGTTTGAAGCAGTTACGACAAAGCCTCTGGCGCATACAATGAGTATGTGTAGTGTGCTCTTTAGATTGACATACTCTACATGCTGAGCTCAGACTGGGCTTGGGGTCTGAAGTTCTGACAGGACAGTTTGGGGTGGACGAGGACAGTGAGGCAGTGCAGAGAGATAAGACTTTGTCCATCATGCCAACCAACTGCTGCATACTAGCATCAGGAGTAAAAGGTGCAGCGTTGAGGTTCAACTGACCAGTTAAACTTGGTATCTGACTTGAGAGTTCAGGCTGTTTGGGAGAACTTGACACAGAATCGTCACAGACAGTTACAGTGTTCTGATGGCAAGCAGACACAGGCAATGAGCGTGAAGTTCTAGCAAAAGCTCTCTTCAGAGTCCTGCGATGACTATCCAGTCGCTCTTGAACTTCAGCAGCACTCCACTGTTCAGCAGGCTTGAACTGAAAAGACATAGCAAGGCCAGGATCTGGACAGTGTGAGATAAACATCATAACAGCTTCAGTAGCAGGGTCCTCAACACACTTGTTCCGTCTACGCAAAAACTCATCAGCCACATCAATCGCCTTATTGAGCCGTATCCAGTAGTCCATTGGGCTCTCGTCCGCCCTAGGCAGGGTGTTATAAAAGTCAGACATAGGCATATTTGAATACATCAACTCACTGAAATTGCGCTTCAGTTTATCGAACACGGTGGTGGGGAGTACTGCAGCAGTCGGCCCGGGGAAGCTGCGCAAGGACACTTTGACTACATCTCTCGCTTTTCCAGCTAACCTGCTCAAAATGAGATCAGAGGCAGTTTCATCAGTGCATTTCTTTCTGTTCAAATAACTGTACATCAAATCTTCCCATTCATGTACAGTAAATGAATCACTTTGATCACCTCTAAAGAACGGTGGAGGCGCAACATCATGTTGGACAATGACTTTCAAATTAGAAGCATCAAAACATTCGCCTGAATGCTGTACATTTGACTTAGATTGCACTGGGCTGGGCTGTTGCGTTAAGTTGAGACTGGCTGAAATGCTTTCACCAATTTTCTGTGCCAAATCAGAAATAATACTCCCCAAAGACTCAGGGGTAACTGCACGATCAGTGTTAGGTCGTGCAAAAGGGGTAGAACAAGCAGCGGGGCTCACAGAGGCACCAATTGCTGAATCAGATGTAAGTACATGGTCAATTTCTGCATTAAAGAATGTCCTCCCTCTCCCAAAACATCGAGGTGAAACTCCAGACATATTGTCAAGACGATTAAGAACAGCCCCACTACCCCTGCCTACTGGGAACATGGCACTAGGCCGTTGCACAGGGCTATAATTATCCTGACTAACAGTGTCCTCAAACATGACTCAGTTTGAATAGAGAAAAAAATAAAAATAAAAATAAATCAATGTAATAACAGTTTCAGAAAATGAGAAAGAAATAAGAACAAAACACTGAAATCACTTAATATGCAGATAAGTGTAGTTTGCAGAAATACTCATTTAGACTCTCAAAACAGTTCAGTGTGACGTTTCACGGAGGAAAACAAAGTATGTGACGATCACAAACACTCAGTCATCGAGTGTGCAGCAGCGCAAAAAGAAAAGTTCAATACAGCTTTGCACGGAGAAGAGGAGAAAAAGAAAAAAATCCAGTTTTGATCACAAAAACACTGTCATTGAGGAGCGTGCAGCAGCAAAAAAAAGAAAAGTTTTTTTTTTTTCTCTTTATCTTCTAACACATCAAAGCTCATACGGCGATCGTCATTAATAAAAATCTAAACAGTTTTTCATCACACCTCGTAAAAGGCAACCGTTCAACCTTTACCGTCTGTGATATGAGCAACAGAAGATAAAACACCGATGACGAGGTCGGACGAGATGAAATGAGCTGCGGCCTCCGCGATCAGCGAAACACTCTCACATCCAGCGATCTTTCACGGCACACCGTCGTCTGTTTAAGCAGCAGCTCCGGCGATCGGTAATCAGCCGATCATGCGAAATCCGAAGGGTTATGGCACCACGTGTAACCGGTGGCTCGCGACACCAGTTATAAAATCACTTTTCTGCATTGTGAAGACAGACACGGGACAACAGGCGGCGGTTTCACTGGGTTTTACTCTCTGAGATCTGATGTAAAACCTCAGCCTCTGAGTACAATCACCCTTATTTTGCTCTCTTCCATGCATTAACAATGTCAAGAGCGAATACAGAGAAAACATACCTGATGTAAAACAAATAAAAGCAGCCTCTGAGTACAATCACCCTTATTTTGCTCTACAAAACAAATGTGACGTAGATTTAATTACCATGTGCTTTTCATCTCCACATATAGGCCAAAAAGACACAAATATAACTTAAATTGGGCAAAATGACAAAAATAACCACACAGGTAAGTAAAATAACATAATTTGCAATGAAGATATAGACATAAAAGCAAATAAAGATTAATGAGGATTAGCAGGAGCCAAAAATAACCCACCTCTTCCATGCATTAACAATGTTAAGAGGAAGAGGCTGCGGCAAAACAGGAAATTATGTAGGCTCATGATGACATCACAGCAATTAAAGGGGAAAGATGCTCATTCAGGCAGGTACACCAGATATATGAAAAACCATTTTGTGAGAATTATAACAATCAATACAATCAATACACATGTTTTAACAGAACACTTTCTGTACCTGTTACATAGGTAAAGCTCACGAGCAATAAGCACGTCCCAGCCGGGTCCGTCACTTATTGGGTTCCCCAGAAACATTTCCGTTGTGTTCTGTTCTATTTGCAGCGCGTTTCTGTATTTGTTTGTGTTGTGAACTTTTGCAGCGCGTTTCTGTATTTGGTTGTGTTGTGAGTATTTGGAGCACACATGTGTTGTGAAACTGATGAAGATGTTTCTTAATTTTCGGATGTTTTTTCTATTTGCATGCGTTTTCTTCAGTTGCAGCGCGTTGAGCTCTCTCGGCCATAGGATAGGCCTATAATATACAGTTTGTACATTATGTCTGAGTAAAGTCCCCATTAAACATGAACACACAACACAATGTTTTGATTAAGAGTGCTTGTGCTATATTTCTTTAAAACAAACGCTATTTGTTTACATATGTTTATATACACATCTGTAATTGTGGCTGAAGTGTCCAAACGTCATACCAAAAATGGAAATCACTTCATCATTTACCATTCCAGCCTGCAATTTTTTTTTATTTTACTTTATGGGACAATAAAGTATATTTTGAAAAATATCAAATATTGTATTCAAATATAAAAGTTTTTTTTTTCTTTTTTTCTCTCTATACAATGAAGGCCAATGGGGTCCAATATTGAATGGGTTTTCTTCAAAATGTCTTCTTTTGAGTTCCACTAAAAAATTAAATAAAATAAAAAACAGGTTTAAAAAATATGAGGGTAAATAAATGATGAATTATATTCATTTTTGGGTGAACTATCCCTTTAAGTTTAAACTAAATATTAATAGCGCCATCTAGGGGACTATGTTCACCGTTACTTATACATCCAGTGCAGTGTTTTGAAAGATTAATTAAAAAGAGAAACAAACTAATAAATAAAAAGTCTTATGGTGTTTAAAGTGAACATTGTAAAGTATGATAAATGTGTCTGTGAATGAGTGACTACAGACCACGTGAGTCCACGTGGTCCTTCAAACAATACTTCCTCAGTTAGATCACAGAGAGCTAGCTGTGTAAACGATAGAGGGCAATCATTGTGTGTGTGTGTGTAGAGTGATGAAACATCAGGCCTACGCCCTAACAAACAGCAGAACTCCTACAGTAGGCTACTCATTAATATTTAAGCTGTTCATGCCATATGTCAAATAGCTGATATATATGGGTGATTCTTAGACTATGGCACTTTTATGTTCTTTGGTCAAATTTTTTACTGGTAAAACTAGTTACAAAAAATGATCTTAGACAATTCTTGAGTGGCATAAGTTATTATATTATTAAATAACAGCTGTATATATTGAGATGTGGTGGAAATGACATTTGTTCATTGCAGGTCGGAAAAAAAATATATATATTACCAATGGTTCTAGTAATCTAAGTTTGTCCTCTTACAGACCTTAAACCTAGACAAATTAATTGAATTTGAAAAAGACTGTGTCACGTGACTTTTTTAACAGTTTTTTTTTTTTTTTACTTCACAAGGCTAAAAGTGCTATATAGCCAATATAAGTAGATATAGAAATTTAACCCACCGGCTGGGTTTGTCCATATTTGACCCAAACTTGGGTTAAAACAACCCAGCATTTTTTAGAGTGTAGATAGACAGATAGATAGATAGATAGATAGATAGATAGATAGATAGATAGATGCGGTTTTAATACTATAATAACTGACTGGCTGCCTGTGGGAAAGTTCGCATTGACGTGACGTGTACTTCCTTGAAGGGCGGTGCGCTGCTTTCAGGAAACAAGTGTGAAAGTAATTTTATCATCACGCTGGACAGTTTGCCGAATCTGTCAGCAATAAAGACGGGCTAGAGTCTCAGTAAAGCGGGCATGGACTCGAGTGCTTACGGGGCATCGCTGGCCGGTGGGGCCTTTGATTTGTGGAGCTTTCTAAAGCAACCGCAGACTATCGCCAGGCTGCTCAGTTGGGTGAGACCAGAGTCATCGTTAGCTAATCGAGCTAGTGCTTCTGCTGTGTGAAAGTTTGTCATATTTACCACTGCTGGCCTCAAACTGTGATGTAGTTTAACAGTGTTCGTTCGCAAAACAAAATACTAGTGCTGTCATAAGTTGCAAAGCACTGACCATATGGCAGCAGTTTGAGAGTTTGTTGTTGTTGTTTGCCTTGTCATGTGACTCGACAACAACACGGATACAATTATCGAGATGTCATGTCAACATTAGCTCTAGCTCGAGCTCGTTTTAATACTTAGCATACTTTTATACAGCTAGTGTCTTTCTTTCTTTCTTTCTTTCTTTCTTTCTTTCTTTCTTTCTTTCTTTCTTTCTTTCTTTCTTTCTTTCTTTCTTTCTTTCACACTTATTTATTCATTTCTACCAGTGCTACTAAGTAGCCTAATCTAAACTGTAGTTGATTACTTTTCCGTTGAAAAAGTTAAGTAAGGGATTTATGGAGGTAGATTTGTGTCTTTATTATTCAATCAAAAAAAAGGTTGCTTCAATCAAAAAATATATTTTCAATCAAAAAAAACCGTTTCAATCAAAGAAAAAAAGTGTTTGAATGCAAAAATATATTTGAGACTCAAAAAAATGCATTTGAACACTATTTTTTTTTGCTTGAAAATGTTTTTTTTGATAGAAGTGAAGGTTTTTTTGTTTGAAGCAACTTTTTTGATTGAAGTATTGTTGTTTTGTGTTTGGGCCATATTATGGGTAGGACATTTGTGTCTTTATAATTCAATCAAAAAAGAAGTTGCTTCAAACAAACAAAACATATTTTCAATAAAAAAATCACTTCAATCAAAAAATAAACCTTTTCAATCATAGAAAAAATGTTTTTGAATGCAAAAAAATATTTGAGATTCAAAAAATTGCACTTGAACACTTTTTTTTTGATTGAAAATGTTTTCTTTGATTGAAGTAATCTTTTTTGTGTTTGGACCATGTTATGGGTAGGACATTTGTGTCTTAATTATTCAATCCCAAAAAAGTTGCTTCAATCAAAAAAAAAACATTTTCAATCAAAAAAAAATAATTTCAATCAAAGAAAAAACTGTTTAAATGCAAAAAAAAAAAAAATCATTTGAAGTGTTTTTTTTTTATTGAACTTTCTTTTTTTTTGAATGAAGTGAAAAAAGTTTTGAAGTCGTTTTTTTTTTAAATCATTTTGACACAAACGTACCGCAGTGGGGGCGGGTGCTTCCCCATTGGTCAGACATGCTTGAGTGACAAGTGTCTACACCAACGACGTCTTTCTGACAAGCAAGTCATGGTCGCCACTCGCCAGCGAGCCAGGAAGCAGTGGTGGAGTTGTTGGTAAGTAGATAAAACCGTATTAAAATGATTGGTGTCACGTTATTAGCCTACTCTGTTTGATATTTCGATTAAACATACAGCTTGCTAACTTAGCTCACGTTGACTAATTTGTGTGATGGTGTTACCAGAAGGATCATTATTGGCACAATACTTTAAGCTAGTAACTACTTGTACACTATGTCAGACAATAAGCATCACTTCATTGAACTGCCAGTTTTCCATGTGGAGTTGTGCAGGACATTAGGCTACTTATAAATAATGCCTGACACAGCTAGTTTGCGCACCGAGCAACGGAATATATATTCATGTTACCGGTGGTATGCAACATTATTTTCCGTACGGGACGGCATATGTAAGCCCCGCTCTCAAAATAACAGCATCTGCCTCTGTGTCTGCGAGCATTTGACTGTGATGGTGGGGAGACCACTACCCGTGAGCGAGAGAGAGAGCGGGACGGTCAAATAGCTGTAATCCTGTGGGCTGTGTGAGAAGATAGACTCAGGCTCTGCATGACCTGTTGCTGCTAAACAGGCAGCGCTGTGGGCAACAGTTGGCCTGTGGACTGTTGTTTGACCACTAATGACGTTACGTATTATAACACAATATAGCACTAGCACATAGCAAGCCTCTGTAACGTTACTTAAGTGAAATAAACAATTCAATTAGCCGTTAGCGCACCCTGCTAGCCTGCCTGACAATATGAGGCGTCAGATATCTAACACCATCACACAAATTAGTCAACGTGAGCTAAGTTAGCAAGCTGTATGTTTAATCGAAATATCAAACAGAGTAGGCTAATAACGTGACACCAATCATTTTAATACGGTTTTATCTACTTACCAACAACTCCACCACTGCTTCCTGGCTCGCTGGCGAGTGGCGACCATGACTTGCTTGTCAGAAAGACGTCGTTGGTGTAGACACTTGTCACTCAAGCATGTCTGACCAATGGGGAAGCACCCGCCCCCACTGCGGTACGTTTGTGTCAAAATGATTTAAAAAAAAAACGACTTCAAAACTTTTTTCACTTCATTCAAAAAAAAAGAAAGTTCAATAAAAAAAAAACACTTCAAATGATTTTTTTTTTTTTTGCATTTAAACAGTTTTTTCTTTGATTGAAATTATTTTTTTTTGATTGAAAATGTTTTTTTTTTGATTGAAGCAACTTTTTTGGGATTGAATAATTAAGACACAAATGTCCTACCCATAACATGGTCCAAACACAAAAAAGATTACTTCAATCAAAGAAAACATTTTCAATCAAAAAAAAAGTGTTCAAGTGCAATTTTTTGAATCTCAAATATTTTTTTGCATTCAAAAACATTTTTTCTATGATTGAAAAGGTTTATTTTTTGATTGAAGTGATTTTTTTATTGAAAATATGTTTTGTTTGTTTGAAGCAACTTCTTTTTTGATTGAATTATAAAGACACAAATGTCCTACCCATAATATGGCCCAAACACAAAACAACAATACTTCAATCAAAAAAGTTGCTTCAAACAAAAAAACCTTCACTTCTATCAAAAAAAACATTTTCAAGCAAAAAAAAATAGTGTTCAAATGCATTTTTTTGAGTCTCAAATATATTTTTGCATTCAAACACTTTTTTTCTTTGATTGAAACGGGTTTTTTTGATTGAAAATATATTTTTTGATTGAAGCAACCTTTTTTTTGATTGAATAATAAAGACACAAATCTACCTCCATAGGGATTACCCTTGATATTTCTGTAGTTTGTATTCCAGTTAACTTAGATTTCATTTCATTAAAGTACAGCAAATCTAGTGGATTATGGCCTACATACTGTGGGTTTATAGTGGATTTAGCATCAAAATTCAATGTTAAAATGTATGCTTTTAATGTAGCCTAACCTTCTCTCGTAACACACTCTGGTCAGTTCAGGAGCAATTTATATTATTTGAAAGAAATAAAAGAGTAGTTTCATGTCTATCCTAAATCCGTATTGTTCAACTGGTTGAGAGGTTGATGTGGGATTTAGAAAGTAATTAGTAATAAGCAATGCAATACATTATAGAGAGAGTAATAAGTACAGTAATCTAATTGCACTTTTGAAAATGTAATTAGTAGCTAGTTATTAATTACTTT
Organism: Rutilus rutilus; assembly: GCF_951802725.1. Classification (NCBI taxonomy): domain Eukaryota; kingdom Metazoa; phylum Chordata; class Actinopteri; order Cypriniformes; family Leuciscidae; genus Rutilus; species Rutilus rutilus. Next base: position 63,183,477 of record NC_140209.1, read on the forward strand.
TTGGGAGTAAAGTATCCAACACTGATCACAGCTATACTGTACATTAGCCTACATCTTACAGTGGTCCCCAATAGTATTGTGACAGTTTAGCCACACTTTAAAGTGCATGATGAATGTCAGTGCATTTTCAATTTTGTTTTTGAATTTTAGGGGCTTTCGCACCGGGTAGTTATAGGAACTTAGTTATAGGAACTGGCCACCTGGGTGGTTCCCCGAGAACTAATGGTTCCCATAGGAACGTTTTCTTGGTTGCATTCGCAGTGCTCAACTCGCCGTAATTATTAGTCAGGGACTTTTACCAAACTACCCTAATTTGGGGTCTGTACGATTTTTTTTTAATTCTCTTCTGCATTTATTTGATCAAAAATACAGTAAAAACTGTAATATTATTACAATTTAACATAGACAATCTGTTTTCTATGTCATAGTAAACTGTAATTTATTCCTGTGATCAAAGCTGAATTTCCAGCATCATTACTTCAGTCTTCATGATCCGAGAATTCATTTTAATATGTTGATTTGCTGCTCAAGAAACATTTCTTATTATTATCAATGTGGAAACCATGATACATTTTATGCAGAATTATTTGATGAACAAAGTTGAAAGAACAGCATTTATATGAAATATAATAATTTTATATATATATAAAACCCTTGACTGTCACTTTTGATCAATTTAATGCATCGATCCTTGTTGAATAAAATATTTCGCATTTTAAACATTTTAAAAGTTAAATCTTTAGGCAGAAAGATTTAAAACGTGTAGATGCCCAAATGCCGGCATTACTGGCCTACTTCTGCTTTGCTGTATGGTAAGATACTCTATTGTGTGCTTTACTGTTTGTTTGACTACTACTACTTTTTTTTTTCTTTTTTTTTATAACCAAAGTAAACATCTTGTGAGACCGCCACTCCTTCACACAGACACAGTGTTGTTCTCTGTGAACTTCTGTGATCTCTCAATAGCAGTGTGTTTGGTGTGCCTGATTTGACGTTGTCCTTAATGCCTCTTCTTCTTTCCCCCGCAGCTCTTCGCCATAGTGGTGTTCGCTACCATCCTTTCTGAAGGCTACATCAATGAGTCGCATGAAGGAGACGCTAAATGCATGTTCAATGGGAGTGACAGTGCTTGCAGCTATGGAATTGGTGTCGGGATTTTAGCTTTCCTGGCCTGTGTTATCTTTATTATTCTGGATGCCCTCTTCCACCAGATAAGCAATGCCAAAGAGAGGAAATACATTGTCTTGGTTGATCTTGTGTTCTCTGGTAAGAAGTAGTACAGGGTTTTCTTTTTTATGATCGGTGTCCAAGAGCCACATATTTGCTTCGATATAAAACCAAGTGAGCTTGAAAACCCAGTTCACACTGCCACTAGATGTGGGCGACACGCCAAAGTTAAGAGAAGTTTAACTTGATGAAGACAACAGAGCTCAAGTAATCCTGTGTACACTACGATTTTTAATGTTTTTAAAAGAAGTCTCTTCTGCTCACCAAGGCTGCGTTTATTCGAAAAAAAGAAAACGTTAATATTGTGAAATATTATTACAATTTAAAATGGCTGTTTTCCATGTGAATATATATATATATATATATATATATATATATAGTAAAGTGAAATTCATCCCTGTGATCAAAGCTGAATTTTCAGCATCATTACTCCAGTCCAGAAAACTGATTAACATTTTTTATTTCAGGATTCTTTGATGAATAGAAAGTTCAAAAGTACTGCATTTATCCGATTTAGAAAGATATTGTCACATTAAACGCATTACACACTAAATTATGTTCTTTTGAACTTTCTATTCCTGAGCGAATCTTGAGAAAATAAAATGTATCACAGTGTCATGTTACATATGAACTGTTTTCAACACACTGCTGATAATAATAAATGTTTTCTGATCATCAAATCATCATATTATAATAGTAATGTTACATATTATAGAGTAATGATGCTGAAAATTCAGATTTGATCACATTTTACAATATATTCCAATAGAAAAGTTATTTTAATATTTAACAATATTTCTTTTTTTTTTTATCAAATAAATGCAGCCTTGGTGAGCAGAAGAGACTTCTTTTAAAAACATTAAAAATCTTACCGATCCAAAACTTTTGACTGGTAGTGTATGTCCAAATAGCCCTTTGTCGGACTCAGATAGATGCGTAGCGGCACACATTATTTTTCCTCCAGATTGCTTGCAGCAAAACAACTGATTTAATGTCATAATAGCCGTATTTCTGTTCCTTGTGTGCGCTTGTTCTTAAAGGGATAGTTACCCAAACATTTAAATTAATTTACTGACCCTCATGTGGGATCAAACACAGGAGAATTTTGTGTGTCGTCGAAACACAAATTAAGATATTTTTAATGAAATCTGAGAGGTTTCTGTCCCTCCATTGAAAATCCACACACTTAAAACTTTGAAGATTCATAAAGGTGTTCTCAGACTAATCCATATGAATCAAGTGGTTTAATCCAAGTCTTGTGGAGAGATGTGATCGATTTATACGATGAACAGGTTTAATTTCGGGTTTTATTTGAATCATGTCGTTCCAAACCTATCAAGACTTTGTCTTGGAGACACAAATTAAGATTTTTTTTTAATGAAACGTGAAAGGTTTCTGTCCCTCGATTGAAAGTCTATCCAACCAAAACTTTGAAGTTCTCGGAAAACGAATCCATATGAATCGAGTGGTTCATTCCAAGTCGTGCGAAAAGATATGAAAATGTGGGTGTTTATTTGACTTCATCACTTGACTTTTTAGGATCAACGCTTAAGAGCATACCTTAAATATCATAGATATCGCCTAAAATATCTTCATTTGCTGTATGGTTTGAAGATTAATGAAAGTCTTTTGTGTTTGGAATGACATGAGGGTGAGTAATTGATTACAGAATTGAATTTTTTTGGTAGAAATGACTAATAAAGTTTCTCTCCGGTTTCTCATCAGCCGTGTGGACGTTCCTGTGGTTTGTGTGTTTCTGCGTCCTGGCCAACCAGTGGTCTAAAAGTGTGAAAACAGGCGTCCCAGGTGATGCAGCTCGAGCTGTGGTGGCCTTCTCCTTCTTCTCCACGGCCAGCTGGGTGAGCAGAGCACATCTCACTCTATTAAGGCTGCGACACATCAAGCGAACGTTAAATATATGAAAAAATATATGTTTACAGCCTGGTACAAAAATTGGTTTTGGTCTCAATAGCTAATTTTGCTAAGGGGGTGAATTTTTTTTTTATTTTTTTTTTTTTTACAACTCATCCACTTAAATTATATTGAGCCTTAAAGTTGTGCATAATTAGGGCATGGCCACTTGAGTGACAGGTGGATTGCCGCTGATGTCACTACTAGTCGTTTGCCTGTTAGCGTCACCGTCACCTCAGCTAATCCGCCTCTTTAGCGTTACGTCGCCTCAGCTAATCTGCCTCTTTAGCGTTAGGTCGCCTCAGCTAATCCGCCTCTTTAGCGTTACGTCACCTCAGCTAATCCGCCTCTTTAGCGTTACGTAGCGTTACGTAACGCTCTTTAGCGTTACGTCTCCTTAGCTAATCCGCCTCTAGCGTTACGTCACCTCAGATAATCCGCCTCTAGCGTTACGTCTCCTCAGCTAATCCGCCTCTAGTGTTACGGCACCTCAGATAATCCGCCTCTAGCGTTACGGCACCTCAGCTAATCCGCCTCTCTAGCGTTACGTCTCCTCAGCTAATCCGCCTCTTTAGCGTTACGTCACCTCAGCTAATCCGCCTCTTTAGCGTTACGTCTCCTCAGCTAATCCGCCTCTAGCGTTACGTCACCTCAGATAATCCGCCTCTAGCGTTACGTCTCCTCAGCTAATCCGCCTCTAGTGTTACGTCACCTCAGATAATCCGCCTCTAGCGTTACGGCACCTCAGCTAATCCGCCTCTCTAGCGTTACGTCTCCTCAGCTAATCCGCCTCTTTAGCGTTACGTCACCTCAGATAATCCGCCTCTAGCGTTACGGCACCTTAGCTAATCCGCCTCTTTAGCGTTACGTCACCTCAGCTACCGCCTCTTTAGCGTTACGTCACCCGTTACGTCACCTCAGCTAATCCGCCTCTAGCGTTACGGCACCTCAGCTAATCCGCCTCTTTAGCGTTACGTCACCTCAGCTAATCCGCCTCTTTAGCGTTACGTCACCTCAGCTAATCCGCCTCTTTAGCGTTACGTCACCTCAGCTAATCCGCCTCTTTAGCGTTACGTCACCTCAGCTAATCCGCCTCTTTAGCGTTACGTCACCTCAGCTAATCCGCCTCTTTGCTCATTTTCGGTTTATCCAGGAGTGATGCGCTGCCAAGATGGCGACGGCCGGCTCCGCCCACTTTGGCCTTCAAAAATGCTCTTCAGAAACACTACGGGTGACGTCACGCACACTGCGTCCAATTTTTTTTTTTTTTTTTTTTTGCACCAGGCTGTAAACAAGTTTTAACATGGGGAGTTTATGGGATTGACTCTCTTTTGGAGCCTGTCTCTAGCGGCCAGTCGATGAATTGCAGTTTAGAGGCCCTATCATACACCCAACGCAAGTGTTTTTTGCTCGATGCAGTTTTCATTTTCACGTCCTATAGACAAATAGACTGAGCCACTGACCGACCGAAACCTGGTCTTTAAGTCAATGGCGCAGTATTTTTCTTTGTTATTTAAAGAGCGCATTAGTAATGTGCGCCTATAAGCAGGTCCACAACGCGCGTACACTCTGCTTATTACACACACAGGGACTTGTAACAGCACACAAACATGCCAAATATTAAAAATAAAATAAAAGGATAACAATGTAAAAGATTATTATAGTGTACATAAAGATATGGTGGAATCCGGCTTGTCCCGTAGATGGTCTGCGCTCTTTTATCTCGCGCACGAGCAGATCCGTTTCCTCGCTATGGAAGCGTCTTTCCGCTTGCAAATTCCTCCATGTAAATAGGGAATCCGCCATGGCGTGAGCGCAACTGGCTTTTAAAGGGAATGGGAGATGAGACCATGCACCGGGAGCGCCGACCATTTGTCCCATCGTTAAACTAGCAAAAGTGGATTCGGACACAACCTAAGTGCATTGCGCCGTGCGCTCTAGACCATGCGCTTACATCGTTAAAACAGGGCCCTAAGTCACTTTCGGGTTGGATTCAAGAGAGAGAGACCGGAAAGTTGATGCTTGTGTGGAACACACACCGGGCCGGTTAACCATGCGCTTGGTGTTTCAGGGTCTTTGTTGCTGCCCGATGGCCTCATTGTACATTTCATTAACTGAAACAAAATTATCTTTCTTTCTCAAGGGACTGCTTACTGTGTTCGCGTTTCAACGGTACCGCCAAGGGTTGGGCGATGCTGGCCTAGGCTACAACGATCCCGTCAGTGACCACACGTCCCCGTACCCCTCCGCCTATGCCGGCGCTCCAGACAGTTACCAGCAGTCCCCGTTCACCCCCGCCTCTGCGGGAGAGAGCGCCTATCAGCCTCCAGCGTACTGAGGGGATTTTAACACGTCTCAAAAGGCTCATCTGTGTGGACGCATTCATACGCTCCACACTGTTTTTTCCTTTTCCATAAGAGTTTAAATTGTGACCTGGGATTGACACTTGGTGTGCTTTGCAAGTGTGCATTTTCAAGTTTGAAAAAGGTATTTATTTTTTATTTAGTTTGGATGCGAATGCTAAACTTAACCCTGAGTGCAAACATTCTTTGCACTTTTTTTTTTTTTTTTGCTCCCCCAAATTTGATTCTGACAAATATATTCTACACCAGCTGCCATTTTTACATCACTGAAACATAGAAGTTGCTTAATACACAATCACATTAAGCTTTACCATAACTCCTTAAAGGTATGTTTGTTTCCATAACATATTTAAACAACAGAAAGTGAACAGACTCTGTGTGCCAAATGCATTACCACAATGAAGTAATTCCTTAAAAACACAGCGTTGCCTTACATCACATTTGCTGAAAAGTATGCACTAAATCTATTGCCAAATGGCTTTATTAACTGAGGATGGTGAGGCTGTTAGTCTTACCGAGGCTGGGATAGATAGTTATACTGATGTTGGGAGGTATGAAATGATAAACTACTGTAAACACGTGCTTTAATTTGTATTTGTGACAGACAATAGGCTTTGTGTGGATGATAAGCCTTATTTTTGTAAACTTTAAGCACCTGAGTTTTGAAGTGTTAAACAATCATAAAATGTAATATTGTTGATGACTTCTAGCAGTTTACCTTTAAAAATGTGCTCTTTATGTCAGGCCAAATTCACTGCAAGATTTCTACCTCTTCCTATTGAAATTGTGCCTTATTAGGAAATTAATATCTAGGAATTGAAACAACGACTATTTCTGCATTGACTGTTTTAGAACGATATTTTTTTTTTTTTTTTTTTTATACGGTTCTCTTCATTTTCCTAAAATTAACAAAGAAACTTTATCTAAGTTGACCACTAAATTTAACGTTTTTAAATCTTTGTGTTTTTTTGCTTAAGGTAGTGAAATTTCCTTTATTTTCACAGTTCTGTCATAGCACATAATTTTGTCTTTCTGTTGATTTTCTCTGCAACTGTTATTGTAACAGCAGTTATTGCAACATTCTCTCTTTTTGTTTTGTAAGGAAATGATGCGCAATAAACAGTTGGTTCTGTCTGTTAACAAGTATCAAAGACTTGAGTTGTGTCCCAAATACACTACACTATGCACCGTGTACTCAACTGTGTAGTCTATGAATTTTAAGTTTTATTTAGTCATTCAACATTGGAGTCTGATGCCCCTCCCCATGTTAAATGTATATTTAAATATGTTAATTTTTAAAAGTAAATGCACTTTGCTCTTAAGTGGGGCATTTTCTCTCATATTACCCTACTACGTATTGCATCATGTCTGTAAAATTACTGTTAAAAAACATGAAATTTGCATTAATATTTTTGATATGTTAAGCCTAAAGTTTCACAACTAAAATCTAAATATTATAATTAATTATTAAATAAATGCTAGTATGCATTTATCAGAGAGGTCTCAATCTTAGACAAACTACTCTTATTAGATATCCAAGGTTAGCATGTTCAAGTTACAGCCCCTGCTGGTAGATGCCTTGAGTTACATTATTATAACAATGAATTTAGTGGAGAATAAATAAAATGCATATATCTCCACAAAATTCATGACAATAAATTCATGTTAATAATACTGTTGTCGTATCTTGTAAATCACATTAGAGTACATGATTGAGTAGAATAAAGAAAGTAATGAGGGTGTGATGTACTTTTTTATTACACTCCTGGCACTTTTTGTTATATTACTGATTACATAATTTAAACGTGTGGTTGTTATAATGCATATGCGTAAAATGTACGCAGGCATGAGCGGAAAGAGCTGGTTCGAGCGCGCACCCGATTGCGGAAGTGCACTGGTCGCGTGCATTGCTGAATGGACCCGTGAGGAATGATATGTAGTTCCCGAGTCGCGATTTAAACTGATCATCAAGTTCATTCCCTGGTTCATTTCAAGCCTTGTCTTCCACTCGACAGTAAGTAGAGTCCGCTTTCAAACACTTTCAGCTCTAGAGGACGACAACACTGCACTGTGTTCATGCAGAAGCTCGCTTTAAAGATAGACATGACACTGTAATGTGGGCCAAGCAAACACTGACTTTGTGAAATAACATGCAAATGTATTCAAATAGAGAAATACCTTCACTGTAAATGTCGTTTAAAAGCCATTTCTTTATAGGCAATGTTTTCATATATGAATATGTGAGATCGTAGTAAATGTTGGGGAAATAGATGGACTCTTGTTAAATGTTTTGTATAACTGTTTTTTTTAGAACAGATATTTGACCGAACAGGTAGGTAAATATAATTGTATAATAATAATGTGTTGTATCTTTGTTTAATAAATGTCAGATTGATTCAGGAAGATAAGCACTCTCTGATTGGTCCAGCAGTTTATGTTTACATCACGTGATTAAAGATTTTGGCAGTTAGTTTAACTGCTCTAATGAATTTCTTAACTACTTGGTTGTATTTTTTGTATTATTAAATCCATAAATAGCTACTTGGTTGTATTTTTGTATTGTTAAACCTATAAATAGATAGCTCACGGTACAAATCCTAGTCCTTGACTAGCTTTCATTCTTAAACTTTTATTCTTAAAATTCTTAACTGATAAAACTGTATTTATTTGTGGTTATACGACGTTACTGCTGAATAATCCGGGGAAAGAACTATCTTAGTTGGAGAGAATCTATACAAATGATGAAATGATAAATTAAAAATGAAAAATTTCTGAATGTCTGGACTCTCCATTACATCTACACATCTTCTTTTCAGATTTGGCGCACAACCAAGAAACGCTTACAAATACACGTAAAACGATGTATTTAAAACATTAAAAACATAAAATGTGATAGAATTAAATCCAACACGTGCCATCTGATGCAGAGTTCATTGGTCGAGTTTACACATTTGATCTTTAAATAAAGCGATTGCTATTTGTGGACAAAGACCAACATGAGAGTCACGGCCAGTCATCAAATAAAGGGAAACTAAATGCAATACAAATAAATATTTTGCAATTTTGTTGAACCCTTATCTTTGTGATCAGATATGCAAAATCCGGTCATTGCCAAGTTTAGAAATGCAAAGAGAGTTTTGAACTTGCCCAGTATTGAACAAGAATTGATGACATTGCTGAGTTAATAATATGTGTAATTTTAACTACAGTGAGCCACAAAGTTGTATTATCTAAACAAGTATCATGTAGTATATGAAGGGACACGTAATGCTATACCAATAATTTGAACAATTATGCAGAGAAATGTATGTATTTAAAAAAAAAAAAAACTTCAATAGGTCATTTACAGCATTTGCTTTGTCCATGTACATTAAAAGAAGTAGCCTAGTTTTTTAGACTTTCAGTTGTTAAATATTAACATTTCAGATAAATAACTTGTTAACAGACTACATTCCTCAGGTATAGTCCTTTGTGGTCTGTATTACTGGGGTGATGCACGTTACAAACTAATAGATAAGACCAGGGCTGCTGCTAACAATTCTTTTAAAGTTAAGAAACTTCTTAAACTGACTAGCTGGTTTAACATCAGAGCTGTGGTATCCAGCTGTACCTGTTTTCATCCTGTTTGGCTACCGTCCGTTCGCCAAGCCACTCCTTACCTCCACGTCAACATTGTTCATTTCCTACGCTAAGTGTTGCCGTGGCCTCAGTGGATCCTGTCAGAGTTTGACAAGCTGGTGAGTGTCTGGTGCTTTGGGTCCAAAATTGGTTGTGTCTTAGGTAGGACTGTTTTAACACTTGCTTGTAAATTTGTGTTATTGATGCAATTGTCTGTTTTTAAACCTTTAAGCTTAGACAAAAAAAAAAAAAGCTTTTTGAGAATCTCCCGGATTATATTTGTTCTTTAGAAACTTAAGAAGAGGAGTCATGCAGGAGAGATGGAAATAGCCATCTGTGCATTTCTAACCTTTGCTTCTGTTTGTGTCAAAGAATACAGTGGCTAAGACTGACAGTTAAAGGAAGCAATGGGGAAGAAACAAGGTTGCTAAACAGGTTTAAGGGGGATTAAAAACGTAAACTAATCATGGGTTCGTTTATTTAGTAGTATTCAGTGACGTGATGGAAAAAGAGGCGAGGGTCTCTACAAAATCCAAATGCAAAAGGTCATAGAAGACGCATTTGAAACGCCTGTTAAGTAACAGATAATGTACTTCCAGCTTTTGTTATCTCAGAATAAACCCAGACAGGGTGATCAGGATCTTGCATCACTCTGAAGGGGTTTAATTATTCCCGCTTATTACATGGCTACTTGCCAAATAAGTAATTAATTAGACACGAAATATTGATCTGAGTCAAAATATTTTAATAGCTCTTTAAACACAAAGCTTCTGTGGAGAAAGCAGTTGCTAGTTAAAACTAGACGCACATTTAAGTGATATACAATAATAATATATATATATATATATATATAATAAATAATTATGGGGATAAGAGATATTGATATGAGATTAATCTGTTTTACAGTCGTATCTGTTTGTTATCTTATAATCCAATACAGTGTACAAAACAATCGTCACAAAATGGCGGCAGCTGCGTTTGTATGAAACGAGAGATTGAGCCTGCGATAACCGGATGACATAATGAATTAACTGTGCACAAAATATTGATTTGAGCTTTAATATTTTATTAGCTCACCAAAGGAAAAAACTTTCCTAGCAAACGTATAGCACCGATTTCAGTGATCCGGATGAGCCCGTGTTATCAGCTTTTACCAGGAAATTACACAGGCTACCGCTGGATGGAGCGATTGACCAATCAGAATCAAGTATTCCACAGAGCCGTGTAATAATACCTGGTAACTTGGCTGATCACTTGGTCCACCAAAAGCGCAGCTTAATACCAGGTGAAAACAGGCTTTCTCTCTCACTCACTCGATGTCCGGGATGTTTTACACATTTTGGGTGCCTAAGAGTCTGTAAAAGTGTCATGTTGACCCTACCTATACTCTCTGTTTCCCTGTGTAGGTGTGGCTGCCGTCCCTCCCTAATGCCTGTTTCTCCAGGCTATGCACTTCTCAACCATAATGAGCCTATGAACTCTCTGCGCATCTCTGTTGGAGGGCTCCCGATGCTGGCTTCCATGACCAACACCACAGACCCCCGCTTCCGCATCAAATGGAGAGCCATCGTGGTGGTAGCATCAGCACTAGCCCTCGTCCTCCTCATCTACATGCAGCTTTTGCCCTTTCACCCTCATCCTAGTGGCAGATATGGCTCAAAGTTAAACCATCATGAGGTGAAGTTGGAGGACCGCTACAATGACACCTACCCCCTCAGTCCACCGGAGCGCACGGCCCAGGGCACGCGCTACCGGATAGGGGTCATTGCTGACCTGGACACAAACTCTCTCAGTGACAAGAAGCTGACCTGGTTCAGCTACATGCTAAAGGGTCACCTCCTGGTGTCGGAGAGTGGAGATACAGTGGCGGTCGAATGGGATCAGGAAAGGGTGGTCTTGGAAAGCCACCTGGCAGAGAAGGGTCGGGGCATGGAGCTCTCTGAATTAGTGGTGTTTAATGGCAAACTGTACAGCGTGGATGATCGTACGGGCGTAGTTTATAACATAGAAGGACTTAAGGCGGTGCCCTGGGTCATACTGCCAGATGGGGATGGCTCTGTGTCAAAAGGTTAGTGTTTCTATAGTGCCTTTTTTTTTTTTTTACCAAGATGGTGCTGTTATCTGTACCTCTTTCAGATCCATCCAGAATTTCCACGGACTTGAGAGCCTTGAGAATGAATTCTTTTAATCTGCCCCCAAACAAACATGCATTGCTGTCTTTGTTTGACCAGCCTTCTCGGTTTGATAAAATGTATTAAAGTGCCCCTATTATGCTGTTTTAAAGGTTCCTAATTTTATTTTGGAGTCTCCTACAATATGTTTACATGCATTCAAGGTCTGATTGGTAAAATGATCCAGTCTGTTGTGATTGGTCTACTCTGCTCAGATTGGTCAGATGACTCGATGATTGGTCTACTCTGCTCAGATTGGTCAGATGACTCGATGATTGGTCTACTCTGCTCAGATTGGTCAGATGACTCAATGATTGGTCCACTCTGCTCAGATTGGTCAGATGACTCAATGATTGGTCTACTCTGCTCTGATTGGTCAGATGACTCAATGATTGGTCTACTCTGCTCAGATTGGTCAGATGACTTAATGATTGGTCTACTCTGCTCAGATTGGTCAGATGACTCAATGATTGGTCTACTCTGCTCTGATTGGTCAGATGACTCAATGATTGGTCTACTCTGCTCTGATTGGTCAGATGACTCAATGATTGGTCTACTCTGCTCTGATTGGTCAGATGACTCAATGATTGGTCTACTCTGCTCAGATTGGTCAGATGACTCAATGATTGGTCTACTCTGCTCAGATTGGTCAGATGACTCAATGATTGGTCTACTCTGCTCAGATTGGTCAGATGACTCAATGATTGGTCTACTCTGCTCTGATTGGTCAGATGACTCAATGATTGGTCTACTCTGCACTGATTGGTCATATGGCTCAGTCTATTGTAATTGGTCAACCACTTACAGCGCATGTCAGTAACCAATCTCAATGTCAGCTCTTCCTCAGCAATTGTACACACAGTGACACGAACAGTAACGATGGCATTGGTTTTACCGTATCAATCCGAGCCCGAGTCTTTTTCATTTGGAAGTGCATCAAAGTGGATTTACTTTCGAAGTGCAGAAAACAGCATCTTCTCAACATGTCAACAGCATTTAAACCAAACTTTTCCAGCCTCAGCTGCAACTACAGTGTTAAAGGGTAGGTCAAAGTAGACATTGTTTGCCACCAGCCGGTGAAGAAAATAATTACTGATGACTCCTTTCAGGCAGTTCAGAATCAGTTTTTTCTTTTGAATTCGACATTAACATAATTTATTGTGCACTTTGATCTTTGAAACTTTACAGACCTTTGCCATACACAAATAACAGGAACATTCCAGAAAAAAAGCATAATCGGGGCATTTTAATTTACCACCCTTAAGACAGCATGAGCTGACTTTAGTGTAATGGTCAGAAACTACTGAAATATATGTCAAATAATGAATCAAATTCAAAGCAATCAATTTACATGATATCTGAATTCAGTTGTGGTTTCTTCTTTGGCATTCTCTTACCTAGGGTTTAAGGCAGAGTGGCTTGCAGTGAAGGACGAACATCTGTATGTGGGGGGTTTGGGGAAGGAGTGGACCACCACCAGTGGAGAAGTGCTGAATGACAATCCTGAGTGGGTGAAAGTGGTGGGAATCCACGGAGATGTACAGCACCACAACTGGGTTCCCAAGTACAACTCTCTCCGCAAAGCCGCAGGCATCAGTCCGCCCGGTAAGCGGCAGCCATTCACTCGCATGCAGTGTGTATTTGTAGTGAGCAGTAAATACTGATATGCTTGGTATTTTAAAAGGGACATTGATCTCTCAAGAACTTCTGTGTTAATAGCTCTTATAGTTTTAACCCTCTGGTGCTCCTTGCGTGTCAGTCAGAAATGACCGAATTTTTGTTGTCAATGAAATGAATGTACTATATTTTAGTTTGATAATGTTTTTTATTTAATGTTTTGTATTTTTAGGGGAATTTTTTTATGCTAAATTATATTTACGCTGTATTTATAATCCGTTTATTCACTTTTTGAGCATAGACCTGAAAATTTAATTTCCAGCATTAAACTCGTCGTAAATCTTGAATGCTTTAGAGCACAGACTTAAGTTTGATCTCTATTCAAAGACGACACATGGCAGATTATTGCTGAAGTGAAAAAAAAGTATCAGAATTTTACGTATATTATGAAAAATACTATTTTGAATTTATATATTAAATGTATATTTCCAAAATCACGTTTTACTCTAAAAATGCAAGAAAATCAAAGCCCTAAATCTAAACAAGTTGTGGTCCAAGCTTGATATCTCAAAAAATGAGCTTTTAGTAAGATTTTGTTTGGCTGCAGTACCAAAAGTTTTCACCAGATACAGTTCGTCTCCCATTCATTTCCAATGCAGTCATTTATGACTGCGAGGAGCACAAAAGTGTGACTATTTTTTACAGGACCATTTAACCCGATTTTTCGAATCATGTCCATGATTTTTTTTAAACTAAAAAATCTAAACGTAATTTTTTTCAGTAAAAAAAATCTGTCCGGGAATACTTCATACCAATACTTCATACCAAAGTCCGGGAATACTTCATTTTCCGCATTCCGCTCTGTCTAGTGCACAGTTGAGCGCACAAGCCATTCAAAGTACACTCATGTTAGACAAAAATAATGAGAACATCAAAGATCTCGATGAATGAGAACTTTATTGCAGCATAGCAGTGACAATCTACTTGCAGGACTTCAAATTCGTCAAAATGAACCTAGAATAATCTTCTTTCGAGCCATTTTTTGGGGAATGAGCTTGTTTTAATTTCTACCTTTGAGAGGAACACTCCATTGACAGTGAGCACGGATGGAGACGTTCCCAGAGGACCTTAGTTTACAATCTTAACTTATATAGTGCTTTATACAGTACAAATTTCTTTAAAGAAGTTTGACAGTGATAAATTGTCCACTCTGACACAAAAATCGTGCGGACATTACTGACGGCAAAAAATGACGTCACAGACTGTGAGCCAGAGCGGAAAGTGGACAGGGAAGTGGCTTTTGGCTTTTGCCCAATTTGGCATTATTAGTCTTACTAAATATAATTTGCACTGGACTACACTCACTATTGTTGAATAATGAAAGTTAGAATATATTTTTATAGAACATCAGGCTTTAGTGTCTCCGAAAGATCAAGGAAAATGTAATCCCATGTGTTGTGAACCCTTTATTGTTCAGGAAAATAGGCTTCATTTTCTTCATGGAAAATGTGAATTCTTCTTCTTATTATTTTTTTTTTTTAATTTAGGGTAAAATATGGCTTGTATGACACAGGCTTGAGAGATTCACTAGTACTCAGTCTCTTAGATGAAATGCTCATTTCCTCTCTACGGTCCTCTCAGGGTACCTCATTCATGAGTCTGCAGCTTGGAGCGACACATTGCAGCGCTGGTTCTTCTTGCCGCGGCGTGCTAGCAGCGAGCGCTACGACGAGACGGCGGATGAGCGGCGCGGCACCAACCTAATGCTCAGCTGCTCCCCAGACTTCCAGGACATTAAAGCGAGAAACATTGGGCCCCTGAACCCTACACACGGCTTTTCGTCCTTCAAGTTTGTCCCCGACACGGATGACCAGATTATTGTTGCCCTGAAGTCTGAGGAGGATGCTGGGAAAATTGCCACTTACATCGTGGCATTCACCCTGGACGGCCGAATCTTGCTCCCTGAAACTAAGATTGGAGATGTGAAGTATGAAGGACTTGAATTCATTTAGTGTCTAAGGGATTGTCTGGAGGTAAATACGTGCCAAGGACTGGTAAATACCGTCGTCTAGATGATGTTCATCTAGATGTGGACATTGAGGTGTCTTTAGGTTGAAATAGTTCAATGACGTTCAAATAATGCCAAATGACTATTGGCAGACATTGCTTAAAATGTGGTTGTGGTTATAGAGACTGAAGAAATTAGGACATGCTGACTCTTTAATTGTTTTGAGAGACTTATCTGAGCCTTCATCAAGAGTTTTTTTATTTCTTTGTTTTGTTTTTGTTTTTTTCACTACCATTTTCAGCAACGACCTATAGTGGTTTCACGCCAGTACTGTACTCACAGTGTAATGAATGTACCAGAATGAAGTGAAGTGATAGACTATAGAATATGCATATAATAGTTTACTCTACACACACTATTGCGGTTGCCATGTGATCTTGTGAATGTCTTTTTTTTTTTTTTTTTTTTTTTATCATGCATTTTTGTTTTTTACTTTATTGATCAATGTCTTAAGAATTTCAGCTACTTTTAAAATGAAATCTAAAAAACAAACTGATCCGTCACAGAATGATGAATGTTATTTTTCATTAATGTGCCACAGCTATTTATTTGTTGTTGCTGTTTTTTTTTTTTTTTTTTTTTTTCTGAAAACAACAGATTGAAGGTTTTTAAGAAAGAATGAATTTATTTTATCTAATTGTTATAATCAGTCTGTTTATATGGTTTTAGTGTAGGGATGTTGCTAAAATAATAATAATAATAATAATTAAAATTAATCACAATTACTAGGAAATGCTGCACAAACAGTGTGGTCTGTAGACAGAGTTAATGCATTTATTTATTCATAATTGTTTTTAACAAAATGGCAAAATTACATATTTGGGGTTTTCATAGAGACTTGGAGGTTTTTTTCTTAAGCATTTTTTCACTCCCTGACACAACCTTGAACAATCTGTATAGTATATCTGTAAGTATAGTAAACTAGAATACTGTACAAACGAATAGTAAACAACGCTACAGTAATAAGTCAAGTCACCTTTTTTTATATAACGCTTTCTATAATACAGATTGTTTCAAAGTAGCTTTACAGTGATAACAGGAAAATAATGCAACAGAGTTTGTGTCGGCTGTACAGCGATAAGTAACCTTCCTCATTGCTGACATAGTAAAATACCAGATTTTTCTGGAATTTAACACAACTTTAAAAATGTAAACACTTAACAAACATTTTAGAAGCTGCTGGATTGTTTGTTTCAACTGTCAGCAAGATTAACCAATTGATTGTTTCACTTATAGCCATCCTACTCAATATCTTAAGTTTTTGTTAAAGATGAATAATAATGGTTTGAAATAAGTGATCATTATGATCCTTGAAGCTGATCAGATTAATTTCTCCATTCTCAAACATTTTTATTGAAATGTAACAAAAATATTAAGTATATTTTCAAAATATAATTTGTTAGTCAAATACTAGTTTCTTTTTGTAAAAACAAAAATCAAAACAAAAAAAACACATAAGCTGTAAATGTTCGACAAAATTAACTGTTGGATTTGTAGACATTTATTTTGGTATGTTAAACTCAAACAATCAGTTAACTCAGTGTTTCCCAATCCTGGTGCTGCTAATTTTATCTGACACACTCATTCGAGGTCTTTGGCTGTGTCTGAAACGCCTCTATATCCTTAAATAGGGCACTATTTGAGGGGACAGCCATTTGTAGCGGTGGCCGAAACCATAGTGGACGTTATCGAGTGCACTTATTCAATCCCATAATGCACCACAATAACAAGTGTACAACTAATGTACACTCAATGGCTAGAGTAGAGAATACCCATAATGCACTGTGAGAGTCAAAGGCTGAAGGAATTCCCGCGTCTGACCAGAAGATGGCGCCGCAGCTGAATCATCCATC
Organism: Rutilus rutilus; assembly: GCF_951802725.1. Lineage (NCBI taxonomy): Eukaryota > Metazoa > Chordata > Actinopteri > Cypriniformes > Leuciscidae > Rutilus > Rutilus rutilus. The sequence continues at coordinate 63,200,305 of NC_140209.1, forward strand.
CATCCATTTTCCAAACTGCTTTTCCAATGTGGCTACAGCCAGGGCAATATAATACAGGTATACATTCCTTTTTAATTGATTATTAAATTGTTTATTATGGTTTATACATGCTAGTTGTTATGACAGAGTTCAAGATAAATCTTTTCATTACTACTGGAGCTGCCAGTTTGCCAAGTTTCAAATGATTATTAAACAGCAAGCACAAACTATGCAAACATCGGTGCACTCAGTGTCTGAATTTGCTCACTCATTTTCATCCACTCCTTCAACTGGACTACATTAGTGGAGTTCTGTAGGGAATAGTGAATGAGGGTATAGGGGGTGATTTTGAACACTTTTTGTGCAGTACTGGGGTCCTCCAGGACCAGGATTGGGAACCATTGACTTTAAGAATTTAATATCGTTTAGAGTGCAGGCCTTGAAATCCTGGAGCAAACCCGGCAAGGGGAAGGCCGTCCAAGAAGAGCAGACAGGCCAGAGGGGGGAATCAAGATGCGAGGTTGGGGCCAAGAGGCAGGACAGTATCGTGAGATCAATCTGAAACTGGCAACCAGAACCAAAGGGCTTGCTAGAGGAGGAAGTGCTGACACTGATTCACTTACACTGATCAGCCACAACATTAAAACCACTTTCCTAATATCATGTGTGTGACATTCTGTGACAGTTGAGCTAGAAAAATAAAGATGGCCTCTGAAAGTTGCGGCTGGTCATCAGTTGTACATTTTTGATCAATGTTTTCCACTTATGTCATTTCTTGCGAGAAATTACTATTGTAGTCATTAAATACTCACTTAGTTTTCATCAAACCCAGCTCTATTTTGCTGTAGATAATCCTGTAAAAAAAACCGGTAAACTACTGTTAGCTGTGGTTACCAGCATCATACCGTAAAAATCTAAATACTGTTTTGTCAGCTACAGGATAAAACTGTTATTATTGTTATATTTGTTATTATTATAAACTGTTTTATACTATAGCTGACAAAACGGTATTTAGCTGTTAATCTATAAAAGCAGTAACACACTGTATTTTTACAATATGATGCTGGCAACCGCAGCTAACAGTAGTTTACCGTTTTTTTACAGGATTATTTTTTACAGTCTCAGAAGTCTGTCCAAAATCAGTTTCGTAAGGAACCTTAGTGCGCAAATGCTGCCTGCAAAGTCATCGCCTTATAGAGCAGCGAGGCAACAAGTCACTGCCTACGTTTTCGGATGCAGACATGGACTCCACAAGACCTCTGAACGTGTCCTATGGTATCTGGTACCAAGACATTACCAGCTGGTCCTTTAAGTCCAGCAAGTTACAATGTGAGTCTTCCATTGATTGGTTTTGCTTGGATTTCCAGTGCATCCCTTAGATGCTCAATCGGACTGAGATCTGGGAAATTTTCAGTGCTGGGTAGTAACTGATTACATGTAATCTGGATTATGTCAGATTTAAAGAAATAAACTACTTGTAATTAGAGTATATTACTTTTTAAAATACTTGTAATCAGACTAAAGTTATTTTTTAGTGATTGCATGATTACATTTTGTTCTCACAATGGCAGTAAATTATTCATAATTTATTGTTAATTTTTATAAAAGTCTACATCTTAATATACAGTATACGTCCTACAGGTTTGAGGAATCATGCTCACAGACCAACCGCTAGTCATGTTACAGTACCTCACTAGTCATGTGATATCACTGAAAACAAAACTGAGACCCAACACAGCATTTGACTGCTGGGTTTTCACAAAATTACAGCATTGCATATCTAACCATTATCTAGCAATTAAACAAATAATCTTTTTATCTTTTGTAGTGAGTTTTTATTTTGTTATTTAATTTCTTAATAGATTTTCATTAAACTCACGAACCCCCTTGCAGTTCCACCACGAGTCTGGGGAACCCTGATGTAATATAATATTTAATGCACTTCATGGTGTTGATAAAAAAGAATGGAAAATATTTTCTTTCTCTTTGTGTTTTTATATCAGTGTGGTACAAGATTATCCTAATCAAATGAATGTGATAAACAAGTTTGGTAAAAAATAATCTAAAAGTAGTTTATTGTAATGGATTATGTTACTAACTACAAGTTTTGTCATGTAAGTGATCTACACAGCAATGGTAATTTGTAGGCCACCTTGAACTCTGTCATGTTCCTCAAACCATTCCTGAACGATATTTGCAGTGTGCCAGGGTGCATTATCCTGCTGAAAGAAGCCCTTGCCATCAGGGAACACTTTAAAGGGATGGTTCGGAGTAAAATCAACCTAGGGTCCTTTGCACCATGACCTCGAGCCAAACACCCCCCAGAAGCCTTTTTTCCCTTGGTCGAACATTATTTAAGTTAGAGCTTATTTAGAGATATCAGCCGAATGGCTTAGTGCAGGCGCTAATGGATCCTATGATGTATCTCGTAAATTACCCCACTAATAATGCCCGGAATGGTACCAAACTTCTACAGTAGTACAAATAGGTTCTGTACTCATAAAATGAGGCATTGGAAAGTTTGTAAGTACATCAGGAGTTTATTTAAATAACACTAGCCTGATGGCTACTGCTTCCGTTATTTGGGAAAAGAACGTAAAAATCCTGGCAGAAAGCGATGCAAAAGAATGTAGTGTAACGACGAATTATTCTTTTTTCCGAAGTGTTGACAACTTAGTGTTAACTAATAATTGTTGCAAACTGGTACTACCAACAAAATATTAGTGCATTCCTGGAACTGGGTGTCGTTACACTACATCCTTATGCATCGCTTTCTGCCAGGACTTTTACGGGCTTTTCCCAAACCTCTGAAGTGACCTCGACGTCCGGGTTAGCAGTAGCATGAGCCAACAATGCCTCATTTTATGAGTACAGAACCTATTTGTACCACTGTAGAAGTTTGGTACCATTCTGGGCATTATTAGTGGGGTAATTTACGAGATACATCCTAGGATCCATTAGCGCCTGCACTAAGCCATTCGGCTGATATCTCTAAATAAGCTCTAACTTTAATAATGTTCAACCAAGGGAAAAAAGGCTTCTGGGGGGCTTTATTACTTAAAAAAGGCTTTCTTACTTAATCCCTTTAAGTAAGTGGTACGTACTGTATCAAAGTAACGTCCACATCAAGGCCAGGACCAAGGTTTCCCAGCAGAACATTGCCCAGATCATCCTGCTGCCATCTCTTCCTCAGGTAAACAACGCACATGTACCTGGCCGTCCACCTCATCTAAAAGAAAATGAGATTCACCAGACCAGGCATTCTTCTTCAATCTTCATAATAGTGGTGTAAATGGGTTTTCATGGGCTTTCTGACTGATCTTTGGCTTCGCAGCCCTATGTGCAGCAAACTGAGATACACTGTGTTCTGACACCTGTCTATTATAGGCAGCATTATGTTTTTCAGCAATTTAACATAAAATAGCTCTTCTATGTGAATCGGGCCAGCATCAATGAGCCTTGGGTGCCCATGACCCTGAGGCCAGTACACCGGTTGTCCTTCCTTGCAAAATTTCCCAATACTGGTAGGTACTAACCACTATTGGTAGGTACTAACCACTACATACCGGGAACACTCCGCAAGACATGTCGTTTTGGAGATGATCTGACTTAATTGTCTAGCAATCACTATTTGGCCCTTGTCAAAGTCACTTAGAGCTTTTCGCTTACCCATTTCTCCTGCTTACAAGGTATGAAATTCAAGAACTGACTTTTCGCTTGCTGTCTAATATATCCCACCCCTTAACAGGTGACAGGACATGTTAGACGGTCTTGAGTCGTGCCAGGGTAAAGGAGTTTCTATAATACAGAGTTACAGTAGTCTAAGCAAGATGATGAAATTGCATGTATCACATGTTCGTAAACTTGAGAAGAAGGGAAGGTTGGAGGAAGGTTGGAAGAAGAGGGAGGGGGGGGGGGGGGCAAGATGTGACAACTGAGTTTACTTGGTGATCAAGATTCAAATCACAATCAAGCAGTGCTCAACCGCCTTTGCTAGAACTACAGTGAACAGGCTTTCTAACAGAATTAGCTTGGCAGCAAAGAGCTGGGGGTGTCCTTCTTGTCCATGATCAGAGGCGCTGAAGGCTGCACTGTAAAAAATTTCTAACCCTCCCAAATCAAAAATTTCAAGTGACCGATAACATCTAAATTTTTCAATTGGCCCAAGTGGAATTCTGTAAATTTCAATTGGCCCAAGTGAAAATCTGTCATTTTAATTTGATGATTTACAGAATTTCACTTGGGCCAATTGAAAAATGTAGATGTTATCGGTCACTTGAAATTTTTGATTTGGGAGGGTTAGAAATTTTTTACAGTGTGGGAACTGCCTCCTCGGCTGTGACTGGGACAACAGGCAGCCAACAAATTGTCACAGTGTCTGGTTTGTGTTTTCTCTGGGTGTCCACTAGAGGTCCTCTTCCCCACGGTGTCATTCACATTAGGAACTGCATTCCCCACAATCTGTGTCTGCACTCATCACTGTTCATTGCACCCAGCTGTTCCCCATCATGATTGTTAGTTTCTGTGTGTATAAATCCCTGTCTGTTTCTGTGATTGTTCTGGAGTCCTTGTATTATATCACCCGCTTCCCAGAGTTTGTATTGCTTTGTTTATTTGTTTGTTCTTGTTTTGGACTGCTTACATGGATATCAACCTTTTGGATTATTGACCTGTTTCTGAATTATGATTTACGGATTACCCAAATAAAGCTGCTTTTGGATCTAACCCCTGTTTCACGTGTGTGGATCGTGACACAAATTAAATGAACTTAGTTCTAACTTACTTTCTGTATTGTGTGACTTTAGTTGGACTGGTCTCACTCGCACTGCATGCCCAGAATATGCTGACAGACAGTTCTTGTTTAAATTCACGTTTTGCAGTAATGAAACTTGAAACTCAAATGTAGCCTTTTCATGAAATGAAACTTATGGTAGCCCTCGAATATGATTACACAGCGTCTGATACAAGTTTCACAATATTTGACCTGATTTGTTCCTTATTTAAAGGAAAGGCAAGACGTTTTGTTACTCATTCAGCTGAGAATCGTGTTTCTGTCTCTGCTGTTTGCAATATTTCCAGCATGAGAAGAATCATGTATCTTCTATTGCCTCTACTGTTTTTTCATGTTTCAGCACAACGTTGGACGCCGTTTGGTTAGTAAACCTTTTCTTTCATTTGTTTATAAAAATACATTGTTTGCAGTATTTGTATTTACAGGATTTTCATGAGTTTTATAAACATGAATACAATGTTACAATATGTGAACATTGCAATGTATTTTTTTACGCTAAATGTACAGCGTTTATTGGTCTATTGGAATTTTACAACCAAATATGTCTTCCTGTTGCAACAACAAATGCACAGTTAGCTGAGGTTGAACAACAAATGTGATTGACTTTCTGAGCATTTTTTTTTGTAAAATATCTTAACCTTTTAATCTTTTGCTGCTGGATGAAGGTTACACACCAAAGCAGCCAACAAAGGAGGGCAGAGTGAGATTGGTGGGGAATCTTCCCTCTTATGGTCGTGTGGAGATCTATCATGATGGACAGTGGGGAACAGTTTGTGATGACGGATGGGACGTGGCCGAAGCACAAGTGGTGTGTCGTCAGATGGGTTTCCCTGGAGCAATCTCAGTTACGTCTGGAGGACAATATGGTGAAGGTATATATGATCCTCAGTCCATTTTATTGTTACACACTATGATAACAATAATTGTCTTATTTTTTAAACCACAATTCTATTGATTTTTCCAGGCTCTGGTCCAATCTGGCTGGATGACATGAACTGTAAAGGTTCAGAAAGCTCATTGTCTGATTGCAGCTTTAAAGGCTGGGGTGTTACTGACTGCTCACATAAAGAAGATGCAGGAGTGATCTGCGATACTGGTAATAAAATTGGCTACAAGAGATATATTTGCAGTTGTCCACTTGTATTTCTATATATTTCTATTGTTTCAACCTCTTTTATTATATTTTATATTTTATTATATTTTATATTTTCTTGCAGGTAAAAACATAACCAGCAATCGTCAGTTCTCTGTGGATAATAGTCTGGGTTTGTCTGATGATCTTGGTCTTCTGTTTGACAGTGGAGATGGTTGTGATTTCAGCATTAATGTACGAGACCTCAGTGAAGAGGCAGAGTTGGCGTTTTGTGTCCACCGTATGATCCTCATGATTTATCCAGAACTAAACATAACAAATGAGTCCAGGAACCTCACAGTGGATGTCAGCAAGGCGTGCCATCCTCATGTCTCTGCTTTTCTCAGGTACATTTATTAAGATCACTTCAATTTGTAGCTCAATCCAATTGTCTCAATTCATCGAGAATGTTGCTTTGAATAGTGCATATCATAATTCTACTGAATATATTATGGGTGATAGATGCTAACAGAGTCTGAACTGTTTTTGCTCAGGTATTTGTACACTCGTCAGATTGATGTTTCCATCACCTCGGCTCAATGTCTCCATCAGCTGTCATTTATCTTTGGAGCGAAGACACTTATGGAGGATGTTGGCAGGGTCTTCACTTCCCTCCTTCCTGAAGACAGCACCTTCCGGACACAGCTATCAATGTACGAGTATGGCGTCCGCACAGGTGACCTTGTTCTGCAGGAGAATGTCCTTCAGTATCTCTCCTGGAACTGTGAGTTCCTCATAAGCTCTCCGCTGTGGAGCACCATCTCCTTTCACATGATGGACGCTCTGCTGCAGCGCTCAGACCTGGTTGTGGAGGATGAAGCTTTACTTCTTGAAGCTCTGGAGAGATGGATCCAAGACAAAGGTGATGAAATTAGTTCAGAACAACAGGCCAGCCTCCTGAATCACATCCGCTTCCTCTTGATCCCAGCGGATAAACTGTATGAGATGCAGTTTTCCTCAAGTGTTCTCCATCAGAATCATGAGAAACTGTACCTAACTGGTCTGCTCAGAGGTTTTCAGTTCAATGCTCTGCCTTTCTCTAAGATCAGGAATAAAATGGATAACATGAGTAATGATTATCTGCCCAGAATCTACACTGCTGATGAGTGGAGTTTAGTTATCAATGACACAACTGACAATTACCCGTACTACAGGCATAACTACAACTATGGCCAAAGTAACAGAATCCAAACCTTCTCCACTCCTGCACACCCTAGTGCTCTTTACAAAGAGAAGAAGGTCCAGTGGCAAGCCCAGGTTTTTCGAAATGCTCAGGAATGCTCTAACTATGGTGTCTCATGTAATTCTGTTCCTGTTGCAAGGTTTTTGGCATATGGTAATCAGAACTATTACACTAACACCATTCGCTTCAGCAACAGATTGATTCTCACCTGTAAGAATCAAAACAATGTCTTTCATGTCCAAGAATTCAAAAATGACATGGCAGTGATTCCAACCAACAGCAGTATGGGCCTGCCTAACCCCTGTCCTGATGACTACAGCTTTAGATTTGTTGTGCGTCCAGAATATATCTGACTGCACAGTTACATTTGGCTACAGTAGTTTACTACTACAGTTCATTCAAATCTATTAAATCGAATCTAGTTTAATTGAATCTATCAATTCTATCAAGACTCTTTTTAAAATTCATGTTATTCATTCTTGAATGATTTCTCTAAAATGTTTGTTGATTTTAAACTTTTGATTTATTTTAGCAATAAAAATTTATTATTTTGAAAGTGCATTCAAAAATAAAAAAATATAACTTACATTATCTTTGTCAGTTTAATTCCTCTTTAATGTCACAGTAACATCAAGACGTTGGACTTCAACGTTGGGCAGACGTCAGATTTAGGTTGGAGACGAAAATCAGGTTAACATCAAAGCACAATGTTGTCTTTACATCAGACTCCAACGTTGAGATCTGAGACTTGCTGCACACAGAACCTGAACCAGTCTAACTGCCAAGGAGAAGGAACCAGCAGGCAGGGAATCTCAGGGAGCAGACAGGAACCAACATAAAAGACAAAACTCAAGACAACAAGAGATAACAAAAACAAGACAAAATAAAAACTGGCAAAAACTAGAACACCAGAAAACAATAAGAAACTAAATATAACTGGAGCAATAGCAAAGGAAAAATAAATAAGTTATATAAATGAATTACTGGAACTAGAAAACAAAGAAATAAAACAAGACTGCAACCTTGAAGACAAGCTAAAAAGAAAATAAATAAAAGATTAGTTAACAAAAGCAAAAACAAAAACAAGAGGTGGACCGAAAATAAAGTTTGGAAGAACTAGAGCAAAATAAAGACTTGACTATGAGGAACAAAGAAAAGACAGCAACAGTAACTGACAAGCTAAGCAAAAACACGCACACAAAGATTGCACATACCAAACCACCAAAGAGATGAGGGAAAAGATATACAATATCAACAATATAAAGGGAACAGCACATGAGGATCAGGTGAAAACAATCAAGCAAACAAGGACTAAACAAGGGGGCGTGGAAACGGGAAACAAGGAGGCGGAACAAGAGCAGCACATGGCAAACACAGGCAAAGACAAAGCCATGTGCTGACACACAAAACAAACACAGAGACATGAAACAAAGGCAACACAGGGAAGGCTGTCAGGGTAGAACCCTGATAATAAGTTTATCACTTTATGCACCACTCTGACAAGCAGCCCACCACTATAATATTGAGCAAAAACTCCAGTGTTAAATAAACTCTCCTGGGAGTTTCTTTGGCTCCACACTCAAGAGTGTTAGTGTTAAATTTAAGCTTAAAATGAAGCAGTGTTAAAGTAAATGAGATAATTAAGTGATTATTTCAATGATTGACCATTATTGAAGACAAGGTTAACAAGCAGAATCACCAAAAGAGAAAAATCACAATATTCAAGTCACCATTATGGTGATCAGTGTTTGCTTTAGTTGGGCTTTGGTCCCTTAAATTATTAACATTAAATTCAGTTTGGCTGCTGTAACTGAGTTATAACCGCCAGATAAACAAAGAGAAAAGGTGATCTGATGGTGTTGGTTGTGTTTTGACTTAATCATCATTTGACCTGAATCACCGAGCTCATATAGAGTCTAATCACTAATCACATCAATCACTTTTATTTATTAAGTGCAACATAAATAGTTATGGAAATGTAGAAATTAAAGTTAAAGTTCCAATCTCCTCCCAAAAATCCCAGAAAAGTCTGTTTGTCATGATTCCTGTCTTGTGTGGACTCTTGTTATTTCCTGTTCTGTGTCATGTTTTGTAGTCCTTTGTAGTTTTTTCTTGTTTATTAGTCTTCCCAGGTGTTTCTAATTAGCCACGCCCCCTTGTTATCTTGTTATTAGCTTGTTTGCCTGTGTATTTAAGCCCTGTGTCTAGTCTCAGTCTTTGTGAGTTCTTGTTATTGTATGTTGGCTGTTTGGTTCCTATGTCCTGTTTCCCTAGTCTGAGTTTGTCTAGTTTTGGGTTTATTTAATAAAGTTTGCTGCACGTGGATCCTGCTTCCTCCTAACATTCAACCACAACGTTACACTGTTAGTGCCTCAGTGACTATTTTGCTCAGAGTCACACCCCCGTTTTTATAGCATCAAATAAGTAACTAAAACAAAACTTATTTAAAAAAAAAACAAAGACTTGAACTTACACCAGCATGATATATATATATAAAAAAAAACGACCTAAAATTACAGAAACCACCTTTGGACAAAATTATTTGAAGTGTAATTTGATTGTTAGTTTGTCTCATGTCCTATTAGATTACATGGAATGGGTGGGGTTTATGACCTATAATGCATCTAACCACCTGGGGGTGATCAAAATGCTTTGGCTTCACCTTTCAGGACTTGTGCGGCACACTTGGGCTGCATCTGAAATCACATACTTCCCTAGTAGGACGAAAAACAGAATGTGACAAAAGAAGTATGTCCGAATTCACAGTAATCATAAAAGAGCAGGCAAAAAGTACCTGGATGACTGGTGTCAATCATTGCAGTTCCGCATTTAAATACAGTTGTCACTCCTGAAACGTTACAGTGTGAACATGGCCTTAGTGTTTTGGCACCTAAACTCTGGAACTCTCTCCCCCGGTCACTGCATTAATAACATTTCTGAATTTAAATCACAACTTAAAACATTTGTTTTCTGATTGTTATCAAGTATTGTTCTGTTGTTTGTTTTTGTACTTGAATCTATGTTGCTACGTATGGAAACTTGTTTCCGCCACAGAAAACGCAAGTTTATTTCTCGCAATTGTTAGTTTATATCTCACAACCCTAACTTTATAACACGCAATTCTGAGAAATAAAGTCAAAATTGCTAGATGTAAACTCGCAATTGTGAGATAAAAATTTGCAATTATCTTTTAAAATCTTCTATTCTGTGGTGTAAACAAGCTTAGCTGTGTGCTACCTTTATGTAATGTCCCCTTTTTCTGTCTTTGTATAATCTTTGCTCTTGTCTACTGTTTGAAATCTACTCCATTTTTACTGTTATTATATTGTTGATTCTATTGCTGTTACAATTTCTTTTTTGTATACGTTGTAAAGGGTCCTTTAGCTATGGAAAAGCTCTATATAAATAAAACATTATTATTGTATTATTAACAAGAAGAGTATAAACTGTGTATCTGACCAGTAAACTTTGAAGAAGGGGATGTGAAGCATACCACTTTGTGTTTGTATCATTCTTCCCATTTTGGACTGAATTAAAAGTATCTGAAGCAGCACGGACGGAGCAACAGACAAAGTTTGACAGAAAAAAAAAATAACTAAAGAATACATTTTTCGGTTACACTTTATTTTGATGGTCCCCTTTAGATATTCTGCTGACAGTAAGTAACATTGCACCTACATGTCAACTAACTCTCCTTTCGAATTAAGGGTTATGGCTAGTATAGTCAGCAGAATGTGTAAAGGGGACCATCAAAATAAAGTGTTAGAAATTTTTCTTACACTAACCTTAGCCCAGATGTGCTGACAGACAGTTCTTGTTTGAATGCATATGTTGCAAAAATGTAACATTTTCATGAAATGAAACTTATCGTAGCCTTTAAATGTGATTACACAGTGTTTTATCCAAATTTCACAATAGTTGGCCTGATCTGGTCATTATTTAAAGGTAAGGCAAGATGTTTTATAACTCATTCAGCTGAGAACTGTGTTCCTGTCTCTACTCTACTACAAATATTACTGTTTGACCATACTGTCAGAATTGTCACCCTTGGTAAATTTGAACAAAGATAGCTGTGAAAATAAATCTGCATTGTTTATCTTTTTGATCTTGCATTAAAAAAAAAAAAAAAAAAAAATCACAAAAATCTAACCTTTCATTGAAGTAACACAAAAAGTGGGGTGAAAATCACATTATGAAATAAATATTTTTCTCCAAAACACGTTGGCGACAATTATTGGCACCCCTAGAAATAATTGTGAGTAAAATATTGCTATAAAATAAGAATATTCCCCTTCATATTTACAATTATTAGCACACCAGGGTGACTAGGAACATGAAATTGTCCAGCCATGACTTCCTGTTTCACAGGACTATAAATATGAGGTAACACAAAGGCCAAATTCCCTATATGGGGCCAATTTTTCACCCATTTCATACCCATATGGGCCCCACATAGCCTACAAATGTTGGCTGGGTAGCTAAAGGACACTTTACAACATATATATACAAAAAAACAAAACATAACAGAAATAGAAAAGACAATAATAACAGACAATAGCATAAATGGAGTAGATTTTAAACAGTAGAACAGTAGACTAGAGCAAAGAAAATTCAAAGAAAGAAAAAGGGACATTACATAAAGTTAGCACACAGCAACATAGATTCAAGTACAAAAACAAAATACAGAACAATACTTGATAACATTCATCGCCCAACTTAACGAAGTAAAAGTACAGTTTTTCATTAGAAATGTACTCGAGTTAAAGTAAAAGTACCCACATTTAAATCTACTCTTAAAAGTAAAAAAAAAAACTCAAGTAAATGTAACGAAGTAAATGTACTTCATTACTACCCACCTCTCATTGCATGTTGCTGGAGCTCGCGACATGGCGGCTTTCCTCTGGGCCATCTTGTTTTTGTGTAGTGTTAATTTAATTTGTTCAGCTGTTAGCCGCCTGTTGTCCCAGTCACAGCTGAGGAGGGAGTTCCCAGCCTTCAGCACCTCTCATCATGGACAAGAAGGACACCCCCAGCTCTTGATTAGTGTAGCCATTAGGCTCTTTGAAGACTCAAAATGCTTTTTTATTTACAAATAATGATAAAAATATATCTGAAGGTGAGGTGCTTGGTGTGTTCTGCTGAACTGAAGTACCATGGAAATACTTCATCCATGAATAGGCACTTCACCGCAAAGCATAGAGCTGCTGTAAATCAGGGGAACACAAGTCATGGTAAGGTAAATGTTTTATTAGACACACTACTGATTACTGTGTCCATTCCATGACTCCTGGGCCTGTCATTTTACATACATCTTTCATTTATTTTGTTAAATCTATTTTTATGTCTTTATTTATTTGTTTGTTTTAGTGGACCGAAAGCAAGAGCTGGATGAGGCTCTTGTGAATATGATTGTGAAAGACCTGCAGCCTTTTACCATCGTGGACGACAGCGGTTTCAAGGACTTTGTGGCTTTGCTGGATCCCACATACACTCTGCCATCTAGACAGGCTCTGAAGAACATGGTGGTCCAGAAGTATGAGGAGGAGAAGATAAAGGCTAGGGCTGTCATGCATAAGGTAGAAGCTGTTAGCCTGACAGCTGATATGTGGACCTCCATCAATATGGATGCATATCCACTTCTTTTGGGAGTGCTGCCTTTCCCTATGGCTCATACAGCAGATAACATCTCAGCAGCACAGAGGTCACTGATGGAGGAATGGGGCATTGAAACCAAAGTCACCTCCATTGTGACTGATGCAGGAGACAATATGGTTGCAAGAAGAAATTTAAATCTTCACCACATGGTTTGCTTTGCACATGCTCTTAATTTAGTGGTTAAAAAGAGCCTGGATGCAACTCCTGGCCTAGCAGACATATGATCAAGGGCAAGGAAGGTGGTGACATATTTTATACAAGACCAGCACCACAACTAAGGAGAAGCTAAGAGAAGTGCAGGAGCAAATGCAGCGTCCAAGTCATGAAGCTTATTCAGGAGGTGGACATGCTTCACATGCTTCAGCGCCTTTTTGAGGAGAGACAATCAGTGGGGGCATCTCTTGCAACACTCAGGACTGATGTGAGACCTCTGTCCTCAGAGGACCATGACACCATCTCTGCATGCCTGAAATTGCTTGCCATTAATTACTCTACCAGGCCACAGTATAACTATCTGAGGAGAAGAGAGTCTCTGGGTCAAAGATACCTGCACTAGATTTATTTCACTCGTCTAAAAGCCTCCTGTTCACTATCTAGCCGGGATAATTTAGATGCAGCCTTGGCACGTCACCAGAAGAGGTCGCTGTTACTGAAGCTTCGAGTAATGAACCCATTTTCAAAACAATTCTTCTAAGTGGTTCAGTGCTTCACCAAAGCTTCATTTGCCCATCACTACAAGAAGGACACCCCCAGCTCTTTGTTGCCAAGCTAATTCTGTTCACTATATCTATAGCAAAGTCAGTTGAGCACTGCTTGTTTGTGGTTTGAGACTTAATCAGCGAGTAAACTCCGTTGTCAGATCTTGCTTTTTGTCTTCTGACCAAAGTCGTTCTACATCATTCTTAGATTTTTGGAAGATGTTATATATTAATTACTTATCACCACAATTTAAAACCAACAAAATATCAGTGTGTAATGATGTTACATTTTAATGTTGTATGGACGTTAACATTATGATGTTTAGCAGACGTCTGGTTTTGGTTACCATACCTACTGTTAGTGTTTGATGTCAATATGCTGTCCAAGTGAACATTTCCACGTGAGCCTCATGTGGGTTTTTGATGGACTGTCACTTGGGCCCAAGTGGGCAACCCAAATGGGGCCCATGTGGAGCCGATGGACAAATTTCTATGGGCCCTATTTGGGTTGCCCACACCTATGTTAGCCCATAGGGGCACATGATGGGTCCATAGTGGGCTCTAAGAGGGGCCCATTTAGAAGTTCATTATATGGGCTCACTTGGGTCGCAAATAGTGCTAATAATTTGGCCGATGTGGGCTACACAAAAAACCCTTATAGGGGACACATGGGTGATCACACTGGACCCATAAATGGTCACAATTGGCCCATTATGCTTAAAATTGTCCTGTCATTGAACGGTACAAATATAAAATTGAGTTAAATATAGCTAGTTAAATATAGCTGCAGCGCACCTAGTTTTCCAACTCTTGAATACCGGAGCAAAACCACAGTGAACATTGAATTTCCTTACCGTCAGTGAGTTTAGCAGAGGCTTCATTTAAAGCTGCATTATGCAGCTTTGCCGACTTCTTCGCTGTTTTCTCGCTTTTTGCTCGCGGGTTTCTCTATAGAGCTCCCCCTACAGCTTCGGAATAGATATTTGACAACACTGTCGTTAAAACTCGTTGGCTCGTCCCATCTTCTCCCGCTGGTCATGTGCATTTGTTTTCAAAGAACCCGGCGAACGCACGGAGCCATGTCCACTGAGGTATGTATAATACACAGAAGGCTAGCATATAAATGTTTAGATAGTATATGTGTGCAGTGCCGTAAAGCAGTTTGTTACATCGCGAGACCTGATATCACGCGATATTTCCTGATGCTGCGGCCAGCGGGCCGCCGGGCCAAAGTTGCAAGGGTGGTTTTTCGTCTCACAGGCTCTCGAGGGGTGCGAGAAGACCACCATTCAACCCAAAAACAGTCATATAACCATTCCAATGACTCCGAAGCGGTTCGGTTAAGATAAAAAAAGTTACTTAGTTCACCTTTAACCATGCTTGTTAGTTTTGCGTTATGCAAAAATACTAATTCAATAATTAATCAGTGATAAATTTCCATAGATTAACATTTTATGGAAATAATTTAAGATACTCTGTTTAATGCTATGTTTCAGCTGTGTCATGTCAAGACCAGTTCAAAGCCAGGTCTAATCACAAAATTAACTGGAATGTCAACATGAATAAATGAAAAAGTAAACAGTCAGGTTTATTTGAAAATAGACTTTTTATATTCATATACCTGTGATGAGACATGAGAACCTCCTCTTTGCATTGTTTGAAACGTTTTTGTGGCAAACTTAAAGCCACTCAAACAGGTTTTGTCTGCACACTGAAGTTACTTGGTTTTGTTTTCTCGTGAAATGAAACTTAAGGTAGTCCTCAAATTTGATTGGACAGTGCATGCAAGTCATACCTATCTCACAATGCTTGACCTTATTTGGTATATATTTAAATGGAAGACAATAAGAATTGTAAGTCTTTCCGTAAGAACTTTCATGAATTGTGTTCATCCTAATTTTATATTTTAAAGAGTTTCTAACAAGAGAATGATCATGTATATATTGTATGGACATTGCTGGGGTTTTTTCATGTGCAATATTATTGACTTGACTGCACTCACACTATTGGATGAGAACTGAACTGACATTGAATCCTCAATGGGTGCACATTAATGTATTGTTTGTAGAAGGATTTTTAAATGTCCTCAGAAAACATTCTTGGAACATCTTTTAAACATTATAATGACAACTAACTTTAAATGAATAAGGTTTTGTGCGCTGTTTTAAAAGAACATCCTTAGAACCTTTGTACAGTACATATGTGCATCCACATTACAGAGTGCTAAAATAACCCCAAAAACAAATTGATTATTCACCCCAAAATGAAAATTCTGTAATTATTTACTCACCCTCATCGTAAAAATACGATATTATGCTTTGGAATGTAGCGAAGTAAAAGTAAAGTATTCAGTAAAAAGTACTGAGTAAAAATACTGTAGGCCTACTGAGTAAAAATTGATGCAAGTGGAGTAACAATTAAAAATACTGTCCACCACTGCCTTGGAAGGCAGGACACTGACCAAACTCATGGCGTCTACAGCTGCGCTCTGCTGAAATTGTTGAGCCACATCGAACTGCATCACTTGCTGTCTTGCCAATTCGACAATCTTTCTCTCAGTTTCTAATCAATCATATACCAATAACAATCTGATCACGAATCACTGAATCTCTCAATTTGGTAAAATTACAAGCTGTTAGCCTTTAACTTGAGGTCTGGAAGAATGCAATCAAAAGCCTCTCCTTCATGCTGCATTCACATTATGAAAACATATTGTTCAAATTCGTGTCACTTTCTTCTAAAGGGCATCAAATTATTCTAATACCTTATCCAGTTTATTTGTATATTTCATTGAACTTCACTGTTTACAACATATATTTTAGCCTCCTCCCAAAAATAAAGGTGTTATAAACCTCCACAGCATCTGCTCCAGCAATGGTGAGTAACATGGCGATCTTTCTTTCATCCGCAACATAAAGCTCTGTGAAAGTCCTCCAATTTGAGGAAGAGAATTTGATCGTTACACATGGTGATAACAACAATAGTAGCTATTATGTTTGTTCTATTATACTTTTAAGGCTCTGGTCAAATCTGGCTGGATAATATGAACTGCAAAGGTTCAGAAAGCCCATTGTCTGAATGCTGTTTTAAGGCTGGGGTGTTACTCACATAAAGAAGATGCAGGAGTGATCTGCGATACTGGTATCTATTGGATCTTACAAAAATTACAACTCTTGCTTGTTGATTTTGCTTTGTGATACTGCCTAATTACATTAATTGATTTATTTTCTCTTGTTTTGTTCAGATTTATTGTTAATATGACATTTCTTCTATGAAAGCAAGGATATAGGCAAATATTTAAGCACTACTAAAAAAAAAAATCTTAAAACTGATGAGTGTGTCCCCTCCATCATGTGCTAGATGTCACACGGTAACACACACACACTTATAATAAACATCATTTTCCACTGATTTCTTGATACCTCCTGAATCCAATTTCCATGTATATAAACTTTTCAACATTTAACATTTTCTGTGGAACATACTCTTTCAAACTCGTAGTAAGATATGTCTTTTATTATCTCCTCTCCTCACACAAAACAAAGTTCAAAGATTTCTTTGTTATTCAGTTTGTTTAGTTGATATGCATAACATAGCCACAAATATCAATTATATTTTCACTTTTATTTTCATTGCACTTGGTTCATCATCATGAACTTGGAAATATATTTTAAAGGGATAGTTCATCCAATAGTTAAAATTCTGTCATTAATTACTCATCCTCATGTCTCTGTCCCTCCATTGACAGCTACGCACTTGGATGCAACTACTACTTTGATGTCTACAAAAGTTTATAAAGAGATCTTAAACTAATCCATATGAATTGATCGGTTTAGTCCATATTTTCTGAAGAGACACGATCGCTCTATATGATAAACAGATTGAATTTAGGCTTTTATTCACACATAACATCAACTCACGCATCAATTGTGGTAAACAGAAGCTCAAGCATGTTCACTTGATTTGCGAGTACCAAAGAATCAATGTTGTTTTATTGAGACTTTGGTAGCTTGTTTTGCCATGTTCTAATTATTTTGTTGATTGTCACCATTGTTAAGATTCATATGCTGATACTTGATGTTTGTGTGTGTCTAAATAATTTAGTGGTTTCTGTGCACATTGTATTTATGAAACAGTTTAGTTTATCGCTGCTGGAACTGAAGCTGTAGAGTCACAGGTCTACAACCATCAATATTAAAATTACACATCAATTATATAACCAGAGCTTTAAACTTTAGAATGAAATAAGTGAATCTGGTCATTACATGATAATTATGTCATTATCAAAACGTAACCATCATGACATGTGCATTTATTTTGCCATAACAAACATGCTTTATAAACACAAAGGTGCAGCAACCAAAAAAAAAAAAAAAAACAAGGGTCAATAGACCAACTAAATCTAACACTGATCACCATAATGGGAACAATTCAACAAAACAGCAACATCTAAACCTCTATTAATTCTCAATGAGAACTTTTGTAGATGTTTGACAGAAATAAAGTCAAGCTGGTTATTAAAGTCGACATGAAATCAAAATTGACCCTATTTACTTTGTTAGCGCATATTACTAGTCTTGTGGTGAACAATTAATCCGTGCAAATCAATACACAGAAAAAAAATTGGTTGCCGTGGTACTCTTTAATCAAAATCTGAAAAGTTACTTCTGGAATGGCCCGTTCCTTTTCTGATGACGTCAGTTTGACGGCTGGGTTGAAAACGCTTAACCACTCCCCTCAAACCGTTAGTCTGCTATCAGCGAGAGATGGATAGGAGGAGCGCTAAAGTAAAACTCTGCCCTCTGTTCAATACGTAATCTACGCAGCAAGATTAGAAAGTGCCCGATCGGGAGGGCTCACACCGCTTCTTGACGGGAGCAGCTCATGGCATCAGACGGGTGAGCTCTGCCGACTGATGGGCAGGGAGCAGCGAAATCAAAGACAGACGACCGAGACGGTATAAAACGGTTTATAGCCTGCGTATATTCACCTCTGACACATCGATTTGAGACTGTTCATTATGCTGCGGTCGCACCAAACGCGAATAGAGCGTCAAATTCGCGCGTATCGCGTCTAGTTCGACGCTTGAACCTTTTGAATCCATAAGACGCGCATATAAAGCGAGCGTGTGAAGCGAAATAGCACCAAACTATAACGTGTACACTGTGACCTGTAAATCTTTGTCTGGAGCTGAAGCTTTTCATCAACCTTCTCAACAATTAAATTATTAATATAACCCACTATAGTTAAGGCCCTTTTGGTGACTTCGAGATGATATATAATCTTTCTGTCTCCAAAAATCATCAATTGCCTCCTGTGAAATGTCTCCTACAGTGACAGTTACCGCTATAGCGCCTGTTACCGAATGTCGACTGTTTGTCCGAGTGAGTGGAGGGGGCGTGGCTTAGCCATAGTTCAATTATCTTTTGCGCCACATCCTCTAATATTTTATTTAGAGCCAAACGCGCTTCATTCAAGCCCTTTTTGCTCCATGCGGGTTGCTTTTCTGTCATGCTAAACAGCGCCACATTAAAGGCTTAAAGGTTATTTTAGCAACAGTAACAGAAAGACAATAAGACATATAAAATATATAATTTTACTAAAACACTGCAGAAAACAAGAATGCAGCAAATAGGTCTACAATTACTTTGATCCATCATACAGTTGACTTTGACCATTTAACTTTACCAGGTTTGTCACAAGTTATCAGAAGTGGACCTCTTCGCTTTAGCAGAGAACTATCCCTGATGCAATCCCCTCAGGGAGTTGATCCACTCATTCTCCTCCATCATTCTCTTAGTTGGACATGTTGAAACACAGCTGGTGCTCTAGCGTGGAAATCAACCTTGCTATAGCACCAGCTGTGTTTCAACATGTTTCTTTATCTAACCGTTTACACATTTGTCCTTGAAAAGAGGTAAAATATCCACTTATGGTAAACGGAAGTAGGAGGGCTTATGATAAAGTTAATTTGTTTATCCAATCAATTGTGAAAGTCTTTGTTCTATATCAAATGAATATTCATAACAAGAAGAGTATATAAACTTTGGGTCTGACCAATAAACTTTATAGAAGGAGATACCATTTTGTGTTTGTATCATTCTTCCTATGTTGGACTGCATGAAAAGGATCTGAAGCAACACGGACGGAACAACAGAGCAAAGTTTGTGTGAAATGATTAACTAAAAAATATATTTTTATGACACTAACCTTAGCCCAGATGTGCTGACTGATAATTCTTTTTTAAATGCATGCTGCAAAAATAAAACTTCTCAAATGTAACATTTTCGTAAAATAAAAATGTTGGTAGCCTTTAAATGTGATTACACAGCATTTTATCCTAGTTTCAAAATATTTTGATCCTTATTTAAAGGAAAGGAAAGATTTTTTGTAACTCATTCAGCTGAGAATCGTGTTCCTGTCTCTGCTTTTTGCAATATTTCCAGCATGAGAAGAATCATGTATCTTCTATTGCCTCTACTGTTTCTTCATGTTTCAGCACAACATTGGACGCCGTTTGGTTAGTAAACCTTTTCTTTTCTTTTTTTATATAAAATACATTGTTTGCAGTTACAAAAAAAGAGAGAAAGAAAAAATTACTATATAAAAAAGAAAAGAAAAAGAAAAGGATGCCGGGGGGGTGGTAACATAAATATCAGAATAAAAGTGCATTCAGATATAAAAATATCAAATAAATATCTGTCAAGCTCACAGATTTTTAAAGTCTTGACAGCTTTCTTATTCAGAGAGTCTCTAATACTGTTTACGTACAGCCTTACTTCAGTCAACAAACATATCAAATTGGGTTTCTGATCGGTAAACTTACATTTATAAATATAAAATTTGGTGAACACTGAATATTTTCATTAATGCATTTATGTACCTTACACCACAGTATAACATAAAAAGTACAATGCCAAAATAAATCCAAGGTTGTTTCATGATAATTATTACGGAAAGTACAGTTTATATATATATATATATATATATATATATATATATATATAACATTTTTTGTAAATAATGATTAGCTGGATAAAATCGATGACTGAGTTTAAAAGGTATTTCTTTAACCTTATTTCTAATATGAAACAGCTGGGGTAACCAACCACACTTTATCCTATGGGATAAACTTAGCATTTAATAAGGATTTAACATTGTTACAGTTTCTGCACTTCATCTTCCATCACTCTCCATGGTTCCCACTTCCCACCTGCATGTCGTTCATGATCACATACACCTGCACCTCATCATCACCCTCATTACCAACACTACTTATACACACACTTCCCTTACAGAACGAAAATATATTTTACATATATGAATGATCAATAAATTAAATGTCAAAATATATATATTAAAAAATGTATACTAATATATCAATGTATGTAATTTTATATTCAGTAATTCTCTTCATAATATATAGATGTATATGATATGGTACTGCATGTGTAATATATTGCAGATATACTTACTCATGCAACTGTGGTGGATTTTTAGTAGATAAAATAGTAAACTGATATTAAACTAACCATGTTTCTAACATGAATATACATCAAAATAATATATCACAACACCATAAAGCAATAATACCTTACAAATCACCCAAAACCCGGTCCAATGAGTCCTTCAATATTAGTTCAGTCCATACAAGGCAAACACAAAATCATAAAATGACAATATGGATAATGTATGTGTAATGGAAATAATGAACCTGCAATCCAGCGATGACGAATCCGATTGTTAGTGCACAATAGTTGAGTTCAAAGTTAGATCAGTTGCGACCACAGTCCCATCACAGAAAAAAACTCACACAGCCAAAACTTGTAGTCCTCAAAGGCCAGGTTGAAAAAAACATATATAATCCACCAAGGTAATCCGATCGAAGACACTTTGATGCTGGGGTTAAGTCCATATTGAATACAATGATTCCGGGTAGCACACCAAACAACATAATTGAGGAAATATATATGGCCTACATTGAGCTTTGCAAACACATTGTTCCTCAAATAGTAACCACAAGAGGCATACAACGTTGAGCCTCAACTCAAAACCCCTCTTAAGAAAAAAGAGTGAGCCCTCTCCAAATTGAGCCACCACATGGCTTATCAGCTGGGTATTCTAACCCCCTTACCTGAGAGCGTTGCCCCCTGGTGACCAGGAAGATAATTACAAAACAGCTATAGTCAGCCAGTAATAGTGAAAACACTCTGGAACTGTTACAACAGGCTCTACTCTTCAGCACATTAGTAACCCCAAAAACTCACACATACCAGAAAACCTTTTAAATAAAAAAAAATAATGGGACAGTACAGGTTTTTTGACTCAGATAAGGTCTAGTTCTGGGTTATTTCTTTTGCTCTTGGCTGACATGTGGCCAGAGGTGTAAAGTCCAGGTTCAGAAAGTAAAAGTCCTCCTCAGTATTTAGTTCCAATCACCTAGAGTTGCTAATTCAGCAGGAGACAGAACTAATTAGTGAAATCAGCTGACTGAGTTTATGGGTGGAATAAACATATGGCAGGACTTCTACTTTCTGACCCCTGGACTATACACCTCTGGTGAACATGCATTCACATTTATATGGGAACATGTATGTGCAATATATGTACACAATAAAGGATAAAACTTTGTGAATATTACATGTAATGCTATTTTTGTCTTCATTTATAAATATTTTATATTCATTCATATATAGCCATACATGGTCAATGCATATATTGCAGTATATTGAAAAATATAAGCACTAGTTTCCCATATATGGAAATGTATTATTTTATATATTGCATTCTATTTTGCAGTATATTCCCATATAGTTTTGTTCCACAAGGGTTCACCACAGCTCATTGTCCGATCTCTCCAGCGATCTCCCTGTCGCCACGTCTTCCCTTCCTCTGTGTCTCCCTCAGGATCATCCTTTGGACTCTAACCTACCACTTAATCACTGCCCCATTATTGTTCAATAAACTCACTGTTCACCTTCCATCTTCCTCTCAGTGTCTGCATTTTGTAACAGAAGACCAGACCAAGACAGAAAATGGATCCAGCAGTGCTCTTACTTTGCCTGGACCAAGACCAGCATTCTCTCGAGGCCCACACTGCGGTATTCCTCGACCTGGCATGCCTTACCTCCTTCCCCGACCGATCATTGAGTGTTTTCTTCCACACAGGCCTCAATGAAGGCACGCCTGCCTGATGCGGGACCTCTGGAGAATTTCGAGGCTTTTGTGGAGTGGGTGTTGGCCAACAGTGAGTCCCCGTTAACCATCGGCCATTCCAGCGATGGTTATATCGACGACTTTCCAGAGCATCGTCCCACAATGGCTGCCATTCCAGAGCCTCGTCTCCCAAGATGGCTTCCATTCCAGAGATTCGTCCCAAGATGGCTTCCATTCCAGAGACTCGTCCCAAGATGGTCACCATTCCAGGGTCTCGTCCCAAGATGGCCGCCCTTCCAGGGTCTCGTCCCAAGATGGCCGCCCTTCCAGAGACTCGTCCCAAGATGGCTTCCATTCCAGAGACTCGTCCCAAGATGGCCACCATTCCAGGGTCTCGTCCCAAGATGGCCGCCCTTCCAGGGTCTCGTCCCAAGATGGCCGCCCTTCCAGAGACTCGTCCCTAGATGGCCGCTGTTCCAGAGTCTCGTCCCAGATGGCCGCTATTCCAGAGTCTTGTCCCGTCATGGACGCCTTTCCAGAGCCCTCTGCCAAGATGGCTACTGCCGCGCCCGAGCCCTTGTCCAAGATGGCCCCCACCGCGCCAGATCCCTCGTCCAAGATGGCTGCCGACGCTCCTGATCCCTAGTCCAAGATGGCAGCTGCCACCATAGATATCATATATAAAGGCTAGATGTCTCGTGCGCACTGCTGGCCAATGGAGGTCGACGTCCGCACGTGGCGGCCATCTTGCCACAGTGTACTCGCTCACTACTTCAATGGTGCATGTACATTTAAATAACCATAACTTGCTCATTTTTCTACCGATTTTCAAACGGTTTGGTTTGTTATAAACGTCAGAGATGTAGTTATGAAACTGCATACATACACTGCATACATATGAAAAATTATAACATACATGTTCAAGCATTCGGAATTATAGCCACGTTAATAACGTTTGTAAGAAACCAAACCGTAACGAGGTGGCGGGGGTCCATAAACATGTACTGCTGGCTCCGCCCTGGTCTTCCGAGCTGCCGGCTACACTCTGGCTGTCTGAAATGGACGGCTCCGCCCTGGCCGTCTGAACCAGCGCCATCCTGGAGGCTTCCACCTTCTCGTCAGCCTCCAAGGTGCCCACCCTTCCATCCCTGGGATGTTACACGGCACTACTGTCACAGTTCTGCACATTATCTCCCATCACTCTCCTTGGTTCCCACCTGCACGTTGTTCATGACCTCCCACACACATTCACCTCATCATCACCCTCATTACCTACACTACTTTTACACAAACTTCACCCCAGCTCATTGTCCGGTCTCAATTACCCATAGTGGACTATTCTCCCTGTCTCCCTTCCTCTGTGTCTCCCTCAAGATCATCTTTTGGACTCTAAACTACCTGATCACTTCATCACTGCCCCAATTTCTTTTTGAAAAAGAGTGTAAAAAGCTCTATTGTTTATGTGCAGTATTTGTATTTACAGGTTTGTTGTGAGTTTTATATACAATAAATACAATATGACAGTAATATTTGTAAACATTACAACATTTTTTTTATGTTAAATGTAATCTACAAAGTCTTAAACATCCAGTGGAATTTTACAACCAAACACATCTGTTGCAACAACAAATGCACAGTTAGCTGAGGTTAAGCAACACATTTCATTGGCTGCTTTAAAGTCTTTAAAGTGTTTTTCAGTAAAATAAATAAATATTTTAATATTTTGCTGTGGGATGAAGGTTACACACCAAAGCAGCCAACACAGGAGGGCAGAGTGAGATTGGTGGGGAATCTTCCTTCTTCTGGTCGTGTGGAGATCTATCATGATGGACAATGGGGAACAGTTTGTGATGACGGATGGGACGTGGCAGAAGCACAAGTGGTGTGTCGTCAGATGGGTTTCCCTGGAGCAATCTCAGTTACGCCAGGAGGAAAATATGGTGAAGGTATATGATCCTCAGTCCATTTTATTGTTAGACACTATGATAACAATAATTGTCAAAAAAATTTTAACCCAAAATTCTATTGATTTTTCAAGGCTCTGGTCCAATCTGGCTGGATGACATGAACTGTAAAGGTTCAGAAAGCTCATTGTCTGATTGCAGCTTTAAAGGCTGGGGTGTTACTGACTGCACACATAAAGAAGATGCAGGAGTGATCTGCGATACTGGTAAAAAAAAAATTGGCTACAAGAGATATATTTGCAGTTGTCCACTGTATATCTATTATTTACATACATTTAATCAGCTTTATTATATTTTCTTTGCAGGTAAAAACATAACCAGCAATCGTCAGTTCTCTGTGGATAACAGTCTGGGTTTGTCTGATGATCTTGGTCTTCTGTTTGACAGTGGAGATGGTTGTGATTTCAGCATTAATGCACGAGACCTCAGTGAAGAGGCAGAGTTGGCGTTTTGTGTCCACCGTATGATCCTCATGATTTATCCAGAACTAAACATAACAAATGAGTCCAGGAACCTCACAGTGGATGTCAGCCAGGCGTGCCATCCTCATGTCTCTGCTTTTCTCAGGTAGCCTACATTTCTTAAGATCACTTCAATTTGCAGCTCAATCCAGCTGTCTCAATTCATCGAGAATGTTGCTTTGAATAGTGCATATCATAATCCTACTGAATATATTGTGGGTGATAGATGCTTACAGTGTCTGAACTGTTTTGCTCAGGTATTTGTACACTCGTCGGATTGATGTTTCCATCACATCGGCTCAATGTCTCCATCAGCTGTCATTTATCTTCGGAGTGAAGACGCTTATGGAGGATGTTGGCAGGGTCTTCACTTCCCTCCTTCCAGAAGACAACACCTTCCGGACACAGCTATCGATGTACGAGTATGGCGTCCGCACAGGTGACCTTGTTCTGCAGGAGAATGTCCTTCAGTATCTCTCCTGGAACTGTGAGTTCCTCATAAGCTCTCCGCTGTGGAGCACCATCTCCTTTCACATGATGGACGCTCTGCTGCAGCGCTCAGACCTGGTTGTGGAGGATGAAGCTTTACTTCTTGAAGCTCTGGAGAGATGGATCCAAGACAAAGGTGATGAAATTAGTTCAGAACAACAGGCCAGCCTCCTGAATCACATCCGCTTCCTCTTGATCCCTGTGGATAAACTGTATGAAATGCAGTTTTCCTCAAGTGTTCTCCATCAGAATCATGAGAAACTGTACCTAACTGGTCTGATCAGAGGTTTTCAGTTCAATGCTCTGCCTTTCTCTAAGATCAGGAATAAAATGGACAACATGAGTAATGATTATCTGCCCAGAATCTACACTGATGATGAGTGGAGTGTAGTTATCAATGACACAACCAACAATTACCCGTACTACAGGCATAACTACAACTATGGCCAAAATAACAGAATCCAAACCTTCTCCACTCCTGCACACCCTAGTGCCCTTTACAAAGAGAAGAAGGTCCAGTGGCAAGCCCAGGTTTTTCTGAATGCTCAGGAATGCTCTAACTATGGTGTTTCATGTAATTCTTTTCCTGTTGCAAGGTTTTTGGCATATGGTAATCAGTACAGTTACACTAACACCATTCGCTTCAGCAACAGGTTGATTCTCACCTGTAAGAATCAAAAAAATGTCTTTCATGTCCAAGAATTCAAAAATGACATGGCGGTGATTTCAACCAACAGCAGTATGGGCCTGCCTAACCCCTGTCCTGATGACTACAGTTTTAGATTTGTTGTGCGTCCAGAATATATCTGACTGAACAGTTACATTTGGCTACTGTAGTTTACTACAGGCATTTCAGTTCATTCAATTCTATTAAATTGAATCTAGTCTAATTGAATCTATCAATTCTATCAAGTCTCCTTTAAAAATTCATGTTATTCATTCTTGAATGATTTCTCTAAAATGTTTGTTTATTTTAAACTTTTGATTTATTTTAGCAATACAAATTTATTATTTTGAAAGTGCACTTCAAAAATAAAAATATATAATTTGCATTATCTTTGTCAGTTTGATTCCTCTTTAATGTCAAAGTAACATAAAGACGTTGGACTTCAACGTTGGGCAGACATGAAATTTTGGTTGAAAATGAAAATCAGGTTGACCTCAAAGCACAATATTGTCAACATCAATATTGTTGATCCAACGTTGGATCAACGTTGGAGTTTGATCCAACATCAAACTCCAACGTTGGGTGGACGTTGCATTTTGGTTGGAATAAATTACCAGAGATCTTTCAATACCATGGTCAGACAAATGTCAAGATCCACTGTCAGCCAGTCCCAAAGTATTCATTTTAAGACATCAGCAGAGAAAGTTAACAAACTTTAAAATCTTAATAAAACTGAAATGACATTTTATTGGATAAATAAAGCGTGCAATGGATCAAAATAAACATGTAACACTCTTAAAGAACATGCTTGCTTGTTTAAAGAAGTGCTTTACCAAACCTTCTGTGAATTAATTTACAAAATGTATCAAAATTGCTCGTAAAATGTCCTCATAAAATTCAAAACTGTCCAGAACTCATACTTTTGGACCCAGCTAGCACATTTACATTTCAGGAATGGGGTTTTACTTTTTTTTTTTATGTGGTATGTTCTATAAACAAAATATCAAATGAAATCTTGATTTTGTGTTACCGGTATTTCAGGCATTTAGTTCTTGTTGACGTTGGGACAATTGAACCAGAAGTAATGCAACCTAATTTCTAAGGATTGGGACTTTATTCCTGCAGCACTCTATTTATCATCTTCCTGTGGATACAAAAGGGAAAGGATAACTTTTCACTAATTACATGATATGATGGTTAATCAAATTAACCAACAACAACCACATTCATCCATATTTGCTTTGAAAAGCCTCAAAATAAATATATTTATTCAATAGCATTACAATTGTGACAGTTGAGTAAAGCACTGAATAGAAGTGTCTGGATTCAGAGAGGGGAGACCTAGACGCAGAATGAGCAGGGGAGTGATATTTATTAACAGAAGTCACCCACAGCTGTCAAGTCGTTGTTTCTTGTTGACCCTTCTGTTTGGACTGTTCCTGCCTCACCCTATCTTGTACTGTACAAGATAGGGTGAGGCAGGAACAGTCCAAACAGAAGGGTCAACAAGAAACAAAGACTTGACAGCTGTGGGTGACTGCTGGAACCAATAGGATTGGTAATAATGTGAATAAGAATAATTATAAGATTATAAGATAAAAATAAGATAATTATGTGAATAATTAAGTGATGATCACCTGCTGTTAATAAGCAGAATCACTGAAGGAAAGATAAACACAAGATCTGACTTAAACCACAGCCTTTAATCATTAAATATAATAAATGGACATGGCAACACTACAAGAGCGAGCTCTGTGAAGTTGCCTTTCCAAGCATAAGCAAAACACGACTCCTCTGTCAACTTTGCTTTAGTTAAAATTGCTGAACATAACGAGTCTTTTGTTACTGTAATATTTGTTCAGAACACAAACTTTAAAAAAAGATGGGCAACGCACCTTCACTCTCTACCATTTTAGAAAAGTGAAGGCATGAAAAGTGAAGTGAATGCCCCAATATGGCGCTGACATCTTGGTGCCCGAGTCTGCATCATAGTGAGCATGAAGTGGAGCCGTGGTATCAATTCCTGCAGAATTGGTTAGTACAACAACTCATTATGTTATGAATAAATATGGAAATGTAGAAATTAAAGTTAAAGCTCCTATCTCCACCCCGAAAATCCCGGAAAAGTCTGTTGGTGCCTCAGCGACTATTTTGCTCAGAGTCACACCCACGTTTTTATAGCATCAAATAAGTAACTAAAACAAAACGTAAAAAAAAAAAAAAAAAAAAAAAACTAACACTTGAACTTACATCAGCGTGATTATTACCTAAAATTACAGAAATCATCTTTGGACAAAATTATTTGAAGTGTAATTTGATTGTTTACATGGAGTGGGTGGGGTTTATGACCTATAATGCATCCAACCACCTGGGGTGATCAAAACGTTTTGGCTTCACCTCTCAGGACTTGTGCGGGATGCATCTGAAATCGCATACTTCCCTACAATATAGTAGGACGAAAAACAGAATGTAACAAAAGAAGCATGTCCGAATTCACAGTACTTATAAAAGAGTAGGCAAAAAGTACCCGGATGACCTACTTCTTCTGGTGAGATTCTGGTGTCAATCATTGCAGTTCCGCATTTAAATACGGTTGTCACTCCTGAAACTTTACAGTGTGAACATGGCCTTAGTGTTTTTGCACCTAAACTCTGGAACTCTCTCCCCCGGTCACTGCATTAATAATATTTCTGAATTTAAATCGCAATTTAAAACATTTGTTTTCTGTATTGTAAACCCTAGTGAAAAAAAAGTATACTTTATTGTATTTGAAATATATTCCCTTTTTCAATAGTACATTGCAAATATATTTTTAAAAAATATACTATCTTTAAATATATTAAAAGTATATTAGCATCATGCTTTTTATCTATTTCTATAATACAACTTTTAACACACTTTAAAATAATAGTACTTTAGTATATTTTCTAAAAAATATATTTAAAAGAAAGCATACTTTTAACATATTTCTAACAAGTGCACTATAAGTACATTGGTAATAAATATATGCTTAATTACACTTTTAAAGAAATATGCTAAAAACAAGCATACTTTTAATATATTTCTAACTAGTGCACTATAAGTACATTGGTAGTAAATATATGCTTAATTACATTTTTAAGAAATATGCTAAAAACAAGCATACTTTCAATATATTTCTAACAAGTACACTATAAGTACATTGGTAATAAATATATGCTTAATTACACTTTTAAAGAAATATGCTAAAAACAAGCATACTTTTAATATATTTCTAACTAGTGCACTATAAGTACATTGGTAGTAAATATATGCTTAATTACATTTTTAAGAAATATGCTAAAAACAAGCATACTTTCAATATATTTCTAACAAGTACACTATAAGTACATTGGTAGTAAATATATGCTTAATTACATTTTTAAATAAATATGCTAAAAACAAGCATACTTTTAATATATTTCTAACTAGTGCACTATAAGTACATTGGTAGTAAATATATGCTTAATTACATTTTTAAGAAATATGCTAAAAACAAACATACTTTCAATATATTTCTAATAAGTACACTATAAGTACATTGGTAATAAATATATGCTTAATTACACTTTTAAAAAAATATGCTAAAAACAAGTATACTTTTAATATATTTCTAACAAGTGCACTATAAGTACATTGGAAATAAATATATGCTTAATTACACTTTTAAGAAATATGCTAAACACAAGCACACTTTTAATATATTTCTAACAAGTGCACTATAAGTACATTGGTAATAAATATATGCTTAATTACACTTTTAAAAAAATATGCTAAAAACAAGTATACTTTTAATATATTTCTAACAAGTGCACTATAAGTACATTGGAAATAAATATATGCTTAATTACACTTTTAAGAAATATGCTAAACACAAGCACACTTTTAATATATTTCTAAAAAGTACAATACAAGTACTTTGAAGTTTTTGTGTATTTAAAGAAAACATACTTATGTTGCTCTACTTAAAATAGATTTGAGTATGCAGTGTACAAATGGCTACTTTTGTAATTGTGATTTAAGTATTTTTAATTTAAGTTTATACAATGTTAAAGATAGGCACAATGTACAATAAACACAAATCCATTACAAATTTTACATCAACATCACACCATTGGAACACACAAGAAAATGTGTTTTCTACTGTACAGAAAGTGGCAGCTACTGGATTGTGATGTCACAAGTGGCAGTTTAACCACTACAGCCAAGTAAACACTGGCTATATTGCATGGCCAAAAATGGAAGTTCACTCACACTGCATTAACACATTAGAAGCATAATCAGTGTTCAAAAAAAAATAACAAATCATTATTGACTTTAGGGAGAAAAGCTGAAAAATAATTGGCATTGATATCTGTGAAGCTGCAGAAGTAGTTCCCCAGGAATCAGTTTTTAGTCTCTTTCAATATTGTTTGGAAGTGGAATGACATACAGTTTGTCCTTAGACCTAACCATAACACATTTACGTTTGAGTGATTGAGGATGGACAGCAAATACATAATTGGTATGAGACACTTCATTTATAAATGTTGAGGATATATTGAGCTGAACATCTCTATACAACTTTCCTCCACTCTTGGCAAGCTCTTTAACTAAAACACAGAATCTGTTTGTGGTGGATGCAGAAGATGCCCCATTCTCGCACGTGAAAGCCACCAGGGTCATAATTTCACAGAATGTTCCATTACTTAACTGTACAACAGAATTATATCTCTTTTTAAGAGCTGTGTTATTACAAGAATGATAAACAACACCGCTACAAATGAAACGGTCATAAAATAAACCCGAATTAACTTTGTTACCTGTAAAATCTTCAATAGCCATCCTCTGCAGCACAGATGTGGTACCTTTCTTTGGGCAACCAAAACCTCTGACATTATCTTGAAACTTCTTTGACTTCTTTGTTAAGCCAGATGTACTTTGGAGTTTGTCAAATAATTTCCGTATGTTGTCATTGGCGTTTGCCATGGTAGTCCCTGCTTTTGTTGAGAGAGCCCTCCACCTAAGGAATGTCTTCACTATTTGATCTTGCACATGTGTTGTTCCATTGAAAAACTTAAGCAAAGTGCCATTAAATGTTTCAAATGGAAATGTGGATGTTGCCCAGAGTGGTCCCCAGTTGCGCACACTTGCTGCTAAGTGCATTAACAAATGCACATTGAAAGAAACATTAGTAGCACCATAAAGTTTCTCAAAGTTACACACAAACTTTCGAAGAGCTTGTTCTGCCATATTCACATGGCTTAATTTGATGGCATCCTGAAGAAGAGTGTGCATTGAAAAAACTAATAAAAAAAGATGACTCCAGTACTTCTTTTTCAAAACACCACTTAAAACAGGCAAAGCATAAAACAACAAAAAAGACCTCCATTCAGATGCTTTCCAGAATTTTCTATCTTTCAATGATCTTGGAGCCCTTGTGACTTCCAAAGGTGGGTTAATGGCCATCAGTCCCTGGTCTATGTCATTGACCTTTGAGCCCAGGTACCAGTCTTCCTTATGGTGCTTACTGTCTAGCCACAGGGATGTAATTTGTTTAGTGACACCAAGGCAGACACTGTGCTGGTATTCTGGAACGAATCCATTGATCATGTGGAAGCTCTCAAGTTCCATCAAAGGGGATGGTCCTTTTACACCCATTACTGGTTTGGCAGGTGTTGCCAGCATAGCATGCCGGAAATGATCTGTCTCCGTCCTTAAAGGTGGTTCTGGTGTTTCCCAGATATATGGGCCACCACCGTGGTGGAGGCAGAAGTCACACCCATATTTTCCATTGAACTGCTTTGTGTTTCTCAGGAGGGGACGGGCAACTGAATCTGAGGAGCAGAGAAGGCAATGAACTTTGGCTGTATGCTCTATGTTTTCAGAGTCCCTCCATTTGATTCCAACCTGTTCTAGTTCCTTGAGCTGTGACACAAAAGCAGTTAAAAATGTGACCATATTTGGCTTGCTGTTACCAACCCATAAGCATGGTATGCATATGTTTCTTTGACGATCTTTTGGTGACAGCTCAATAATTTGACACTGGATTGGCCATATCTGAACATTATTACTTTTAAAAACAGGAATTCCATCACAATTCCACAAGATGGATATGTCATCAGCTCCCATTACTCCACTCTGTTTGATCTTTTGATATTCTGCCCCACACTGAATATCAGAAACAATGCCTGGAATTGATTCCCTTTTATTCAAATGTATCTCCGGCTTTTCCAAAACATCAACTATTTGGGCTGATAGACTAAGTACAAGAAAGTAAGATCCAGACCTTAGGTTGTTCTCTATGTCAAATTCAGCTTTACAAGAAGAACAGTTTTGTGGTGCTGTCTCAGTAGCTCCCATGTAGTTTTCACAGTTGATACAATAAAAATGTGGCACATACTGGCCAAATTGTCCATATGCTTTATGAAAAAGATATGAGGTTGCTGGCACCAAGCCAGGGAAATGTTCATTGAACATAGTAAGAAGATCCTGAAGAGCTACTCCTGTCAAATTGTGCCTCAGTACATATGACATGAGTAAAAGCAGACTCTGTCCCTTTGTGAGGGGAGCACCAGGGTATACAGGATCATCACCATGTTGATTCTGTAATAAAAGATAAGGCGGATCACATTAACAGCTACAAAACTGTATAAACCATAAGAAGAAATATAACTAAAAGTGTTGTTCTTTGAAGAAAGATGGATTACACAGTCAACATAAATTAACACCATGCATATAGATAATCTATAATTACGTACCTTCCTTTGGTTTGAATCTTCATTTCCTTGGTTCCTCTCTTTTCCGCCTCTCTGTTCTTGTCCACTTACATCTTCTTCCTCTCTGGACTCTTGTTCACTTCCACCATCTTCTTCAAGGTGTTCTGGTTCACTTTCATCATCTACCTCTCTGTCCTCTTGCTCAATTCCATCCTCCTCCTCACTTTCCTCATTTACACTTCCATTAATTTCCTCTCTGTCCTCTTGCTCATTTCCATCATCTTCATCTTCTTCCGCATTCACACTTCCATCGTCCTCCTCACCTTCCTCATTTACACTTCCATTATTTTCCTCTTCTTCCTCATTTACACTTCCATTTTCTTCCTCTTCTTCCTCATTTACACTTCCATTATTTCCCTCTCTGTCCTCTTGTCCATTTCCATCATCTTCCTCTTCTTCTTCATTTACACTTTCACCGTCCTCCTTACTTTCCTCATTTCCATTTCCATTATCTTCTTCTCTGTACTCTTGAACATTTCCATCATCTTCCTGTCTGTCCTCTTGTTCATTATCTTTTTTGCGTTCAAGATTGCTCTTCTCTTCATTAGGATTTGTAAAAAGAATCTGAAACAAATGTACACAAAAGGTAAGTGCAGCTTCACAAAACAAGTGCAAAAACCAAACAGCAGTATTTAGATATAGGCCAAATGTAATTCAATCAAAATATCATTGTATAAACAGCCCACCAACACAGTCCGGGGCACAGAGGTGTGCAAGGCTCATTCATTTGTTTTTTTCATTTACGTACCTTTTTATAACCTTTTCTTCTAAACAGAGTTGTTCGGGTAATTGGAGATCCATGAAGAAATCTCTTGTACAATTTCGTCTGTTTCTGTGGATACAGTGCCAACAAAATTAAGTAACTTAGACTCTGTTAAACATAGCTTAGACTAAGCTAGGACTAGTCCTTAGTTAAATTAAGGCATTTAAGTAACAATTTTAAACATGCCCTAGAAAAAAAAAAACATTAATAGTGTGCATCTTGAGACAAAACAATGGCTATGACACATTTTAAGATATGTCAGTGCAAGTTTATTTCAGTTAAAACTGCTCAAATGAGTTTGAATAAACATTTTATCTCCATGCATATTTTGTCTGGGCAAAAGTTTATTTTATTTATTTTTTTACATAAAAGTTATAAATAATAATTAATAATTCGTTACATTTATATAGCGCTTTTTCTGAGACCTCAAAGCGCTTTACATAGATGGGGGAATCTCCTCAACCACCACCAATGTGCAGCATCCACTTGGATGATGCGACGGCAGCCATATTGCGCCAGAACGCCCACCACACACCAGCTTACTGGTGGAGAGGAGACAGTGATGAAGCCAATCAGTATATGGGGATGATTAGGAGGCCATGATGGACAGAAGCCAAGGGGCAAATTTGGCCAGGATGCCGGGGTTACACCCCTACTCTTTTTCGAAGGACATCCTGGGATTTTTAATGACCACAGAGAGTCAGGACCTCGGTTTAACGTCTCATCCGAAGGACGGGAAGGGTATGTATGTAAATAGTAAAATAGTTATAAAAAAGTAATAAATAATAATATCCTCCTGGGACCCAGGAATGTCACAGCAAGTGAATAGGGAAAGAAATTATATAGCAATATTCATATGAAATATTAGATATTATTATGAAAATTTTGCCAAATATTACTCACATTATTCAACTTAATTTTTTATTACATGTTAATATACAGTACATGTACACATTTATGCAAATTAGATATAGCTTATAGATCCATTGTTTTAGATGGGAAACCCCATTTATGGCCATTTTACCCACATATTGCATAAAGTCAAATGGTAGCCTATATCAATTCATTCCTTTATATATTTTATAACATGACAATTAAAAGTAGCTTATACAGACTTTGTTAAAAAATATATATATCCTGAAGCATAAATATTGATTGGTGATAAAAAAGCCATGTCTTAAGTACACTAAAGTAAACATAGCTATACATATGAATAAAAAAATCTAAAAAACATCAACATCTTTACATTTGTTTCTTATGCTAACAATGATGACAAAAATACTATGTTAAAAAAAATGTCTGGGTCTCACAAGGATACCCTTAATCATTACGATTGGTAATACTGTAATATAATGTTTTTTGTTTACCTGATTCTGTTGAAGTTTTCTGTGTTTTGAGGTTCTTGACATATCTGGTGGAGTCCCAACGGAATTCAAATGTGTCTTATACTTGCGTTTTGATGCCATGATTATTTCAGGGTAGCCTACACCAAAATGAAAATGTTATATCTGTATTTATTACCGGTATATGGGTTTGAATTTGAGAAAAATTGGCGCCACGGTATTTGACCAATCATGTCTCGTAGTGTTGAATTCAGCCAATCAGAGCTGCAGAGTGTAGCCTACTCATTTCGCCTGAAGCTCCCGCGCTAACGTGAGGTTTTTCATAGCAGGAGACGTTACGAAGACACGATGGCGTTTCAATTCGCAATTTATTACTTGTTTGACAAATCGTTAAAAGTGGAGAGCACATCTATTCTTCTATCCAATGTAGACCAGCTAAGTCAAATTACATCGAAACCTGACCTTGATGGAGACGACGATTGGCTTGAAATAAAATGTCCTACACGTAAAGAACCAGAGAAAACGGTGCCTGCTAAAGTCCTGCTATTTGGAGGTAAGTTGACGTTAAGCCTGTTTTTATTTAAACACTTTCAACTATTTAATTGCGTTATTGAGTCACTTTATGTGTAGCTGTTGTAGGCTAAACTTCTTTACTCTTATATTAGATTCTTTCAAAGATCTCGTCTCAAAGAAAAATTTATTCCTTTTGGGAAGCGATATATGGAACAAGGACGAAAACAGGGGTGTTCGCATTAAAAAGAAAAGGTTGGACACCAACAACGTGGTGAAGGCTAAAAAAGCCAGGCTGGTGAGTGGATGTGCATAATTATTAGGCTAATTGTAGGCTATATTAACAAACTATACATCTTTAGAAAGGTCAAAGATTCAGTTGGATATTATAATAAATATTTTATAATGACAGTAATTTACTAATTTGCCACATGCTATTCTAAGTTGAGTCCATACATTAAATATTAGCCTCTCTATGCAATCTGAACACTTGTCATCAGGGTCCCTTAACTCTCTACCTCAGGTGTTTTAGTCCACAAATGTGCTAATTTGAAGTAAAATGAAAGATTTTTTAATATAAAATTTATTTATAAAGTAGTCAAGTTAGTACTTTGTTTCTTTCTATTTTTTACTCAAATTGGAGTATTGTAATGTAAGCAAAAATATTTTTTGTGAAGGCTGCCAAAACTATTTTTTAAATCAGACATACTGCATCAATTTTCAGTATGTCATCATGAATGTGACATTGTGAAGATGTTAACAACTGTTTGATTTATTTCTCACTTACTTTTTTCAGGGAAAGCAAACCAATATCAAAGAAGCAGCCAGAGACCAGATATTACAAAACCTGAAGAATTCCCTTTCTCAGAACAGGGCCCTGGCCCTAGCCACACAAGATCAACACACTAGCTCTGATGATGATTTTCCACAATGTCTTAATAAAGTAATGCATGCTGTTTTCTTGAGGATTTGGCTACATTTTGATATGCTTTATAAACAGAACTAGGGGACATTTACTTAGAAACAATGAAGCATTTCTATAGAGCTGGTAAGTCCCGCCCATCCGTAAAACCCCAAGTGGACCTCTAGGTTGAAAAATCGTCAATGCAAGTGAATGAGAGAAAATAATTATTTTCTGGTCCCGTTTGAATTGTGCCATTAATGTGAACATATGTTGTCTGTGAATTTTTTATATAATTTTTAATGTAACGAGTTTGACAGTATATGGTATGATTCTTTGGCTAGCAGTTGTGGAAAAGACATAACGAGAAAGACTACATGTCGCATATGTGACGACGTCACCCCATAACACATTTTACCTCCACAAATCACATCTATGGAGACAGATCAAGAAGCCTGTGTGTTTTGTACCCAAATGTCACCATTCAAACAAAATAGGCTGTTCTTTCTTCAGCTCAAACGCGTCGAAAGCAGAGAAGAGTTGTAGACCACAAAGTGCTCTCACACAAAGTCTAACCGTATCAAAATTCTACCCGCTAAATTGTAGCATTCTTTACACGAAAAATTATATAAAAAATTCACAGACAACATGTTCACATTCATGGCAAAATTCAAACGGGACCAGAAAATGATTATTTTCTCTCATTCACTTGCATTGACGATTTTTCAACCTAGAGGTCCAGTGGGGTTAGCGGAAGGGGCGGGACTTACCAGCTCTATAGCATATCACTTTAATATGTACTATTCTACACCCAAAGCTTTACAATCATATCAGGAGTCTCTCCTCACCCACCACTTATTAACATTTTTGTCCATGTAAAGCAAGCAACGATTAAGAAGGCTGCCAGACCCCTGGCATTCACTTCTGATCATGATACTAGATCTGATGAGGCCACAAACATAGCGAGCCATCTCTGTCCAGATCATCACACCAGTTCTGATGATGCTACAAACATAGGGAGTCCTGAAATGGTAAGTCCTTTGTTTTTTTCTTTAAAATTCTTTCTCTATTGATTTTCGAGAGGGGGTAAAATCTTTGCGTGACAGGGGGACCTGTCACTCAACCCGTCACCGCTAGAGGCAGCTGTCACTCGACCAGCCACCGTTTTATGCGCCTGCCACTCGACCAGCCACCGTTATATGCGCCTGCTACTCGACCAGTCATCGTTAGCTGCCTCTAGCGGTGACGGGTTGAGTGACAGGTTGAGCGGCAGCTCCCCGGTCACACAAAGATTTTACCCCAGATTTTCACTGATCTCTTTTCGTTTTTTCAAAGTTTCAGGCCAATGACTCGGATGAAGAGTGTGGTTTACCCTCAACTGAAACAAAGGCAAGTTGACTTTCTCCAAAGGTTATTTCTCCATTTCTGTCACCTGATGGGGTTTGGTTTTCCTTGTAGGGCTGCCCTCGACTAAAGACTTTTGCAGTCAATTAGTAGTCGTTCATTTAAGCAATTAGTCGACTAATATTGCGCGTTAATATTAATAATCCATAAATCTTAATAACAAGCCTTTAATTGTCTATATAGCCTATTACATAGCATAATCAGAGCTCAAACGCACGCATAAAGCTTGCTACAGTGTACCAGCAAATGTAATGATTATGAATGTGTCATGAAAAAACAGAAGGAGACTGTCTAAACATTTTAGTAATTTATTGTTAATGTTTTCTGTTTTTGGCTGCAGTAAAAAATACACATAAATGATTAAATGTGTGCTATTATTAGGTCCAAATTCAGTAAGCGCACTTTTCAAACAAATATTTGAATATGGAACTAATAATAGCACACATTTAATCATTTATGTGTGTTTTTTAGATTTGCCAATTTAAACATTAAGTTTCAAGAAAACCTCAATTAGGTAGTTGCACTGTGTGAATTTCAAGCAAAAATAATATTCGAAGATCGCTGGGTATTATTTGATTATTATTCGAAAAACGCTTGAAATTCCCATCCCTAATATGTATTTCAATGCTTTACAGGCTTTAGTGTGTTGTTTCTTTGACAAAATTGCTCAAATAAACAGTATGTCTGTTACAAAATGGATGTTTGAGCCTTGTTTAGCCTATTATTATTATAAAAAATAATTTTTCAAAACAACCACCGCGCCACCGCTAGTAGTTGAGAAAAAATTTAGGAAAAACGAAAAATAAATGAACGAACTGTAATAAATAAAGAACATGGTAGCATAATCAGCATCACAAACAGATTAAATGACATGACGTAAAATCTCAAAAGCTCCTATATTTCGCAGTAGGTTAATTTAGATTGATAATAACGGGTAAAAAGGCTAATACATTTTGTTTCTATTATTCTAACCCTCTAATAGCTTAACCCAAAATACAAGCTCAGGCATGCACTTCTGTCCATACAAACTCTGCTGTTCTGCTCTAGCCAGAGAATACTCCAGTTTGAGGAACACTTTAGTAGGCTAAGAAGAAGCAAATATATTTATTAACCCTCTGGGGTCTAAGGTGTTTTTGGGGTCCTTGAGATGTTCTGACATGCCCTGACATTTGTGCTTTTTTCAGTTGCTTATAAACATATTAATGGCAAAAAAAATTTACACACTATTTAGCACAAACAGGGCTACCATAATATGTGAGCAACAAGAATGTACATGTCTGCATTTTTGAGAGAATAATGTTTATGCGTGGTTATTGAAAAAACTAAAAACTAAAGTTTCTGAAATAAGGCCATAAAACACATACTAAATATGTGCCAATAAGACTTTTGTCTAATAGATGTCATTGCCTAGTGTTTTTTCTTCAAAATGATGTGAAAATCACCCTGCCTAATCATTCACATAACACAATACATTGATTTGAATTTTGCAAAGTACTTTCTGTTTGGAAAGGCAATATGCGGAGTGGGCGTCACAGATCATGCATATTTAGTGGTTCACACCTTAGGAGACAATGGGGCCTGCATACTTAATTAGCCATTCATTCAGGTGAGTCACTGAGCCACAAGAATGCAAGAGCAACAGTTGGAAGCATCTCAATTCTTTTTTATTTTTCCACATATTGTGCTTGCAATTTGGCCTATAATATCCAAGGAAAACATGTCTAGTAATTGTGCAGTTAATTCTCATACTGTATTTTCAGTTTTGGAATATTTATCCTCTCCCCAAATTTGTCACTAATAAAACACAATAAAAATTATTTAAAGAAAAGGCTTATATTTACCTTTTAATAGTTTGTTTACATCTACCTTGTAAATATATATTTTTATTAAAAAGGTTACAATTACAACAACAATTCAAGTGTAATCTTTCTTTGTAAAAACTAAAGTATACATTTTATCATACATATTTCAAAGTTAAGGATTTGATTGATTATTTGATTACTTTATTTTTGACAAAACATACTATATTTAACATGAGCAAATATTGGCAAACAAAAGCTTATTTGAGTTGGCAGATATTTTATGTCTTATATGTCTGTAACATAGGTCTTTCATTTTTATTATAAGAAATATAAATGTTAATTTGCAGTTTAATACGTTGCTTATACAAATACATTTTATTTCAACATATTTCAGTCGATTTTTACTCAGTATAGCAATACAGTTTGCTAAAACCGAAACATTCATTCACAAACAGAAACGCCTGACTGTAACGTTGTTTTTATGAAATATTAGGGCATATAAATGTTAATTTTCAGTTTAATACGTTGCTTATACAAATAGCCTACATTTTATTTCAACATATTTCTGTCGATTTTTACTCAGCTCAGTATAGCAATACAGTTTGCTAAAACATCATCATTCATTCACACAGAGACACAATTTAAATTTAAACTGTCTTCGTTTATCACAGCTCGCATCTCTGCGGCTGCCGTTCATTCATTCACAGAAACGCGATTAACTTGAGAAGGAAAAAAAACTTACTACATATTCGGATCCTCTCTCCTGCAATACCCGCACTCTGAGGTAGATTTTCCGTTATTATTATTCCTCACAGCGCTGCCAGATGGTGTAAACACGTAGGCTATAATGATCTGATTAAACTTGTGTTTTCTCGAGCTGATATGGGGGCGTTCACAGGATTGCCTCAGTAATTTGCGTTTGAATAGCACGCGCTCTCCGTGGGCGGAGTCACATTACATTTGAATGAGGTCTAATTAGCTCGACTGGAATCGCTCTCTTTTAATACAGATTTCACAAGATGAGAATATTTGTTTTTTATATAAATTACCTCATTTTAAAGAAGAGAATTCAAGCTTCATGCCTGTATGTCTGTATGCCTGTTTGACTCAGTATTCGCTGAGTTATTGTTCATTTTCGGACGCGTTTCAGAATGGTCTTCACTGACAGAGAAGGCAGAACTAGCATCACGTTTATTTTTCTTTATTTGGCAAAAAGCACAACAGTTTGTTTTTATTGTGAGTATACACAAAAATAATACACATTTAACAGAATCAATTGATGTATGAAACTTGCTTGTAATATCAAAGTCAACAGAGCAAAATTAATTTCTTTTGAACTGAACTGAAAAAAATCCAGCAAAACGCGTGGGCGCGTTTGCCGACCTCAGAGGGTTAAGTATAATGAGGTTGGGTTCCTTCAACTGTCCAGCCTATTAAAAATTGCTAGGCTATATAAGATAATTAAAAAAAATTGTATTGTATTTTGCCAGATTTTATAGTGTAAAACATATTCAAGTACGAATGAGAACCGTTTCGAGGGGGATGCCAGGTGTGCAAAAAAATAAAAATAAAAAACTAATATTTGAATGTTCAATTTTAAAATCGAATACCAACCCACCGAACAAATATTTGAATATCCGAATATACGGGTCCAGCCCTACGAATTACATAATCTGAGAATATTTATTTTCCATTTGAATTGCTTCATTTAAAAGTAGACATTACAAGCTTTCTATATATCTATTTCTCATGTCTGTAAGGCAAGTGTACGCTGAGTTTCAGCTCACTGAGAACGGGACGGCAGAAAACGCATCCTGATTGGTTTCTTTTCTTTCTTTTTTTTTTACAAAAGCTCAACAATTTGTTGTTATTGTGAGTTT
This sequence comes from Rutilus rutilus, assembly GCF_951802725.1. Lineage (NCBI taxonomy): Eukaryota > Metazoa > Chordata > Actinopteri > Cypriniformes > Leuciscidae > Rutilus > Rutilus rutilus. Next base: position 63,241,860 of record NC_140209.1, read on the forward strand.
ACAGAAAATAAAAGTAGACCCTTTACATTACTCTGATCTGTATGATAAAAAATTACAGAGTATTTTAAGTTAAATGCAGTAGCTAAAGTCCTTAGCGTTAAGGCCTGCCGCTGTTTCAATGCAGAATTAAAATTAGAACATCATTAATTGTTACTTTTCTGTTACTTTCCCATGATGATTATTATTATTATTTGTATTATAACAAACATGTAAATGTGGTATAATGTTACTGTAATCAAAAGTTTCACTGTGCTTGTTTGTAAGCAGATAAAGGATGCTAACACTGGACAGAAAACGCTGCCCCAAATGGATGAAGAAATCATGGCATCCCTTCGTGGTAGGTATTCAGGTTGGCATTGGAGGGGTTGACATTACATTGCAAAGTCCCACAATGGGCATGATTTCCCTTTGCTTAACTTTAGTAACTTTATCCCTGTAATACTGGCTAGCTTTTACATTTCATCCATCTGTCATGTACTACAGATGCAGAGTCCTTTCTAGTTAAACAACACTAACTTAACTTTCCCCCTTATTTTCACGTAGAGCTCCCGGAAATGGTTAAATTAATGAAGGAGTGTGTGCAGTGTGTCCGGTCATTGATTTGCTCACCTGACGGAACCCCCTCATCGGCAATGTCATCTAATACAGTGGTCAATGAAATTGATATGGTATGTTACAATTAAGGGCTAATGTGTCTATCACTTAACAGCCATCATGAATTCATGGGTGTTTAGAATGTTGAATTTCCACCATGTAACTTTATGGTAAAATGGATCAATCTTAAAGTGATTTATCTGTCGGAACAGCAAAAAAGTACCGAATTCCCTACCGAGTCCCTTTCCCATTTAATTGAATTTGAATGGCTTATAGTTGACTGAAAGTTTAAACTGGCAAGGTTAAAAAAACGTGACAAAAACATTTCAAAACCAAGCTAGATTTAAGCATATTTTCACATTGGAATAATATTTATTCCTCAGAGATGGATGTCCCAACTATGTATTAATTTGTCAGTGGACTCTCTTTCTCTCTCCCTACACATCTCTCTATACAGCACCCCTTGGCTGGAACTGCAGTGATAGTCCCAAAGAGGGCCTTTCAGCGGCTGAACAGATCTCGTATGACCATTTTTGCCCAGGAGCTGGCTGTTCTGGTTTTCACTAGGGAAATCCTTGCAGAGTCCACCCTGACAGGGAAATCTGGGAAAGTGGACTCCCAAAAAAGTCAGCTTGATGTTGCCAAAGTGCAGGCCATAACAGGTTTGTAATTTTCTTGAGTTAACCCTCTGGGGTCTGAGGTGTTTTCTGGGCCCTGGAGGTGTTCTGACATGCTCTGACATTTGTGCTTATTTTTGTTACTTTTAATATTTCCATGGATAAAGTCTGATTACACTGTATTCACCACAAACTCTGCTACAATAATATCTCAGCAGCATGTATGTAAAAGTTTGTAGTTTTGAGAAAATTACGTTGTTGAAAAAAATAAATAATTGTAGTCACTAAAATAAGGTCATAAAACCCATACTGACTTATTGGTCACGTTATTATCATGTAGTCTACACATTTTGCTTCAAAACTATGTGAATATCTTCCTGCCCACTCAGTACATCACGCGAGTTGGAGAAATGTGTCACCTTTTTCAGACCTTCTGAGTTTGCACATAAGGTGGCCTTCTGCTGCTTGCAAACTGACTCTTTTGAGGAGACAGTGGATTTCCATTATTTTGGTGCCCTGATTCTACGCGATATGCGCGAATACACTGTAGGCTCACTCTCGCTCGTATCCAAGGTAAATCATCAACATTATCATCCCTTACATGTGTTTTATTTAACTAAATACTTAATAATCAGCTAAAACGCATGCGCAGGTCACTTTACTTCCTGAACAAGTGTGCACCTGAGTCTGTGTTGCTTTCACATTCACGCGAGCCGCGGCACGGTTCGGGAGCAACCAAACTCAGACCACCTCCTCCAGTTAGTCTCGGGTTCGGTACCCCAGTACGCACCCAGGGCCGCATGACAGCGTTCACATTAGCGATTTTTCATGCGAACCGTGCCCCGTTCCGAACTAAACTACCAGTGTGAAAGCACCCTAACAGAATGGATTTATTTACAACACAACATAGTCCTAAGATACAAAAAAACAGAGAGACGTGAACAGTCACACATCTTAGTTATCATTTCCAAGGTATTTGCTTCAGGTTAAAAACACAAAAATCTGTGTGAATGTTTTAGTCAGCAGGGCTCATCAGTGCCATCTGGTCCCTGTAAAAAAAAAAAAAAGTAACAAAAGACAAATGTGAACATGCTGATATCAAGAGAAACCTGCCAGATTTGGGGAAGAAAATTATTTTAGATCTAATTGAATTTTTCTGATTAAAATTGCCATTTAAAAAAAAAAAGAAAAAACCCTGTTTGTTGTGCCTTGTAGGCATATACTTATACGGCTGCATAAAATAATAATAATAATATTAATTTTACATAAATACAGGCAGCCTATAGCGATAAATCAATAAAAAGGAACACTTCAGTACACTGCACTAGAGAAACATATATGGATTATCATGTTACTTCAAATGTTTTCATTCGTTATGATGTTACAAAATGAGATTGGAGTAAAAACATGAAGCCTAATGTGTGATGCGTTTTGCTTTTGAAACGCACAGCACGTGCAGAGAACATTTACTGAAGCGACCGACCGACCGCTCCAAACTATGAAACATTATTGTTACCACATTATACATATCTACGTTTGAGCAGATATCCACAAACACAGTATTTAACAGTAAACACTGGTCTAAACATTATAAAATTCATCATGTTAGAATAAACACTCATATCAACCTAATTTTATATCATGCTGTTTAATTATTATCGAACATAAAAACATCCTTGTATCATACATGTATATTTATTTATCATTGAAAGGTTGCCTGCCTGTCTATTGTTCATATTTTAAAAAATTTCCATCGATTTCATAAAGTTCAGTCTGGCACCAGTTCAACTAGTACAATGTACAGTTTATGCACCAATAACACTCTAGCTAATATATGTGAGAATACATTTCTTACCTTCAAAATCGTATTTTCAAACCGCATTCTTCTTCGTCTGAGGTAAATCCAAGGTAAACTCATAGCCTGTCTTCCAAACTCGATGAAAAGCAGAGGAATGATGAAGTTTCTCTTCTCTCTTCATGCTTTGTTTTAAATTGATGAGGGAGTTTACAGGTTTTGGGTTCCTTCACGTGGACGATTAGCATGTGAATCGCTTGTGCGCATGTGGGTCTGGTGACATTAGAGATAATGAGCATGCGTTTGAGAAACTGTACCTCTCGTTGCTTTCATACGGATTACTTAAACAGAGAATATTTGGTTTTGATATGATTTACGTATTTTAAAAATAGAGACTTAAAGCTTTGTTAAGACAAGTTACAGTTAATTTTCTGTTGAGTTTCAGAATGAACCTAGTAGTAAAGAGGAAGAGATGATTTGGTTCACATGCCACATGAACTGAGGCACTACAGCAATCTGTCAAATTCATAATGAAATTGAGTTTTCCTTAACAATAATAAAAAACACAACTGTTATTGCCATTTTTTTTAATGAGAGGTACACTGCAATTTTTTGTTCATTCATCAAATAAAAAAAGCTAGACTGCAAAATGTATTATTGGGATTTTAAAACGACATTGGTTCATCAAAATGATCTTACATGTGTGTACTCGCTTTTGTTGCATACAGTATGTGTGAATACCGTATATACTGAAAGCATTATTGACATGACATACTGATAAAATTCCTCACTGCTAATCCTCGTGTACTTTTTATTTAGTAATACTTGTTTAATACAGGATTTTAACAGACTGAAGTAGTGGGAAAAAAAAGTTGTATGAACATGCCCTCTGACCTTACCTCGTTCACTTTAACAGATGCTGTTCTTGCAGAGTTTCCACACACAAGTGTGTCTGATGTGCGAGCGGCCATCAGGCGCAAGTGTAACAACGAGCATTTCAGCAAGAAAAAGTAAATAACAATGTGTAGTTTGTGTGTGGCCGCTGTTCCAAAATGTTTTTTTTTTCTCTCTTTTTTTTTTTCTTCAGTGTTCTTTTAATTTAAAAACATGGTTGGTACATTTTATTATGTTTTAAAATAATAAAACCGTGTACGAGATTTAAATAAACACTGTTTGTGTTGTCAATACCATGTGTCTCTGTTATTAAAGTTATGTTATTTATTGTACTAAGGGCCTTGAAAACAAGTGCATTCAGTATTGTGTAAAAAAAAAAAAAAAATCCCCCAAGAAATTCAGTCTTCAGTATTCTGGTAAGATTTTTAAAATACTGCATTGTGACGATGTAATGTTTAAAGTATATTGTACAAAGTATAGCTAAGTAATATTTGTTTATTAATGTGCATTTGTTATTGAAGACAAAGTGTGCTATTTGTAGTATTTGGATTAAGCCAAAGGTATTACGGAGAATATCATTTTTACTCAAAAATAATAGACTTGTATATTGCTCGTAATGATTTTGTAATGTACTTGTAACACAGATAAAGTACACTTTATTGTCACTAATCAAGTATGTAACTAGTCCCTACACAGGCATATACTTAAAGTATACTAAGTATACTTGAAGTTGTTCCAATTTAGCACACAAAAGTACACTAAATACACTTAAAGTTATGCTTTACTACAATTTAAATACAACTAAAATATACTCAGTACAAAATTAGTTGTTTCAAAATAGCACACTTAAAGTTAACTAATCCTTAACACACTTGAAGTATACTTATAATTAGTGTGGCTGCAAGTATACTTAGTATATATTTTTTATACATTTACGGTATATTTCTTGTATGTTTCGAAGACACTTGTAATTAATTTGTAATGTACTTGTAACACAAATAAAGTACACTTTAATACACTAATCAAGTATGTAACTAGTCCCTACACAGGCATATACTTAAAGTATACTAAATATACTTAAAGTTGTTCCAATTTAGTACACAAAAGTACACTAAATACATTTAAAGTTATGCTTTACTACAACTTAATTACTACTAAAATATACTTAGTACAAAATTAGTTGTTTCAAAATAGCACACTTTAAGTTAACTAATCATTAACACACTTGAAGTATAATAATAATTAGTCTGGCTTCAAGTATACTTAACATATTTTTTTTTCACCAGGGGAGGGTTGCGTTACGTTACGTTAGGGAAGTGCTCAGCTGCTGGCGCGTTGATCGAAAATGAAGCGGTCTAAACCTCTGGTGCACAGGGACAAAAACGGAGAAAGGAAGAAGATAAAAAATAAACCTCAGTATAGAGTAAGTCTTCTCATCTTAGCTATTAAGGTGTCCAATGAAATAAATTTACTTAGTATTGTAGCCTACATCACCTAATATTGGACGTTTCATTGCTGTCACTATAAGCTATAGTTTATATAGTTACTTTGAAGGTGAATAGAAATGGCAGAAACAACTGTTAATATTTTATTATTTGAGATAGAACTAAAAGAACTTAAATATTTAAATTTTGTAGTGGTACATACATTATCCATAATAGCACATTTGTTTGTAGAAGGTATAGTTAAACCAGTTTAATGGTCATAATTTGCTTAAATTAATCCAATTTGGTAAATATCCGTGTCATTCTTTGTAGAATTTGTGTATAAACAATTTACAGTTGATTCTTCAAGTCATAATTTGCTTGTTGAAGTGTTGGAGTGACTATTAGAGCATTTTTGTTTGTTCATCAATGAACATTCTTTGTAGCATTTTTGTATGTGCAATTTATTAGAGTGTATCATTTAAGTAATATTTTGCTTGTTGAAGTGTTGGAGTGACTACAGGTGAAACTCGAAAAATTAGAATATCGCAAAAACTCAATCTTGCCTAGGGCAACCAAAGGGCTAGAGCCGGCCCTGACACAACCAACACTATCAGATCACCTTTTCTCTTTGTTCATCTGGCTGTTATACCTGAATTACAGCAGCCAAACAAAATCTGAAGTTAAAAAGTAAGTCAATAGCCCAACTAAAGCAAACACTGATCACCATAATGGTAACATACCAATTACGATTTTCTCCTTCAGTGATTCTGCTTGTTAATATCAGGTGTCTTCAATAATGCTCAATCATCACTCAATTAATCACTTAATTATCTCATTAACTTTAACACTGCTTCAGTGTTATAACACTCTGAGTGTGGACTCATATAAACACTGAGAGTGTTAATTTAACACTGGGGACAGCCTTACTTCAGTCAACAAACGTATAAAATTGGGTTTCTGATCGGTACACTTACATTTATAAATATAAAATTTGGTCAATAAATTCATTATATTTTCCATTTTCTTCAGGATAATCTGTGAAACCAAAGAGTACATTTTCCCATAAGAGAGAGACTGATGGTCTTGAACACTGAATATTTTCATTTATGCATTTCTGTTCCTTACACCACAGTATAACAGAAAAAGTACAATGCCAAAATAAATCCAAGGTGGTTTCGTGATAATTATTACAGAGAGTACAGTTTAAATGTATATAAACATTGATGAATGGGTTTAAAAGATATTTCTTTAACCTTATTTCTAATATGAAACAACTGGGGTAACCAACCACACTTTATCCCATGGGATAACCTTACCATTTAATATAGAGTCCCAATAAGATCAAACATTGTCACAGTTCTGCACTTCATCTCCCATCACTCTCCATGGTTCCCAGTTCCCACCTGCATGTCGTTCATGATCACACACCTCATCATCACCCTCATTACCTATACTACTTATACACACACTTCCCTTACGGAACGAAAATATATTTTTTAATTATTTACATTATAAATGTTTCATATTTTCAAGCTAGTTGACAACAGCAAAATTACATCTGGATATACTAAAGTATTTAACCAACCCTATGTTGAGGAGTGCACAGTCATTACTTTAAAAAAATATATAGTGCAGTCTTAATCTTTGACCAATTGTCAACCTCACCGCACAGGCTACTGTCACAGTTCTGCACATTATCTCCCATCACTCTCCTTGGTTCCCACCTGCACGTTGTTCATGACCTCCCACACACATTCACCTCATCATCACCCTCATTACCTACACTACTTTTACACAAACTTCACCCCAGCTCATTGTCCGGTCTCAATTACCCATAGTGGACTATTCTCCCTGTCTCCCTTCCTCTGTGTCTCCCTCAAGATCATCTTTTGGACTCTAAACTACCTGATCACTTCATCACTGCCCCAATTTCTTTTTGAAAAAAGAGTGTGAAAAGCTTTATTGTTTGTTTGCAGTATTTGTATTTACAGGTTTGTCGTGAGTTTTATATCAAATAAATACAATATATCAGTAATATTTGTAAACATTTCAACATATTTTTTTATGTTAAATGTAATCTACAAAGTCTTAAACATCCAGTGGAATTTTACAACCAAACACATCTGTTGCAACAACAAATGCACAGTTAGCTGAGGTTAAGCAACACATTTCATTGGCTGCTTTAAAGTCTTTAAAGTGTTTTTCAGTTAAATAAATAAATCTTTTAATATTTTGCTGCTGGATGAAGGTTACACACCAAAGCAGCCAACACAGGAGGGCAGAGTGAGATTGGTGGGGAATCTTCCTTCTTATGGTCGTGTGGAGATCTATCATGATGGACAGTGGGGAACAGTTTGTGATGACGGATGGGACCTGGCTGAAGCACAAGTGGTGTGTCGTCAGATGGGTTTCCCTGGAGCAATCTCAGTTACGCCAGGAGGAAAATATGGTGAAGGTATATATGATCCTCAGTCCATTTTATTGATACACACTATGATAACAATAATTGTCTTATTCTTTAAACCACAATTTTATTGATTTTTCAAGGCTCTGGTCCAGTCTGGCTGGATGACATGAACTGTAAAGGTTCAGAAAGCTCATTGTCTGATTGCAGCTTTAAAGGCTGGGGTGTTACTGACTGCACACATAAAGAAGATGCAGGAGTGATCTGCAATACTGGTGAGAAAAAAATTGTCTACAAGAGATATATTTGCAGTTGTCCACTGTATATCTATTATTTACATACATTTAATCAGTTTTATTATATTTTCTTTGCAGGTAAAAACATAACCAGCAATCGTCAGTTCTCTGTGGATAACAGTCTGGGTTTGTCTGATGATCTTGGTCTTCTGTTTGACAGTGGAGATGGTTGTGATTTCAGCATTAATGTACGAGACCTCAGTGAAGAGGCAGAGTTGGTGTTTTGTGTCCACCGTTTGATCCTCATGATTTATCCAGAACTAAACATAACAAATGAGTCCAGAAACCTCACAGTGGATGTCAGCCAGGCGTGCCATCCTCATGTCTCTGCTTTTCTCAGGTACGATTAAGATGATTAAGATCACCTCAATTTGCAGCTCAATCCAATTGTCTCAATTCATTGAGAATGTTGCTTTGAATAGTGCATATCATAATTCTACTGAATATATTGTGGGTGATAGATGTTTACAGTGTCTGAACTGTTTTGCTCAGGTATTTGTACACACGTCAGATTGATGTTTCCATCACCTCGGCTCAATGTCTCCATCAGCTGTCATTTATCTTCGGAGTGAAGACGCTTATGGAGGATGTTGGCAGGGTCTTCACTTCCCTCCTTCCAGAAGACAACACCTTCCGGACACAGCTATCGATGTACAAGTATGGCGTCCGCACAGGTGACCTTGTTCTGCAGGAGAATGTCCTTCAGTATCTCTCCTGGAACTGTGAGTTCCTCATAAGCTCTCCGCTGTGGAGCACCATCTCCTTTCACATGATGGACGCTTTGCTGCAGCGCTCAGACCTGGTTGTGGAGGATGAAGCTTTTCTTCTTGAAGCTCTGGAGAGATGGATCCAAGACAAAGGTGATGAAATTAGTTCAGAACAACAGGCCAGCCTCCTGAATCACATCCGCTTCCTCTTGATCCCTGTGGATAAACTGTATGAAATGCAGTTTTCCTCAAGTGTTCTCCATCAGAATCATGAGAAACTGTACCTAACTGGTCTGCTCAGAGGTTTTCAGTTCAATGCTCTGCCTTTCTCTAAGATCAGGAATAAAATGGACAACATGAGTAATGATTATCTACCCAGAATCTACACTGCTGATGAGTGGAGTGTAGTTATCAATGACACAACCAACAATTACCCGTACTATCACTACAACTATGGCCAAAATAACAGAATCCAAACCTTCTCTACTCCTGCACACCCTAGTGCTCTTTACAAAGAGAAGACGGTCCAGTGGCAAGCCCAGGTTTTTCTTAGTGTTCAGGAATGCTCTAACTATGGTGTCTCATGTAATTCTGTTCCTGTTGCAAGGTTTTTGGCAAATGGCAATCAGTACTATTACACTAACACCATTCGCTTCAGCAACAAGTTGATTCTCACCTGTAAGAATAAAAAAAATGTCTTTCATGTCCAAGAATTCAAAAATGACATGGCGGTGATTTCAACCAACAGCAGTATGGGCCTGCCTAACCCCTGTCCTGATGACTACAGCTTTAGATTTGTTGTGCGTCCAGAGTATATCTGATTGCAGTTACATTTGGCTACTGTAGTTTACTACAGGCATTTTCAGTCTAATCAAATATATTAGATTCAATCAAGTCTCTTTTTTTTTTAAAATACATGTTATTCATTTATAATCTTGAATGAATTTTCTGAATTGTTTTAGCAATAAAAATAAAAAATAATTTTGCAAGTGCCCATAAAAAAAAAAAAAAAATGTATTATTTGTTTAATTTTATTTTTTCATTATCTCTGTTAGTTTGATCCCCTTTATTGCTCACATAGCAGTTTTTTCTGGCCCAGCTCCGGTCAACACAGCCCCTTTTCAAACGGTCCACATGCCACAAAGAATCACAGCCCTGAAGTGACACACATCTGGATTAAAGACAAGGGCCACACATGGGCCAAAACTGGCGCAAGTCTCAGCCATTTACTAACCCGTAACTGGCCCTGCACTGGGCCTGAATAAGTTTGAGTGCTGAAACCAACTCTCAGCCTTAAGTACACCAGAAACTCCAAAACTGAGCCACACCTGAGCCTTATCTACACTGAAAAAATTTACTTTTTAAATTACTCATTAAAAATTACTGTCATCTATGGCTGCCAAACAAACATGTTAAAATTAGCTAATTAAAAAAACAAAAACAAAAAAAAAACACTTAATTTACATGTATTAAAACCTGTGCTTCTGAATCAGTTTATCTGATACATGTTTATTATAGCACAAAATACAAAAGAAACTATGATCAGATTATTTTGGTTACTTTTTAGTGATGAACTACTCATCATTTAGTGGCCTGATCCACTGGAATATGGAATATTTAATATTATTTGTAAATTCCACATGTCAGTACTAATGCAGTGCTGTGATACTCTGAAAGATTTTATGAAGTCATTATGCAGAGAATGTTTTTACAGGATAATGAAGACTCACACAGACCACAAGAATTAGCGTATGAATCTCGACAATGATGACAATTAACAAAATTTTCAGATCAACTCTGAACGTCACAAAAAAGCTTTGTTTATTGTCACCATTGTTGAGATTAATATGTTGATTCTTGATGTCTCTGTGTGCCATAAAATAAAAACAGCTCAAAAACATTTCTGTATATTGATTTTAAAAGAAAAAAACCTGAATATCAGATTGTTATAATACTGATGTCACAATATAACAAGGCTACTCATGTGAAATGAACTGCTGATGTACTCAGATGTTTGAATTTAAGCGACAAAAGTGCTTCAGACCTAGGGCTGCACGATTAATCGCAATTTACATGTAATCGCACTTAAATCGAGATCGCTTATCGCGATTTTAAAATCGCAAAGGCTGCGATTATTTTTTATGCGCAGTGTGTCAGTGATGATCGGCTCAGTAAACGCTGCTCTATCTGAAAGCACTGTGAGTTTGAGTCGCTTATAATGTGCATTTGAAAAAAACAACACGTGTCAAACATCTTTATAAAACATGAGAAGCTTTTATGAACCTCTTTTTAATAACATGCAACATTTAGTAACATGCATTTACTCCAAACTCACTTCATAATGACAGCTGAGCTCCTCCTTCTGTGAGATGATGTGCTTCTTACACAGAATAAGGCAGTCGTGTGTTTACAAGTCATGTTTAATCAAAGCATTTCAATCTTCTGTTTATTCAGCCACAGCGATATGGATTTCCTGGAATGATGCGCATTACTGTACTTCTGCGGCGGGGCATATTTAGCGTGTTTGCGTGAGAGCGCCCTCTGGCGTTCAGATGGAGCAGTATCTACTACCGATCAGCCGCACTCCACTGACAAGCTGCGCACAAAATAATCGCAGCCTTTGCCAAATCGTGTGCGATGTTATTGCGATTAATCGTGCAGCCCTATTCAGACCATACAATGACTATATCAACGCTAATACGGTACCAACTTTTTTTTGTCATAACAAATGTGTATTGGAAACACACAGTTGCAGCATGCAGCCAAAGAAAAACTAATTTTAAAAAGTCAATGGTCAAGAGCCCAACTAAGGCAAACACTGATAATCATAATGGTGACATTCTGGTAACTTTATTAATTTTGATAAAAAATTAGGTAACAAATTTTTTTTTTTTTTTTGAAAGTCCACTTTAGACATTCTGTGAATAAGTAACTTTGCAACTACATGTCAACTAAGTGTCATTAGAGTAAAGAGTATAAATAAAGTTGAACCAAACATTAGTATGTAAACCTCTGTTATTCTCAATAAGAACTTGTGTATGAAAGAAATAAAGTCAAACTGGATTGTAATAAGTGTTGCGATTGTATTACTGGATTGTAATAAAATAACATGTTGAGATCTTGAGAGATCTGTTAGTGTTTAAAGTTCTCTTTCTGCCAGTCATTTGAATTAATTCAGGAAATACCTGTAAAACAACAGTTTTCTGTAAAATATTTCTGGTAAAGTTTTTTGCACTTTATTTAGGATATTTTACTTTACTTTTACGTTTTTGTTTGGCAGCCACTGCTGACAGTCATTTGATTTATTTTTTTTATTTTTTTTACAGTCATTAGTGAGGAAGGAGATAAATATCCCTGAATTAAAAGTTTGAATTTGGATCTGTTCCTGTTGAGAGAGACAGGTCTGAGAATTAAAGATTGAGCATTTACTGAGTGAGTATAACAGCAAGCAGTTCAAGCTGCATTAGACTGTCATAAATATTCACATACAACTTTTAAATCTCACTCTTCAACAGTTCCTCACTCAAAGCATCACATCCCGAATGTTTGGATTACAGCAGGAATAAATTATGATGTATTTTATGACAGCATATAAATAAAATGATGCCCCATCATAAGCAAAATTAATGAAATATTGCATGCTTATGGTTAAATGATCACAGACATTTTAATCAATTCAATATTTTAAACTGTAGTATTGTTTAAAATTAATCTTTGAAATGTCAAGTCATAACAGATGAAATGTTATTATTTAAAAAAAATATATATATTTAATTTTTTTTTAGTTTTAGTTTCAGTTTTATTCTTCACTTTAAATGGAAGGGGGGAGTTGAAGTTACAGTAGCTAATATTAAAAAGAAAAATGTAGATTAGTCTAAGGAATTTAGGCTTACAAAATGCAATACACATTGTCAGTAACAGTTTGACCATTAATATTAAGTTTTAATCTTTAACTTAATATAAAACAGCTTTCAAATGAATGTGTAAAACTTCAGTTTAAAGTCGACATGAAATAGTCTTTTCTTCCCTATTGTGACGTATATCTGAGTGAAACAACAAATATGAAACAAATAGTTGTTGTTTTCAGTCAGTTATGGAGGATATTTAACCGAGACACGTCATGAAGAGATCAGATGTCGGTTTTAGGGGATGGGAGGTTAGCGTTTTTGATTGAAAGATTATGTGTGCATATGAATTTAAAAAAAGAAAATGATAATGATGTGCACAGATAAATCATTTATAATAAGTACTGCAACACTGCAAATTTGTCCATTTTGATTTCATGGTGACTGCAATGTGTAAAGCTTTTAAACTGTTAAATGCTTCATGAGAGAGACCTCAGGGTGGGAAACGTCCTGGCCAAACTACAGTTGCAGCTGAAAGTGTTTTGGTGAGGCCAGAACGGGAAGCACAAGGTCTGTCCTTGTCCACTCTTAGCTTCAGATGAGCACTTAAACTAATGCCCTGCCATTCTGTGGTCTTTAATAAATTCAGGGTTTCTCCTATTATTCATCATCACTCTCTATCTCCTCCCTACTGATTGCTAAAGTTTAATTTATTGTTGTTTCTTTAATTTCTTTTCAGATCCAAAATGGTTTATTTATCTCTGAGCAAAAGTCTCATTTGATAATATATGTGACCTTAAATACAAACTTTTCTTTTTTCTGCAGCAAAATGTAACGCTATGTTTCAGCTGTGTCATGCTCAAATCCGGTTCAAAGCCAGGTCTAATCGCAGAAGTCACTGGAATGCCAACACCCTGGAATATTCTCATACAATGAAAAAGCAAACAGACCGGTTTATTTAAAGACTATTGAGAACAAAGAATATGCTCAGAAATTACTTGAAAACCCTTTCTCAAAGAAATATACTTCCTAAAATATGAATGATTAATATATTAAATTATTTAATGGTATATTAGAAAATACACAGAATAGTATTGTGTAAATATATTACAATAAATTGAATAATACATAAGGAATTTCTGATTTCATATACTGAAAATATATTTACTTATATATCAGAATGTAATTTCATATTCAGTAATACCCTTCATAACATATAGTTGCACAAATGATAAGATATGGTACAGCATGTGAATAAATATATTGAACATATTTACTCATGCAGTATATACATACACATATAGGCTATAAAACATATGATGTAATATATTTGTTATTTTTAATTATTACATGGCTTGGTTGAATTCTAATGTAGAATGCGGTCTGTTATTTCTTGATAACACACCGCTGCTAAGGATAACACACCGTTGCCATGAAAAACAGAGTGTTGCTATGGACGCAGGATTCTAACCGTAGAGACGGAACGGACTATTTAAATCAATAAACTCCTTTTTAAATCAATATTTTGTGTCAAATTATTGATTTATTTGGTAAGGTAGCCATGTAATAAGCGGGAAAATGTAGAGCGAGGCGGTTGTTATAGTGAATACAACCCCTTCAGGCTGATTCAAGACCTTCAATAATGCTCAATCATCACTCAATTAATCATTTAATTATCTCATTAACTTCAATACTGCTTCAGTGTTACTTACAACACTCTGAGTGTGGATTATATAAACACTGAGTAGTGTTAATTTAACACTGGGGATTTTGCTGTGTAGAAATCTGCTAGCTCATTCCATGAATGTTACGTGTAATACATTCACATTTAGGCTATATGGGAACATGTATGCGCAATATATGCACACAATAAAGGATAAAACTTTATGAACATTACATGTAATGCTATTTTTGTCTTTATTTCAAATTTTTTTTTTTTTATATGAATCAATATTAACCATACATGGTCAATGCATATATTGCAGTAAATTGAAAAATATAAGCACTAGTTTCCCATACAGTATATGGAAATGTATTATGTAGTATATCGCATTATATTTTGCAGTATAGTTACGTAAGGGAACCTGCTCTTTGTATTATTGTGATTTTGTGTGTGTGTATGTGCGTGTGGCAAACCTAAAGCCAGTCAAACAGGTTTTGTCTGCACACCACAGGTTTTCTTTTCTCGTGAAATGAAATTTAAGGTAGTCCTCAAATTTGATTGGACAGTGGTAGAACATGTAAGTGATACCTATATCTCACAATGCTTGACCTGATTTGGTAGATATTTAGATGAGATACAAGAGGAATTGTTAGTCTTCCATGAATCTTTTCCATCCTAATTTGCTGGTTTAAAGTGTTTCAGCCAAGCGATTGGACATGTACCTTGTATGGGCCTTGCTGTTTCTACCTGTGTCAGCACAGCGTTGGACTCTGTTTGGTTAGTATCTGAACATACCACTGCTTTAAATTTGAATTACAATATGACCTTCATACTGCATATCATTTGTATGTTCTGTATAAATATTAGACAAAAACGGCATATAAGAATTTACAAATACTTTACAAATATAAGAATTTATAAATATAAGAATTTATCTTGTATAATAATTGGGTTTGCAAAGCTGCTAATCTGATTTTACACAGCCTATATAGTCTTATTCGTTTTACAAATTGCGTTTTGTTTGTTCTGGGATTTCTGAGCACGTTGTCATGAACCATTTAAATAAATATATGTATACAAAATACCCAGGTAGCAAGCAACCATTAAAACAATGTTAATGCATCATTGCAATTGCATTGAATCACCATGACTTTTGCACCCACAATTAATGTTAATTCTTTTTTTTTCTTTTTTTTTTTTTATAAAATCAAAGGTAATTGCATTGCCCTTATGGAAAGAGATACATAAAACTGTTTTAATGAACTGAAAAATGTACATAATAATATATTGTGTTAATATATTACAATATTGAATAATACATAAGCAATTGCCGCTTTTCATGTATTGAAAAAAATATGTGACAATATGTTTACAATGTTTTCATGAGTTACATTCACTCAATTGAATTATGTTTATGCTACTCAAAGTATTTGAGTCATCGGTCCCCAGTGTTATATTAACGAAGTAGGGAATCCTGCGGTGAACATCCAACTCACATTAGGTGAGTTTCAGTATGTAGGTTCTAGATTAAAAGTTTTTTTTAAGGCTTAATGTTACAGTGGCAGGTAGGTTTCAGTGTTTGTTGTAGGCAATCAGTACTGTGATTGACATGACCTATACAATTTTAAGAATCGGCTGCAGGGCAGAGTTTCCGCTGAACTGGTTTGGAAAAAAACATGCCAATGAGAATGTTCCATATTTGGACATGAGCGTAGCTTCTGAAGTCACACTAGATGTGGGCCAGGTTGGAGGTCCACCGCAGGCTGCAGCGAGACACTTTGTTTTAACACCACCTAGTGTTATATGGGAGCAACCAGTAACACTGAATCAGTTAATTAGGTACTTAAATGATTAACTGATTGATGATTGTTCGATTATTGAAGACACTTGATGATAGTGAGCAGAATAACTGAAGGAAAGTGAAACACAAGAACTATTACTGACTTCCAGCCACCGCCAGATGAAATCGATATTTCCTAATCGTTTCATCTCGTAATTTATTTCATATTTCTGTTTTCAAAACGTTATCTTTAAAACATAAAATTAATCAAATTGCATTATGCATATATGCAGTTGCTGTTAAAAGGCATTTACTGACCTCTCTGAGCAGCATTAAATTGTGTAAATACATTTAAAAGCAAATTCAGATGCTCTTTCTATGCCACCTATGCAGCACAAGATGCTTTTGGTTGAAACAGCCTAAAGTGTCAAACTCAAATTTTATTGACTAAATTTAAGAATTTAAATTTAAAGATGTCATAGGCCTACAAATTTAATATGATAGAAAACAATCCATGTATTTGGCTTAATTCATTTCTGACGGTGATAGCAATACATATAAAATTACTCTTTATCTCTGGCTTTATTTTTCAAAATGTTATTTCATAGTCTACCCAGGAAATCGACTGTGCTCTGCGCTTCACTACAATGTAGCTTATGCATTCTCTTCACGCTGTCCAGTGCGTCGCGCAGTTCGGCACACAGATTTTGAGGGTTGGTCAGGTAAATAAAACAGACGGTGTGCCAAATAGGTGTGTTCCTAAATGTTTGCTTAAGAAATGAAAAGCTACACACTCCATCACCCAGACAGCAACATAGTGTCTGCCCAGGTGTGGGCAGATGTGGGCCGGATCTGGGCTGATACTATGTTGCTGTCTGGGCAATTGGGGTTAGAAGAACTGTTCCCAAACATATAAAATGGTAGAAACATAATAATCTTAATAATGATGATAATCAACATAATAATGATCCAGTTTTTTTGGCCGGGCAGTGTATATAATATATACATGGATTGCTTGTGACAGATGAGCAGTCAAAGCCTAAGCGAGAGGGCAGAGTGAGGCTCGTCGGAGATCAGCCTTCATCTGGTCGTGTGGAGATCTATCATGATGGACAGTGGGGAACAGTTTGTGATGACGGATGGGACCTGGCTGAAGCACAAGTGGTGTGTCGTCAGATGGGTTTTCCTGGAGCAATCTCAGTTACGCCTGGAGGACAATATGGTGAAGGTATGGTGCAACATGAGGAAGATAATTTGATTAATACACATTGTGATAACAACAATAGTATTATATTTATTCTATTATACTTTTAAGGCTCTGGTCCGATCTGGCTGGATGACATGAACTGTAGTGGCTCAGAGAGCTTACTGTCGGAATGCTGCTTCAAAGGCTGGGGTGTTACTGACTGCACACATAAAGAGGATGCAGGAGTGACCTGCGATTCTGGTAAGACATCTGCTAGATTTTACCAAAATTACAACTCTTCAAACTCTTCAGTCAGTAATGTTCAACGTTACGTTAGACGTAAACTGACAAATTGGGATCTCACCTGATCTCTCCTGATGCCTTCTCACGCACCCCCTGCCTCGTGAAGCCAGGGAAGCCAGTGAAGCCACTGAACACTCAGTCCCCACTCCGGGACACTGTGCCTTCCAGGTCTGGCCCCTGTGCTTCACCAAGCTGCCCCATTGCGGGTACGTCGGTAGTCCCTCTGACCCTGCTTGTATGCCATCTGGAAGCCTGGATAACGCTTCCCAGACCCTCTCGCTGGCTCATTTGGACTATCAGGATCAGCTATGCAATTCAGTTCGCCTGGTGTCCTCTCAAGTTCAGCGGTGGAGTTCACCTCAGTGGTGGACAAGGATGCTTCTGTCCTGCGTGCAGAGATCACAGTCCTACTAGCGAAGGACGCGATAGAGCCGGTCCCTCCAGCTGATGAAGACAGGGCTTTACAGCCCATACTTCATTGTAGCCAATCTAGGACCTGTGTGTCTTGAATCAGGCCCTTCACAAGCTCCCGTTCAAGATGTCAATGCAGAGATGCATCTTCGAATGAATTTGTCCCCAAGATTGGTTTTCAGCGATCAACCTGAAGGACGTGTACATTCATGCTTCGATTTTCCCTTGACACAGACAACTCTTACGCTTTGCGTCGAGGGATGGGCATGTCAGTACAAGGTCCTCTCCTTCGGGCTGTCACTGTTGCCTTGGGTCTTCACGAAGGTCGCAGAGGTAACACTTGTTGCGTACATCAACCATGAGGGTGGTCTACACTCCCGTTGCATGTCTGGAGTCAGAAGCATCTGAGGTCGGTTTTCACCATTCACATTCCAGGCAAGTTCAATTGCGCAGCCGACGAACTCCCACAACAGCCCATGCTCCCAAAAGAATGGAGACTCCAGTCCCAGGCAGTCCAGCTGATCTGGAGACTCTTCGGAGCCGCACAGGTAGACCTGTTTGCCTCTCTGGACACATCCCACAGCCAGTTGTTTTACTCCCTGACTGAGGGGAGCCTCTGCAAGGATGTGCTGGCACACAGCTGGCCTCGGGGCCGACACAAGTATGTATTTCCCCCAGTGAGCCTTTTCGCACAGACACTGTGCAAAGTCAGGGAGAAGATTCCCAGAACTAGTGCTCCTCATGACAGCCCCTCCCTGGTCAATTTCTTTGAGGAAGGACCTGCTTTCTCAGAGATGGAGCACCTTATGCCACCCGCGTCCAGACCTCTGGAACCTCCACGGGTGGTATCTGGATAGGACGCAGAGGACATAGGTGGCTACCCCCAGAAGTGTTAGACACGATCAGTTCAGTTTGAGTTTGAGTCATGACTCAGCAGGTGCAGAGGGTTAGGCGGCTTATGCGGGGCACTGGAAGGGGCAGCATCTGTGGCATTTTGTTAGGGATCCCAATTCGTTAGTTCACGTCTGATGTAATATCGAACATGACTGACTAATAGGGAATGTCGGTTACTAATATAACCCACATTCCATGAAGGAGGGAACGGAGATGTCACGTCCCGTTCGCCACAATTGCTGTACCAACGTTGAATGGCTGGGACACACCGTCTCGGCTCCTCTGTGGAAAACTTATCTGAGCGAATGCAGCGTGCTTCCATTCATGCCGCTTTGCAGGGGGTGGTTCGCGAGGCAAGATTTGCTCGCATTGCAATGTCCATTGGCTTGTTTTGTTTATGTTCTAAGGGAATTGGGCTCTCAGGTGAGATCCCAATTTGTCAGTTCATGTCTGACGTAACGTCTCCATTCCCTCCTTCAGGGAATTGCGTTTACATTAGTAACCTAGATGTTTTCCACAGAAATTTGTATCATTTTTCAGATGCTTTAACCACAGCTTTTTATCAGATTCAGGAACTTGAGGAACATTTTAATGTTTTATACATTTTCTTTGCAGGTACAAACATAACCAGCGATCTTCAGTTCTCTGTGGATAACAGTCTGGGTTTGGCTGATGATCTTGGTCTTCTGTTTGACAGTGGATATGGTTGTGATTTCAGCATTAATGTACGAGACCTCAGTGAAGAGGCAGAGTTTACTATTTGTGCCCACAGTATGATCCTCATGATTTATCCAGAACTAAACATAACAAATGAGTCCAGAAACCTCACAGTGGATGTCAGCCAGGCGTGCCATCGTCATGTCCTTACTTTTTTCAGGTAAGTTTCAGAAGACCACACTTTTCTTTCTCAGTCTTTTCTGTGTGATTCTCTGGAATGGTGTATTTGGTGGCCTATTGTGTCTAGACAATGAATGGGATAAATTGGAATATTTAAGGTTGTGGATCTAAAAAAAATAAGCCACACCTTAGAAATAAAAGGTATTAACGAAAGTTATTACTGCTTGATGGCAAGTTCATTTATTTGTCAGTATCTTACGCTATGAGGAAAACAACTTTATCCAAGAATACTGAAGCATAAAATCACGCCAGTGTAAATACACTGGCCAATGACATTCAATGGGCCTCATTCATTAAACTATCGTAAATATTTTTGAATACTTATTTTTGAATGTTATTATTTGAATTATATGAGTAATTTGCGCGTAAAACGCACCTAACCGAAAACTCTTCTCCAGATTCACAAACCCTTCGTAAAAATCAGATTTGATAGTTAAACGTGTGTATGTTAGTGAATTCCAATCATTTGTAAACATGGCGTGCATGCACTATCATCCACAATTAGCATCATACTCTGTTTTTCAGATTTCAGATTCAGTCTATGATTCCATCCAATCGTAGGAGATCTAACATGGTTGATATTTTGAGCCGATTTTAGAACACCTATTGTTTTCATTTGTCCTGCATATCAAATAGGTGCATGGTTCCATGTGAGTTTGTTGTGTTTGGAATGACTTTAAATGATTCCCTGCTTACGAGGAGCATGACTTTAAATGATTCCCTACTTACGAGGAGCATGCACATACAGGGAGCATTTATTCATTCATAACATTCCCCAACGTGTACAGGAATGCACTATCGGGAGTTTTAGCACTGCCCCTGTTGACTTTTGTTCTCGAGAGAAGAAAGTCTTATGCAATAAAGAATTTAGTGGCTCGATCTCGCGTTTACGAGATCGTAAAGAGAAGTGTAAGTGGTTCCCACCTCATTATGTGGTGCCCATTCCTTCTCAGTGTCTTCCATCACTGCCACCTTCTGTGCTTCGGGGCGCAGAGGTTTCCAGCGAGGTCATGCCTCAGGCACAAGACATTGCGTCAGTGCATCTGAGTCAGTCCCAAGGGGTTTTCCCCCGAGGAGGAACCCACTCCGCATGATCAAGGTTATGTGCAGGTGTCTCCACACCTTGGTATATGGAGGAAGCCTTGGTTCTTGTCCCAAGGTCCCATGTTAGGAACTCATTGTCATTGCGTCATGTTCATGACAGATGTACCATTAGATGTACATTCCAGGGTACCAAAACTTAGGAGCAGACATCCTGTCGAGACAGGGACTGAGGCCCGGAGAATGGAGACTTCACCCAGAGGTGGTGGAGCTCATATGAGGAGTGTATGGCCAAGCGGAAGTGGATCTTTTTGCGTCTCAGGATGTTTGCGCTTTTCCTCTGATTGCTCTGTTTCCCGGAGTTCTGGAGAGGGTCCGCTGAGACTGTATAAGTCTGTACTGGCCAAACAAAGGGTGGTTCTCAGACCCAGTGTTCCTCCTCGACGACTCTCCCTTGGAGAACTTCCAGGAGGGAACTTCTGTCTCAGGCAGGAGGCACGATTCTTCACCCCCGCCCAGACTTATGGAACCTGTGGGTTTGGCCTCTGAGGGGGACCAACTCATAGACTCAGGTCTCTCAACTGAGGTTGTTGAGACCATACTTCACTCCAGATATCCCTCCACAAGGAAATTGTATGCATTGAAGTGAAGGGTTTTCACTTCATGGTGCGGAACAAAAGGGAACGTCTCAGGTTACGACTGTAACCCTTGTTTCCTGAGAAGTGAACGAGACGCTGCGTTTTGCTGCCATACTCCCTGCGTCTCTGTGATCTACTTGCTTCGGCCTATTAGAAGCTGGGTGCGCTTTATAGCTTCCTGCTCCTGACGTCACCCCACCTGTGATGCTCCGTCATGCCAATGGACTGAGTTCACACACGCGCTTCAGACACAATCACGCAGAGGCGTTCCCAAAGCATCCTTGTAACCCTTGTAAAGCTTTTCGTTCCCTTCCCAATCGTAACCTGAGACTTTTTACGTGTAGTGTATTCAAACCTTTAGATAGACTATTTTTAAGTTTTACACAGCTATATTGTAGCCATCAGCTACAACCACTTCCCAGTTCCACACACTGTTGCTGGTGTTGTATGGAAATCTTACTCCCCATGAAATTTTTACTTCATTCAGTGGGGAGGCTGATACCTAATTGAGCCCTTTCTCTCAAGTCAAATCTAGTCATATCACCTTTATTTATTTAGCACTTTGTATAATACAGATTGTTTCAAAGCAGCCTTCCAGTGATAAACAGGAAAATAATGGTTCCGTCCACCTAAGCAAACCAATATAATTTCGAAAGAACGGATTATTGATTTTGTTCTTTGTTTTTCTTCTTCTTTTTGTTGACTGTGACAATTTATATAAATTATAATCTTACTATGACAAGGTTGAAATAATAGCATTAGGTATAGCAACAATAAATAGCTCATTTAGTTCTGGGGGATGTGGAGGCATCCATAAAAAAAATTCTCCTTGGCCCTGTAAATATTAGGGTCGGACCTGGCTGTAAATTTTTAGTTGGTCTACTGAAAGCCCCATATTTGATCACAGGTGGAGATATGTTGCCCTATGTTGGAAGAGGTGGGAAAATAAGATTTTGTAAATTTTGCAGTAACCTTTTCAACAAAATAATACTAATCGTGAATCCTTTATTTTTTGGCCCAAATGACACAATTTTCTGAGGATGACCCCCTTTAGAACTAATGACACAGTACATAGAAACTAATAATATCTGTTTCTGCTCAGGTATTTGTACACACGTGAAATTGATGTTTCCATCACCTCGGCTCAATGTCTCCATCAGCTGTCATTTATCTTTGGAGCGAAGACACTTATGGAGGATGTTGGCAGGCTCTTCACTTCACTCATTCCTGAAGACAACACCTTCCGGACACAGCTATCGATGTACGAGTATGGCGTCCGCACAGGTGACCTTGTTCTGCAGGAGAATGTCCTTCAGTATCTCTCCTGGAACTGTGAGTTCCTCATAAGCTCTCCGCTGTGGAGCACCATCTCCTTTCACATGATGGACGCTCTGCTGCAGCGCTCAGACCTGGTTGTGAAGGATGAAGCTTTACTTCTTGAAGCTCTGGAGAGATGGATCCAAGACAAAGGTGATGAAATTAGTTCAGAACAACAGGCCAGCCTCCTAAATCACATCCGCTTCCTCTTGATCCCTGTGGATAAACTGTATGAAATGCAGTTTTCCTCAAGTGTTCTCCATCAGAATCATGAGAAACTGTACCTAACTGGTCTGCTCAGAGGTTTTCAGTTCAGTGCTCTGCCTTTCTCTAAGATCAGGAGTAAAATGGACAACATGAGTAATGATTATCTGCCCAGAATCTACACTGCTGATGAGTGGAGTGTATTTATCAATGACACAACCATCTATTACCCGTACTATCACTACAACTATGGCCAAAATAACAGAATCCAAACCTTCTCCACTCCTGCACACCCTAGTGCTCTTTACAAAGAGAAGATGGTCCAGTGGCAAGCCCAGGTTTTTCTTAATGCTCAGGAATGCTCTAACTATGGTGTCTCATGTGATTCTTTTCCTGTTGCAAGGTTTTTGGCATATGGCAATCAGTACAGTTACGCTGACACCATTCGCTTCAGCAACAGGTTGATTCTCACCTGTAAGAATCAAAACAATGTCTTTTATGTCCAAGAATTCAAAAATGACATGGCAGTGATTCCAAATTACAGCAGTATGGGCCTGCCTAACCCCTGTCCTGATGACTACAGCTTTAGATTTGTAGTGCGTCCAGAGTATATCTGATTGCGCACTGTTGACATCAGGTCATTTTCTGCCACAGTTTTAGTTTGGCTCTGTTTACTAAAATCAATCAAATTAATCTTCAAATTAATCATTAATCTTCATTTATAATATTCACTGTCAGTTTATGACCATTTTAAAAATAAGTGAAGGGTTTTCGTTTAACCATTTTGATTATTTCATGTAATGATTATTGTTAGACATTAATAATGTTTGATTGTTTAAAGATGCATAATAAAAAAAAAAAAAAAAAACATGTTCATAATTTCTTTTGCAGTTTACTTATTATATCCTGTTATACTGTTGGTTAGCTGGTATCATAAGCTGGTAAAGTGGTAAATCTGATTAAGCTCAATCATATTTATGAGCCAAAACATTATGATTACCTGCCTAATATGCAGTTAGTCCTCCGCATGTTACCAAAACAGCACCAACCCACCGAGGCATGGACTCGACAGACCCATGAAAGTGTCCTGTGGTCTCTGGCACCAAGACATTAGCAGCAATTCCTTCAAGTCCTCTAGGTTGCGATGAAGAGCCTCCATGGATCAAAATTGTTGTCCAGCATATCCCACAGATGCTCAAATGGATTGAGATATGGAGAACTTGGAGGCCAGGGCAACACCTTAAACTCTTCATCATGTTCCTCAAACCCTTCCTGAACAAAGTGTTCAGTGTGGTAGAGTGCATTATCCAGCAGAAAGAGGCCACTTTCCACCAGGGAACACCAGTGTCCTAAAGAGTTGTACCTGGTCTGTAACAATGTTTAGTTAGGTGGCACGTCTCAAATTCAAGTCCACATGAATGTCCGGAACCACGGTTTCCCAGCAGAACATTGCATGTCATCCCACAGTGCATTCTGGTACCACCTCCCAGGATACACATGTACACGTCCGTCCATGTGATGTAAAAGAATACGGGCTCATCGAACCAGGCAATCCTCTTCCACTGCTCCAAGGTCCAGTTCTGATGCTCACGTGCCCACTGTAGGCACTTTAGACGGTGGACAGGTGTCATCACAGGCACTCTGATTGGTCTGCGGCAACAGATATTTATATAGGGATGTAGCGGTTCACAAAATTCACAGTTCGGTTCGACACGACACAGTGGTGTCACGGTTCGGTACGTTTTCGATAAAGCCAAAAGAAAGAAATGCTTGAAAAATATGTCCTTGATTTAAAAAAATATAGATATTTATTAAAACTAACATTATAAAGTATGGTCTTTTTTTACTTTGAACAATGAAGACCCATCTTCTGGGGTGTCTTCTTAGTGTAGTTATAAACAAATACAAAGAAAATATATTTTTTGTTTTTATATGGCACTCAGTGTGCTTTTACTAAATGTTTAAGTTTTTTTTTTCTTTCAGAAAGATGAGAGTGTCCACTAAATGCTGCGGGGATAGTTTGTAGCGTGTGTTTCTCTCCTTGTTTTCATCTAGTTCCAGTTATTGACACACTGGGGTGATGTCGGCGTAAATGAGTTGATATGTTTGAAGTATTCCCACTGGTGTAGCCTATCATGCACAGGGCTCCAGACTTTTGAAAACTTTAGGCGCACAAGCAGAAAATTTAGGGCATACCTTAAATCAACCTGTAGTGCTGTTATTCACGTTTTCCCTCATTTTAAGTTTATTACTGACAAATGCCTTGGTATACCAATTTAGTATTATAATAAATAGACTTAACTTACAGAAATTACAATGTGCAATTTTATTTTAAGTTTGCAAGGCTCCAGATTAACATTTGAGGGCAGCATTTTTATTCATAATGTCGAAATAATAATTCAAAAGCAAAACGTATGTGTTGCACAAAAATATTTAGCCATTAACTGCAAATACAGTGGGTTTGTTCAAATTTACTTGTTTAAAGTACATGTTTAAAACACGTAAAAAACTGTGCAACCCACCAAATAATTTGACAAATAGTCACATATCAGTAACAGGCTAATATATTTCATGTTCCTTGCAGCTAATTCATTACGATGACAGAAAATAGTGCGATCAAACGTACAGGTAATGCAAAAATGTACTCATTACCTCATCCATGAACATGATTCGTGAATTCTATACATCTCTGGATGGTGAAAATGAAAAACATCCCCAAAAAACACATATAAAACATTTAATCGGGCCATTTGTGGGTCCCATATGGTTTTTGTGTGCAGCCCACCTCGGCCTTATTATTAACACCCATTTGTGACCCAAGTGAGCCCATACAATAAGCATCTAAATGGCCCCTATTAGAGCCCACTATGGACACATCATGTGCAGCCAATGGAGACATTTCTATGGGCCCCATTTGGGTTGCCCATGCAGGGCCCAAGTGACAGCCCATCACAAACCCACATGGAGCCTACATGGAAATGTTGGCTAGGTAGTAAGAAAGCCATTAAAATATATTTGATATCAAACTCAATAAAGGAATTTACCATAAACATATTCCCTCTGATCATAAAAACACCTATACAACTCTTGTAAACATGTCTGATAGAAGTCAGGTCTGGACTAGTTTACTGTATAGTTCACAAATGAGCAGCATCACATGTGTGTTACTGGTCTTGTGACTAAGCAAGCAGATTTCCCGTAGCAGGACACATAGTTATTATAATTAAATGTTAGACATGAAGGATGTAGAGCATGACACATTTTGTAGAGGAAATATGAATACACGTTTAGATTCAAAAGAGCTTTTGTTGAGACTTAAAAAACAAAAGTGTTACCATTATAATGACTCATATTGTTTTGATGAGGCTGGTCTGAGAAATAGATTAAGTAACTATAGTTATTGTGTTAGAACTTGTACTGCGTCTTACCATGCAGTCTGCTGAAATACAATGAGACGTCTCACATCAGTGACATGATACAATCACACTCGCATCACAGTTGCACAATTCTGTTCTTTCCTTGTTGAGGGCGCTTTTGGTCTTTGGATAAGATACTGCTTTGTTCTTCATTTGGAGAATGAAATAACCAGTCACAGCTATACTTTATCATGCACTATATATGTGCAGAATAACGTCATTTATGTACCAGGGGATTATTTTTTATAAAAAAGTAATACTTACATGGAAGATTTATATTTTTACCATACATTCATTATTTATTTTTTGATATTTTCTTTGATAAGTCTTTTATTTACATATTTTATTGTTCTACCCTTGTCCCAGAGCAATATTTTATACAGTAAAATATAAATCATGGCCAAAAGTAATCTTTCACCAATGATGGCATTTAAAAGTAGCCACATCTAGTATAAAGGGTTTCTTTTCCCCCTTCTGTTGCCTTAGACAGAGTAAAGTGAATGCTTTAATGGTCATTTTGCCATGAGTGTATGTAAGCAGTGAATGTGAAATGTGATTTTGTGCCTTATATCACATGGTGCTGCTTAATCAGAGTTGGCAGCATTGAACGCAGACTTACAACATAAGTACCACTGCCATAAGCATGTAAAAAGGCTGGCAAACAAAGTATTTCAGTAGTCAGGCATTGAGATGGCAACTGTGTTATAAAGCACACATCTATCTGCATAACTGGGAATAGAAATGTGATTTGCAAAGTTATGCTAAACAGCACTACTCCCAGGTTCTCTGCTGACCTGGATGGTGTTTGTGTTGTCAGTGTTGTATGGTAATGACACTGGGCCTGGGCAAAAATCTGCATTTGATAACTGTGCTTTTCAATTCAGAAGAGTAATCTTCAATGTATCATTTAATCAATTTATAAACTTTCAAAGATGTAATTATTAAGCCAAAGACAAATTTGTCTTAAAATGAATTTTGAATAGTGCATGACCCTGTAATAAGCCTGGTTCACTAAGTTCACTATAACAGCGTCACCAACAACACGTCTGAGTTAAGTATCACTTCTCTCATCAGGGATTTCATATGACGCTTCAGTTGTTCTCGAATGTTGCGCCATTATAGTTTTTTTGCATAATGTTTAAAAAACAATGCAATTTTCAGAAACAAAATACAAAACATTTATACAATAGAAAACTTGAGTAACGGTGGTGTTGGTTGGAACAAACAGTTCAAATTATCCTAATATAAGAAAAGTGTCTTGTTTAATTATTCAGATCCAATCTAAGGCTACGTTTACACGTGGATGGCTATTTTCATAAACTGACTTTTCACCCCTCTTCGTTTTTCAAAAATAACATCGTGCACACGAACCCGTGTATATGCTGTCAAGAGCATGCCAAACTTCAACTTGTAGGTGGCAGTGTAACGAGAAGCTCAAGCCCACATTAGCCAATCAGAATCCCGAAAATAGTCACATTCTGGGCACTATTTTAACGATCTGAAACGCAAGTGTCAAAGCGCAAAGCGCAAGTAACTTTGTGGGCGGGTCTTGGGCGCTGTTGCTATTTTCCCGGCGGGATAAATGACTCTTGCGCCCGACGCAAATCTAAAAGGGGTTGGTCTGAAGTAGCTTCATTATTCATAGGTGTGGTTTGGGCATAACGTGAAATAAACCAATCAGAGCGTCATCTCACATTCCCTTTAAGAGCAGGCGCGCTTGTTCTATAGCGGATTGCTATTATAACGGCGGATTTGCCAGGTGCACGCCAGGAGCGTTTCACAGCCGAGGAGAGCAATGCTCTCGTCAGGGACGTTGGGGATGGAGAAACACACCCAAATTAACTTCGGTTAAACAGGCGCATGATAATTTGGGTAAATGTGTAAGCTAGATGTATGCTTTTATAATAAAATGTCTATCTATCTATCTATCTATCTATCTATCTATCTATCTATCTATCTATCTATCTATAGTAATAATGTATGATTTGCAAAAATAACTGCTGCGTCTGTGTGTAGATGAGAGAATCAAAGTGTATGCGCGTTGTGCACACGCTACATTGATTAAGGCCAAGCATGCGCCCTTAAAATAGCATATGAATAACATACGCAACGCGCCACTGACTTTAAACTGTTTTTTTTTTTCAGTCAGTGGCGCAATTGTTTTCTAAACCTGTAAAATAGCATGAAGGGAACGTTTGCGCCGGAACACGCCTCGTCTTTGCGCTGAACCGCCCCGGGGAGCGCAAGTGTATTTCTTAGTTAACCGACGTGCTTCTGTGGAGGGAAAAGTCCGCTGTGCGCGGGTGCAAAATAGGAATGATACATGCGTCAGTGCACAAAGTCAATTGCGCTGGGTGCAAGATAGGGCCCTCTGTGACGTCGCTGCCTAAAACTCAGTTTTTCTCAGTTTACATGCAAACGTGCAAACGAAGTTTTCCCAAATCTCCACTCTGGCCGGAGTTTTTAGAAAGAATCGTTTTCAGGGGCGAATTCTCCGTTTGCGTGTAAACGAAGGGCACAAACTAAGGAAAATGTCTCCGTTTTTCAAAATAGCCATGTACGTGTAACCGGGGCCTAATATTTGACTCTCAGCTGATCCATGTCTACCTATAGGAATACGACGCCTATCACAGCATTCATATATAAGCTCCTTCAGTATTATCAGCAGCGATCGCGTTTCTCAGGAGCTAATTACCCTCCTCCATCCCCAGCTCCTCCTCTCGTCCAGTCAGGATTTGGCATTCTGATTGCCCTTTGAATCAGGAAAAATTCTCGAATTATGTTGTACATTAAAATCTTTATTAATTAATGATATCTGCAATACATTCATGTTGGTTCTGTTCTGTTTACCCTATTGTTGCTCTCCCTGCTCTTATCTGTGCTAGTTCTTGCCCAGAACAGAACCATACCGCCAATCCAAACTGTATGCTAACTGTCAATCATATTTGACGATAGTGGTCCTGACAGAAACTCATATACATAATTTTTTATATTCAGTACTGGTAAATCACATAACAGCATTAACCTGCCATCTGAAGTAAAAAAAAGAATGCATAAAAATACTCTTACAGAAGGATAAAGAAGAATGTCCTTGATACGTAACAACTTTTCTACAGCTTACCTCATTGTCATGCTACATAAATTACAACAATAAAACAATACAACACAGTTATATCATCTGCTTTATATAGCATGTTCAGTATGTTATGTGTTCTTAATTTACTTTATGTTTAATATTTAAATTGTTCCAGTAATGGGACAATATGAGCAAGAATTCCTGGAATATCCTGGAATTCCAGAGCCCGGCAGTCAGGTGGGAACCTTACAGAAACAAAACGGTCCTTGCCGCATCAGACAGAGATGAGCTGTTTGGGCAAGGGGCTGGGGCGTAACGCTGACCTCATATGTAGAAATCTCTGTTTTTCTCCTCAGGCTGTGGCGTGCCATGAGGAATTCAGGCATGGATTTCTGCTCATTTAATCTTGTGCGTCATTTCCTTGTTGTCCATCCTTGTTTCTTTGAAGCCCACACGTTTCTCAGGGGTCTTAGACAAGTAAGAATGAAATCTTCCGTACAAGGGGAGGCATTCTTCAGTAGAAGTCACTGTTTATTCTGTTTTTTCACTGTTTATTCATTGGGAAACGTAATCTTATGTCAGACTGTGAGCAGTGCATTTTTGTCACATGTATCGTCCTTGCGTAATTCCTTAATATCATCAGTAAAAAATAAAATAAAATAAAATAAAAAATACTTATTAATACTATTATTAATAGTATGGGGGGGGGGGGGGGGGGGGTGAATGTACCCAACTCGTATCGAACTGTGATCCCAAAACTGAGGTATGTACCGAACCGTGACTTCTGTGTACCGTTACACCCCTACTAGAAACTATCCTGAACTGTGACATGAAAGGCAGCGGACAGGAAAAAATAAACGAAAATGCGAAATAAAAAATGAATATAATATAAAGTCCATTTCACTTGTTTAAGACAGAAAGAACTAAAGAAATAGTGGGAATTTCTGATGTCGATAACAGAGAGCCGAGGGACTGCGGTTGAACAGTGATGTAAGGGATGTTGATAGTGACACATACAGTAAACCGGCTCATATTCCACACATTACTCATTACTCTCCTAATTTCTGGACAGCCCTTTCACTAATTTCCTTTCCTGTGAGTCATAACAAATACTCTCCCTTGCATATATTGCACAGTGTATCAACACTATTTATGACTTGAAAGTCACCAGTGAGGTCTTTTGTAGTCTCTGCAGGAAGCAAACCAGATGTGGGCAGCTTCAGTGGAAGGATAAGTGGTCAGCTTGAACCTATTATGTTTTACGCCCCCACATGCCACAGTCTATAGGCATTTTAACCCTAAAACCTTTGTGTATGGGCATCTTAAGGAGTCTGCATAGCCCTCAACACAGTGGTTTACGTAGGTTTATGGTGTTTATTCCAGTATTATCTTGCGTAGCCAGACCTTCAGACTGACGGCAGAAGGTCTGGACTCCATCACAGCTTTCTTTGGCTGAGGACCGCCCAGTGGACGTCTGACTGACATGTAAAGCCACCAAACACAGTTAGTTTTGTTCTGCGTCATGTTTGAGGGCATTAGAATGTAAAGTCGATGTGCCTATACGATAACAGGCCGGTGGTGCATATAATAAATGATTCATTCAAGAACGTTGTGCAAGTTTACTGCATCAATGGCACTGCAAACTTCACATGCTTTTGAAAATCCAGCGTTTAGTTGCAATCATACTCATCAAATAGAACACAATGTGTTAATATAGATGGTGTCAAATCCCCTTTCCTAAGCAATCATGTCGGAGATCCGCAGGGCCTCTATTATTCTCAATGTACATTAATGATCTTCCAGCTGTCTGTCCGGAGCTTAATGTACAGATGTTTGCGGATGACGCATGGTAAAGATGCAAATACAAACCTCACAAATGCGCTAACCAAAGTTCAAAACTGGTTAAATCAAATTGTCTCATTCTTAATACCAGTAGGTAACCAATGCTATAAAATTTAATTTACAAAATTACAAACAAATCAGGTCTTTCATTACAACAGAGGCTGCTAAATCCTATATCCATTGTATGATTTTTCTCTCACATTGAACACTGCTTCACAGTCTGGTCATTTGCTGGTGTCACTGCACTAAAACCTATTGATCAACTCTACAATAAAAGCAGTTAAGGTATTTGATAGGAAACCACAGTCGTTTCACCTTTGTTCAATTCTACAGAAGTATCAATTCCTAAGTTTTGAAAATCTTCAAGTATTTAAAAGTAGCTGTCTCATATATAGATCAATGAATGGAAAGGCCCCACCACCCCTGGGGGATTTTTATCAAAAAGAGAAATAGCGAGACTAGTACTAGGTCAATTACTCGGGGGGTATTGTGAAGTACAATTTAGAAAGTCTAATTTTGCACAAAACGTCCTCTCTATTAAAGGCTGCACGAATTGGAACAGTATGCCTACAGAAATTAGAGGTAGCCCCACTTTTGTTTCATTTAAGAAACAGCTTAAAAGATGGCTGAATAACAATCAAAACTGTGAACATTAGGTAAGAAGGTAGATTTCTATAGGTAGACAGATAGGTAGATTTATATATTTATAACAAGCACTTTGGGATGTCTATGCACAGACATTTACGCACCTTAAATAATAATTATAATAAGTACTCTATATAGTATAGGTACTTTTAATGTTTTTTAGCTCTATATGTCTATATTAGTTGTTATGTATGTTTTTTTTTTTTTTTTTTTTTTTGTCTTAGCCTGGAAATCCAGAAAGTCTGGCATCGACTAATGAAAATCTGCCAGCTCGAGGGGCGGCACCAAGCATGCATTTGAAAATCTCACTGCATGCAATTGGATAACACTACGACCAATCACAACAAGTTATCGCTTAGCTACCAGCGGAGCTAACTGGTAGATTAGACTCTTGCCATACCCGTTCGGCAAAACAGCAAGAACGCCCTTCTTGTAAAGGAACGATTCGAGCGCCGTCTTCTGTTCCTCTTTTAGATAAAAAGCCATGTCTAACTCGTTCATTGTAGCGGCCAAAGCCGTTTCAAACAACTGGTGTTCATCTATAGCCATCTTTCAATGTTTACTAATGACTTCGACGTCACAGCGCTGTCGTCATCTCGCCTCTGGCCCGCCTATATCAGATAACCCGATGGGATTGGTGCAGCTCGGATACAAGGGCATATTTAATGAGCATCATTACTCAACGCCAGAGTAATCTCGCTGAGCAAATTCAACTTGTGCTCTCGCGAGAACTCTGGATTTCCAGGGTATCTATGTCTGGGACTACGGATGGAAATTAGCATTGTGCTAAATCCGGGGCATTTACGTCAATTTCTATTGTACATTCATTAATATGCACTGTCCCATCCAAATAAAAAAAAATGAAATTAAATGAAGTTGATCCTGGTAAGCACTCATTGTCACAGCTGTAAACACAACGGCTTTCTTCTTCCATGAGGGGGTTTGGCTTCACGATTGCTTTGTTTCTAGGCGGACTGTTAAAGAACGCGACACACACTTCTCCCGGCCATCCTGTAGAGGTCAACAAATCAGATCGCGACTTCGAAACTCCTGAAGTGAACTCCCATTTTGTGTACCTTATGCATCGTTTAACCAACGGTTGGTGGGCGTGAGGCTGAGACTAATTCCCGTATGACCCTTTGAGACCATCATTAGTGGTATTGTGTAAAAACAAGTGCAATATCTCAATTACTTTTGCTCATACTTAGGGCTGAGGATCTGAACAAACCCCATCAACTTTGGAGTGTAACTCATCCCATATTTATTCGACGGACATGAATAATACCTCAAATTGTAGGCATTTTTGGGCTATAGCGAGAGACCACAGACTGTAGACAGGGCAACCACCTAACAATTCCCTAGTTGCTGAATAATAACGTCCTGGAAACAAACCACAACATCCTAGTGGAGGCGAATTTTGCATGGATCATTCACATTTTGGTGGAAAATCTAGATCAGTGGTCTCAAACTCAATCCAACCAGCTCCAACTCACACCTGCAAGGAAGTTTCTAATCCTGAAGACCTTGAGTAGCTGGATCAGGTGTGTTTGATTAGGGCTGGAGCAAAACTGTGCAGAGCTGTGGCCCTCTAGGAATTGAGTTTAAGATCATTGATCTAGATTAAATACCTTTTGTCTTACAGATAAGACTTTTGAGGTCATCAATGTCATAAGGAGTATGGGTGTAAAGGCCTATTCACACTGAGAACCATAACTATAAAGATAACTATAATGATATTTGCATGATTGCATCCATACCAACACATTATAACATTCTGTGTATAACTACAGTTGTGTCATTTGCTGCTTTAAATGCCTGAGCTCTTTAAAGCAGGATTGGCTGTCACTATCATTCATCAGCTGGAAATTCAGCACTGCTTTTTTTTTTAGCATCTTGTGCTTGAGAGCTGAACTTGTACTTGAACTTGAATGTAGGCCCCACCATTTTTTTAATCACAGACAGACAGACTATAGTAGGACTGCGGAGGTTAGAATAGTCTTTTCTTCCCGACAGTGACATATCTGAGTGAAACAACTTCTGGAACAAGAAAAAAATGTAGGGCGGGACTTTATGGGGAATAGAGTGGCGCAAGGATGACGTCAAAACACAGAAGACTAATTCGCCAGTGGTTCCCTCAAGATTTTCCTATGGGGTTTTTCAATTTATCAGTAAAATCTGTGGTAAACATAACTTGACGATACTTGAATGTAGTAAATTACGTCATTTAATCTTTTGATTAAAGATTACAAGGTATTTGTTTTTAACAAAAAATAATCATGTGCACAGATAAACCGTTTATCATCAAAAGAAAGTTTGATGAAATGTACTTTCTCTTTGAATCGCAGAAAGCACAAACATGGCAAGGAAAAAGTCACCCAGATTCCTGACAGGAACATAAAAATAAGGAGAGGGAAACTCAGACAAAACGCAGGAAACACAGTGAAAACGAAACCATTAGAGAATACATATAACAGGTGTGAACAAGTTTTAAATCCGGTATGCCAGTCAAAATACCCACTTATGAGAATGAGCAATGACAGTTTTACTGCACAGTGTAACTGAGCAGCCACCAAAATCATAAAAACTATATTTACAGACATTTGTTAATGAAAGAGCCTTAAAACCATGACACAATGGCTTCTCACACCAATAAAGCAGGGGTGGACCACAAGAACACATTCTGAGGCCTGGGAGATTAGCCTCGAGGAAAAATGACACAGAATTAGTCTTTTGAAAATTCCCCTCTTTCTAGGAGAGGATCCATCTATCTACAGTCGACATCTAGCCAGACATAGCATGAAGTAGTAAATCATGTAGAGATATGTCTGATTTCTTAATTTGTCTGGAAGCACCACATTTACCATATTTATTTGTGGTGTTTGCTAAGGCCCGCATCACTACTATGAAGAGAGTCCAGAAGAGAGAGAGTGAGAAAGTAAAGAGTGGGTGGAGGGTTGAGTAGTGATGCAGAAGTGTTTCCCTGAATCTGGATCACACTTGTGGTTTCATCAGAGAATAATGCAAGATGGACTTCCTTCATCTACTTCCAGTTGCTTAATTATCTTTACTTAAAGAAACTGTGCAGTCTCTATATCATGATAGACAACACACTGGTGTTCCACGTATAAATTAGTGCATTATTTCTCTCATTAGATTAAATTAAACTAATAAAATCTTTACATATTGAAGGACTTTTTCTTCTTGAGAAAATTAATAATTCAGACTTACTATTTGGCTTAGAGAATATCTTGTTGCAATAACTGCGACACATCTTAAAAATGACACTTACATTTTTAATTAAGTGACTTATTGCTGGAATTTTATTGCTAGGTTGTTTAGTGCCTTTATTACATTTCATGTTTTATACATGGGTAGGAAAGGCTTTCATTGTATCTTAAATGCAGAACATTCTCTACATACACCTTTCATACACTATTGGTTCTTCTTTTCTTGTCAAGAACATTAAGAATTCAAACTTACCATTTCACACACAGATGCGTAGAGAGTATCTTGTTGCAATAGCAGTAACACATCTTAAAAATGACAAAAAAGACGATTCAGCAGATAAAAAAAATCAGCGAGAAGTGACAAAGAGACGGCGCACGTTTCTTCCCACGTCACACCATATGATGACAGACGGATAGCTATTGTAACGTAGCCTAGGTGACCCTTAATATGGGAAGCTGGGAAATTCTGATGGATGGACACAAATTCTCCTTTGCGCCATGATCAAATGCACTTGTGTGACACACAGTTTACCTCAATGTCAAACGGGCATGTCTGTGTCAACCAAGGGCAAGATGATATCCAGCACAGATACGTCTCTAAGATGTCTGCTATAGAGCCCTTAATCTGGAAAACATCAGTTTTGTACAAACATCATGAAAAAGCAGTTTTAGATCCATTCTAAGTCATAAACACCTTAAAGACATTTTCCAAATGTCTATTTAACATCTGACACAAAACATCTTGCAGATGAGCAAACACTCTAAAAAATACATCTTGCAGATGCAGTAAATGCAGACATCAAGACATCTCTGTGATGTACATCAGGGATAAATCCCGTTCTGTGAACAAACTTAAAATGTAAGATTGATATCTTGACACGCACATGAAAACTTTACCCTGCTGACAAGTTACATTTACAGTCAAACCAAAAATGATTCAGACACCAGATATCATTTTTGACATTTTTTCACTAGTGTGTGCAGGACACTATTGTTCATTTATGTGAGTGAGGAGAGCAAAATAAAGTAAACTGTGACATATTATACCCAAAAACTCTTCATACAGTGACTACCAGTAACATTTATACAAATTTGGGATCAAAAATTCTTCAGACACTTTGACCTGACCATGTTTTGCTGAAGTGTTTTTTCTTTAATTGCTAATGCAACCTTTTAACACACAGACTAAACAAAATGAAGCATTGCTTGGTAACTGGTTGATCTAAACTGGTATTATCTAATTGTGTAGTTAAATTTAACAGCTGACAGATATTCAACATAATTCATCTGTGAGACAGTCTAACAGAAGGACGGACAAAACCAGTGAAATATCAAGAGATTTGAGTATTTTAGCATTATTTTCTAAACTATAGCGAATAAACTCTAATAATGTGAGGAATTTTGAAGGTGTCTGAATACATTGTGGTATGACTGTAAATTCAACAAATAAAATGTATTGGTGTTATTACACCTTTTTAGTTTTAGGTTATTTCTCATGCCCCTTTCGATGACCTATAATGCTGAAAATATGAACCTTTCAGAATGTGTTGCACATTGCTCAAAAGTGAACACTTGTACTACGCATTCAAAATTGGTTTAAAACAGGGAAGTCAGTGGTCACTGTGAGGTCAAGGGCCAACTAAACGTCAGAGCATTGCCAAACACTGTTTCTGCAATAGACTGTCCTTAAAATATTACTCATACTGTAATCTACTAAAGTAAAAAAAAAAAAAAAAAAGAAGACAAAATATCAAAAAGAGACACTTAAACACTTAAATGAGTACATGATGACTAAGTCAGTGCAAAAAGTAAAAAGTCATATTGAAGTCAGACAAGAAATGGGCGGAGCTCAGGAGAGGAA
Organism: Rutilus rutilus; assembly: GCF_951802725.1. Classification (NCBI taxonomy): domain Eukaryota; kingdom Metazoa; phylum Chordata; class Actinopteri; order Cypriniformes; family Leuciscidae; genus Rutilus; species Rutilus rutilus. The sequence continues at coordinate 63,278,840 of NC_140209.1, forward strand.
TATAAAGCAGGGCCATTCACAGAGAGAGAGCGAATAAGCATTCAGACTGTCCTCAGGTTAGTCCTCTCACTCCTGTCAGCTTTCCATCTGACCCTCTCTGAAGTCTCTGGACGCAGCTTGTTTTAGTAAATCCACGCGTTTGTCGCAGTCAGCAGTGAAGATGAGTGTTGTCGTTGCCCTTCTGCTGTTATTCCTGAGCGGATCCGAGTTGACCGAAGCCTGCAGCTGCTCTCCTGAACATCCTCAGCAAGCGTATTGCAATGCGGATGTCGGTAAGATTCCATGCATTAACTATTTCATATCCATAGCCTTGTCTGGATTACACTAATACACTCTCTGTCGTGTGCGTATGATAGCAATAGCATGTATATGTGTGTGACGTGAGTTAGCATCTGACAACATATTTCATTCTCTAGTCTAAAATATCGTAGCTAATCCATGCAGAAACAACTATGTTTAATACAAATAAAGTTTAAAAAAGGGGGTATTAGGCCTACTTTTCATTTAGACTGCAGTCTGTATTAATTACAAATGTAAAGGAAAAACTTTTTTTTCAAAGAAGTGACTTATTGCCGGAATGTTATTAGGCTTGTTTGTTGCCTTTATTATTATTTCATGTTTTATACATGTGTAGAAAAGGCTTTCAATGTATCTTACATTTAGAAAATTCACTTGAAGTATCTGAAGAACTGTATCCGATGTCATACACTTTTGATTCGTCTAGTGTTGATCTAATACCGCAGAAGTCAGAATATTAAAATTGCTTATGCGCTATATGCTTGAATTAATATGATAAGGCTATATCAGTGGGAATAACAACATGCTCCCAAATGGCACTACAGGGCCTGTCATGTTTTCCGTCTTTATTTTTTTTATCTTGATATAGTTTCATTCGCTCTGTTTCATTTGCTTAATATTCTCAATTATCAATGCGGATGATAACTTTATTTAACAGTTTTCTTGTTGCACCTTACATGTACTTACTGTAGTAACAGTGAATTATGTATAATTACAAGCAACTAACTGTAAACCAAACCCTAACACTATCCCTACAGTAATTACATGTTCATTGATATTACTCACTACTTACTGGTGTAACAAGGACCAGAAATGGGTGGTATATCTTAAGTATTGTAGCAGATATTATCATTGTAACGGTATCAATCACAATATAGTTGATGTGTTTGTGTCAATATAATCCAGTGAATTAAATCACTGTAGAAATGAAAGGTATTTCATCTCTCATTTGATTAATTTCTCGGTTTTTTTTTTTTTTGGCTTCATGAGCAAAAAAAAAAAAAAAAAACCCTGAAGAGATTATTCATAAATGAATGACTAGTCTCACATTATATAATATGTAATTAAAACAAAAGACTCAAAATCATACAAATAATATTCTGATGTTAAACTCTGATTGGATGATTCACTTTTCACAAGTCATTATAAAACAATTTAACACACACCTGTTAAATTCTGGATAATAATACATTGAGGTGTGACATTACTTGGCAAATTTTTTTTTTTAAAATGCATCACTTCCAAGTTCTGCTAAATCCTGACTTGTTTGGTACACATCCCACTCTACATGTTATATATATATATTGCATAGTTGTACCCCATTAACCAAAAAATCATAATGATTAGTACCTAAGAATAATTAATTAAATAAATACATTTTGAATTACTCATGTTTTAACTTTACTAACATGTTTTCTCAACTTCACTTTGAATTAAATGTCACATATTTATTTCTAAATGATCAATTTTGAGTATTAGGTTATTTATTTACTTATTCTCTTTTACATAAAATACAATTGATTGCATATATATATTTAAAAAAAGTAAAACCATTAAATTGGTTTATGTCCCCCAAACAGTCCACCCTGTTACATTGGTGCTATTTGCCCTTTAAAATCTTAACCTAAATCACATGACTTGGCAGAAGTGACATCATTTACTTAGAGGGAAAGCAACTCCAAGAACAAAGTAAGTGTTAGTCATAAACCTTTCCCTCTTTCCCTCATTTTTTAGAAGATTTGCCGAATAGCATAAAACATGTCCACCCTGTTGTGTCAATTTAGACTGGACATTTTTTATTTATTGATTTTTAAACGTATTTTTATAAATCGATTAAAATTCCTCCTTAATGTTAATCATCTGCTAGCTAGCATGTTGTTCTTTTCTAGCTATAGTAATGGCCATCATTATAGCTTAAAACATCCACCCTGTTAGTCTTTGCATTGTAAATATGTCATGTAACAGGGTGGAAAATACCTTATATTTCTATTAAATATTATTAGGTTATACTTGAGCATTTTCGGATTTTTTTTACACATTTTGTGTGTTTTTTAACATCGTTTTTAACAAACCTGCTCAGTCCAAAATCCACCAAACTATAGGAATGACCCATTTCTACATCTCCATTTCTACAATGTTGAAGTGATGGGGAGAATCTTACGCCTAATTTTAGCTTTATTGTGTCATTGTGTGTAACCTGCCTCAGATCCTCTGACCTTTGGTGTCCTTAGAATACCCTGCCATTACATGACCTACGCATTTTCCATTGTCTATAGTAGCCCTGTGAGTAAAACCTCTGTCAACAGGCTGATTACAGCTGCAAAAAATTGAGAAAGTATTGCCACATGCTAGCAACATAATATTGTGTAGTTAGATGGTCATTACATGACTTGGGGTGGTGAAACTTGGGTCACTGTAGTCAGACCCCAATGACCGCACGCCCACCTGTACATTTAGTGATTGGTTGAAAACAACATCTGCTGCCCGCCACAGGAATCGACAGTCTCATTCGTGTATGTGGCATCATGATGCCGGCAGATTGAAACTCCCACATCATATTTGCCTGATGGAAAGAGTCAAGTCACATAGCGCTTTATACAGTCCAGATTGTTTCAAAGCAGTTTAAACAGCAGTGTTAATGTTGGTAAAATTAAACAATTACGGAACAAATTCAATTTCAGCTTTAAACAGAAAACACTAATGTCATTATTCAGCTCGATTTAGTTCAGTGTTGATTAAGTTCAGTTCAATAACAGTGTCAATCTTGGAAAGTTCATCAGTTCATTCAATTATAAAGCAGCTCCACAGACGACAATAGTGTTGCCATTCAGCTCAATTTAGTTGATTCAATTCAGTTCAACAACAGGATCAATGATGCAGAGGTCATTCATTATTAAATAAATCGATGGTCCGTTTACACGACACCGTTTTCAACTAAAAATGGAAATCTTCGTATGCGTTTTGGCCGCTCATTTGGCCTTAAAATGGGTTTCAACAAGTTTTTGAAAACAATACCATTATCGTCTCCGTGCAAACTACAAAAACGCGAATTTGTGAAAAGCCTGAGATCATGCGCATGTTCAGTCTATAGATACAAAGTGTTTTTATATCGCCAACTACTGGCCTGGCATGAATAACGCAGCATATTCAGTCGTGATTCCGCGGATCCATGTGAACGGGGATCGTTTTGACAACATTGTCGTCTCTAAGCGAATAACATTTTTAGTACATTGTTGTCATGTTAAGCCCAAAGTATACTTAATTCTTTACGAGTACGCTAGTGTATGCGTACAGTCGAACACGTATACTCCATTTGATCGTGGGCGAACGCAGTCGGTCGACACGTGCACTCTAGAAAGTGTTAGGGTATTCCCATGCGACCCACAGAACCAGTAAATGAATAATGTGTAGGGCTCCCTTTCCCCCTCACATACCTGAGCACAGCACCCACACTGTGTGTCCAACTTCCGCCTCGGGATGGAATGAATGTGTGGAAAAGGGAGGCTGTGATTGAACCAGCATAAACCCTGTATGTGTGTTACTGATGAGACAGGCATGCCTGACTTGAGACTGGGACCCTGTGGGTGTATTTGGCATTCTGAGTGTGTGGCCTATAGAAAAGACACTCTGTGTTTGGGGATGAATATGCGGACGGTATGTATGGGCACTCTGAAGAATTACGAGGGGAAGAGTTTTATTGGGATATTTGATCTCTCTTATTCCTATACAATACCGTTTAAAAGTTTGAGGTCAGTAAATGTTTTTAAAAGAAGTCAAGGCTGCATTTATTTGATCAAAAATACAGTAAAAACAGGAAATATTATTACACTTTTTTTACACAGTTTTCTGAAATGCTTGATTCTGATTGGTAGAGCACCAGGGGAACCACCTAACACTGCTGGCCCTCAACCATTTTAAAACATTTTTCTTTTTTTTTGTAATGGTATGAAACGTGATAAAGGTTCAAACAAAAATCATGGACGAACAGGTTAAATGGTCCTGAAAAAAATAGTCACACTTGTGCGATCAAAAATGAACGCATTGGAAATGAATGAGAGACGAATTCCATCTAGTGAAAACTTATGGTACTGCGGCACAAACTAAATCTCACTGAAAGCTCATTTTTTTGAGATATCAGGCTCAAATCTTGAACACAACTTGTTTAGATGTATGGCACTGATTTTCTCACAGTTTTAGAGTGAAAAATGTAAAATAGTATTTTTGCACACTTTTCACTTAAAATTCTGTAACTTTTTAAAACTTTTTTCACTTCAGCAATAATCTGCCAAGTGGCGTCTTTGAAAAGAGATCAAACTTAAGCCTGTGCTCTAAAGCATTCAATATTTACGACGAGCTTAAGTTGGAAATAGCTCAAAAAGTTATAGGGCTGTGCAACGATTAATCGCGATTAATCGCATCCAAAATAAAAGTGTGTTTACGTAATATATGTGTGTGTACTGTGTATAATTATTTTGTATATATAAATACACACATATGCATGTATATATTTAAGAAAAATGTGCATGCATATACTGTATATACCTATTATATATATACATATTTTCTTAAATATATACATGCACATGTATGTATTTATATATACTAACAGTACACACACATATAAACACAGACTTTTATTTTGGATGCGATTAATCACGATTAATTGTTGCACGGCCCTAGAATAAATGCATTATAAATACAGCGTAAATATAATTTAGGACCATAAAATCCTAAAAAGGATATTAAGACCTAAAAATACAAAATATTAAATAAAAAAAAAACATTATCAAACTAAAATATAGTACATTAATTTCATTGCAATAAAAAAATAATATTGCGATAATTTTTGACAATGTTCAAA